>NC_088347.1:18725000-19325000 GCF_036884655.1 Musa acuminata AAA Group | reverse complement strand
GGAAGCATCTTATATCTTGGGGATTAGAATCTATAGAGATAGATCCAAGAGGATGCTTGGCTTGTCCCAGTCCAGGTACATAGAAACTATTGTCAAAAGGTTTGGCATGGAAAATTCCAAGAGAGGTCTCATACCGATGAGACATGGGATATCGCTTTCTACAAGTATGTCCCCAAAGACTCAAGAAGAAAGAGCGAACATGAATATGATACCTTATGCCCTAACAATATGGTCTATCATGTATGTCATGCTATGTACTAGGCCTGATATAGCGCATGCTCTGAGTGTCACGAGCAGGTATCAGGCGGATCCAGGCTTGGAGCATTGGAAAGCAGTAAAGTGTATCCTTAAGTACTTGAGAAGGACTAAGGATCTTTTACTAGTATATGGAGGTAATAGCCTTAAGGTTGAAGGCTACACTGACTCAAGTTTTCAGTCTGATGTCGATGATAGCAAGTCGAATTCAAGGTATGTGTACACCTTGAATGGAGGAGCAGTGTGATGGAAGAGTTCCAAGCAAGATACCACTACTGACTCGACCACAGAGGCGGAGTACATTGCTTCATCAGATGCAGCAAAGGAGGGAGTCTGGGTGAAGAAGTTCATTACAGATTTGAGAGTCGTGCCAAATAGCGAGAAGTCGACTTCCTTATATTGCGACAACTATGGGGCGATTACTCAAATAAGGGAACCCGGGTCTCATCAGAAGTGTTCTGAGGAGGTTCCACCTTATCAGAGAGATCGTGACCCGAGGAGATGTAGCAGTGGAAAGAGTTCCATCCGAAGATAACATTGCAGATCCACTAACAAAGCCATTGTCTCAGATTGTCTTTGAGCATCACAGGAGTCTGATGGGGATCAGACACATAGGTGATTGGCTTTAGGTCAAGTGGGAGATTGCTAGTCATAGGTGCCCAGCAAGCCAATCACGTGAGTGATGGCACGTGTGACTTGATACAGAATCTTTTTGCTTATTATATTTTGGCGTATATCACTTTATAACTATTGCATAAATGCATATATATATTGTGATGTCCTTGGATTTGTGCAATGGGAATCGGATCGTGATGAGATCATGATAATGAGATCGATTCACCTTTAAACACATATCCTAAATAATCCCGGTCATAGGTTACTCGAGAGGGACATCGTGATAACCGGATAGACTGGTGTGCTGTATACCCGTCCATATGATGGATGCAGCTGGTCTCATAGCTGCTCGTGTAGGGACACTAGGGATACAGTACAGGTGCTCATTGGAGAATGAGTTCACTGATTGATCCGCTTACGGAATGCTGGATGGTTGATGATGCCTTATTGTCAGACAGCGATTCCATAGTCCTAGTGGTGTATCTGGTCCTTAGACTTGAGACACCAAGGATGTCCTGTATGAGTGCTCCACTCTTTGATACCAGACTTATAGGTTTGGCTGTTCTAGATCTAGTACAACTGGTCATTGGGAGTGGTAGTCGACCTTACGAGGGCTATTGAGTGTCGACAGAGGATCATCCACTCTCGGCGTCATGAGAAGAATATCCCATGTGTTCTTGCTCAGACAAATCCCTGGCCAGGGTCATTCGGGTTGAGAGAGAAAGAGTTCTCCGGGAGAATCCGATTAGAGCGAGACTTGAGTAGAAACCATATGGGTCTGACAGCACCATGCTCGATATACGGTCTCTGGGATATTAGATGGATGAGGGACTATAGGTACATGGTAACTGAGGACAGACAAGTCCAATGGATTGGATTCCCCTGTATCGTCTGGGGACTACGGCGTAGTGGCCTAGTACGTCCGTAGTCGATGAGTCGAGTGAATTATTACAGAGATAATGATTCACTGAGTTAGAAGGAGTTCTAACAGGTATGACTCACAGCCAGCTCGATATTGGGCCTAGAGGGTCACACACATATGGTAGGCATTGCGATGAGTAGAGGTTCGGATATGAGATATCCGACGGAGCCCTTGTCTTATTGGATGCAGATCCAATACCCACTAGGGATGGACCCATTAGGGTTTGACACGGGATCTCTATAAATAGGAGGGATTCACAACCTCATAGGCTAGAGTCTTTGCTTGCCTTTCCTATTCTCCTCTCCCTCTCCACCTCAGAGTAGGCCTGGAGTTTTGAGGAGCGTCGTCGCAACCCTACTGTGTGGATCACCGCTAGAGAGGAGGACGCTTGACCTCCTTCACCCTCTCATAAGGATTTGTAAGGAAACAGGGATATATGATCTCCCTAGGTAACACAATCTCTATACACAATTTTGTGTTTTGCGGAATTTTTGCGCACCAATCTTCGCACGACGACGAACATCTTTTTGGGAATCGGGGATTTTTGTTTTCTTGTTCTTCCGCTGCGCATATGATGTCGCCCCCCATGATTTCGCAACAGTCATACCCTTCTGAGAGATATGTATGATATATTAGTAGAGATGACACTCAGGATGCTGATCCTTAGACCTACAAAGAGGCTATTATGAGTATAGACTCCGGAAAGTGACAAGAAGCTATGAATTCTGAGATGGAATCCATGTAATTCAACAAGGTTTGGAACCTTGTTGACGCACCTTTGACGCACCTGAGGGTATCATACCTATCGACTACAAATGGTGTTAAGACCATGACGACACTAAGAGTGATGGGGGGGTGTGTAAATTATCGTACCTATTGACTACAAATGGTGTTAAGACCATGACGACACTAAGAGTGATGGGGGGGGTGTGAATTAATGGTTACATAAAAATTCATATGTTTAAAAATTCTTATTCAATGAAAACCGATATCGAAAAGATGTTAACTTAAAAACACGTTCGTAAGCTTAGTGAAAGTAAGAAATCAGTTTGCAATGAAAATAAAAAGCTTAAAATAAATGCAAATTAGATTTATAGTGGTTCGATCGTCCTGACCTATATCCACTCCCGATTCCTCTTCACTCGAGGCCATCGGATTCTACTACCAATCTTCTTTCAATGGACGAAGATCAACTATCCTTACAACTCTTCCTTATTTTCACAGGCTTAGGAGAAAACCTTTACACCTCTCTTTTAGACCTCACTCCTCCCTTAGAAAACTTCTAACTCTAGGAGGAAGATACTCTAATTCTAAGAGAGTTTCCAATTTTTCTCAAGTATTCATTCTCCCTTTTAAACTCAATTACGTGCTTAGCTAAGTAGAAATATATGGGGTATTTATAGACCCTAAATAACTTAAAAAAATAGAGTAAAAAAAGGTCTCATCTCGAGTTTTTCAAGTCTTGATGGTACCACAGCCTATGCTGGGTGGTATTACTACATGTAGCATTGACACTTGACGGTACCACCGTCCAGTCTGGCGGTACCACCACCTAATTTGGTAGTACTACAATCTGACATAGTTTGGGAGACTATGTCTAAGCGGTATCATCGCCCAGATTGGTGGTACCACCGCTTGATACAGTTTGGGAAACTATGTTTGGGCGGTACCACCACCTAGTCTAATGGTACCACCGTCTAGTCTAACGGTACCACCGCCCAATCTGATGGTACCACCACCAGACCCTGTTACATCTCACTGAATGGACCAAACAACATACCCAATTTAGTCATGATTCAGGCCCAATTAGCTTTTAATTGAGTTGGCATTGTTTCATCCTAAAACCGACTCAATTAGTCATAAACTAATTCTGACACCAAAGAATATCATGATTTAAAAGAGTTGGTAAGATGCCACCACCTATGAAAGTTAGTTCACTAACCTCAATAGCCATCTCCATTACTCAAGGGACCTATCAAGAGTTAAATTGATGTTGGTGGTACTTCTTTGGGGGTGATACTATTGAATCTCGGATTTTGATGATAAAATCAATTGATGGGTTAATTGATCTCATCCATATTATTGAGTTAAGTGTGTAGGATTAACTACGATAACCAGAAAACACAAAGCAAGAATACCGAAGTCAAGTTCGATGGACGTTTAAGAGTTCGAAGAATCGTCAGAGATGCTGCCGGAACCATCCGAGAAGAAATCGGGAACCTGTCGGAATTTTTGGAAGTTCGCCGAAGAGATCGTCGGAGGTTCACGGAGATCACCGAGAAGGCTCGGCTACTCGTTAAAGTCATCACAAGTTCAGGAGCTTGCTGGGAGTCCGTCGGAAGAAGTTCGTCGGAAAGCTCGCCGGAACAAGACTCGACGTTCACGGTTGAAAACTTGCTTAGGATGTGTTTTGTTATGTAGTTCACTTGTAATTAGGATTAGGATTAAGAGATAATCCTATATCCTGGTTAGGGACCAATTGGGCCTAAAATTAGACTTGGTTTGGGCTAAATTTGAAGCCCAGGGTCTGGCGGTGGCACTGCCAGACTGGGCGGTTGCACCGCCCAGCACCCGAGAGCTGGGCGGTTGCACCGCCTGGGCTGGGCGGTGGCACCACCCAGCACTGTCAATGTCTGACAGTGACAGGCGGTGGCACTGCCAGCATCGGGAACCCAAAGAGAATTCAAATTTTGGAGCCCAAATTTGAATCCTCTTGAGGCCTATAAATACCCCTCAAATCTCAGTTGAGATTACAACTTTTTGAGCAGTAAGTGTTTGAGAGAAAGGCCTTAGAAAAGTCTTAGCTAGTCTTGTTTTCAATTTGCTAGTGTTCACCTCCTTCTTTCTTGCTGAAAATCTGTAAGAGAGTGAACCGCTTGTAAAAAGTTATAAGAGGGGTATTCACCCTTCCCTTTCAAGAGATTTGCTAGTGGAAAGGTGGGAGCCTCATCGAAGAGGGGCCTCGCAAGTGGATGTAGGTCATTTGACCGAACCACTGTAAAATAGGCGTGATCTCTGGTTTGCATTTACTTATTGTCATTTATATTACTGCAAACCATTTGCACTTTAATGCTATACTGCTTTGTCTCCATCTTACTTATCCCTTCAAGTTAAAACGCAATTGAAATGATTTTAAACAAAAATGTTGCTTTTATCGTACGAAGTTTCCGAAAAGTGTTTAAATCGTGAAAAGTTTATCGCACTTTACCGTTGCACTAATTCACCCCCCCCTCTTAGTGCCGCTCCAATCCTAACAATTGGTATCAGAGCAAGGCTCACTCTCATATTTGGTTTAATACCCAAGAGAGATGGCTTACTCCGGCATGCATGAGGGACACTCTATCACACGTCCACCTATGTTTAATGGGTTGGATTACACGTATTGGAAGACCCGTATGAGGATCTTCCTCATTTCCATGGATTTCGAGCTTTGGACTATTGTCGAAAATAGATTTCAAAAATCTTCTCTTCCGATGAGCGAATGGAATGAATCGGAGAAGAAGGTTTTTGCTTTAAACACAAAGGCTATGAATGCCTTGTTTTGTGCACTAGATAAAAATGAGTTTAATTGTGTTTCAATTTGTGATTCGGCTTTTGATATTTGGAGAACTCTTGAGGTCACTCATGAAGGCACTAGCCGAGTGAAAGAGTCCAAAATCAACATCCTTGTGTACTCTTATGAACTTTTCCGAATGAAACCAAGTGAGTCCATCGTAGACATGTACACCCGTTTAACGGATGTCATCAATGGACTCAAAGCTCTTGGTAAAGATTTTTCTAACTTTGAACTAGTAAACAAAATCTTAAGATCTCTTCCTAAAAGTTGGGATCCAAAAGTTACTGCCATTCAAGAGGCCAAGGACCTCAAAACATTCCCTCTTAAAGAACTTATTGGGTCTCTAATGACATACGAAATGACATGTCAAGCTCATGACGAGCTCGAGAACCCCCTTCCAAAGAACAGGAAGATATGACACTTACATCACAAGAAGATCACTTGAAAGGAACATCAAGTGATGAGGACAGTGACAATGACATTACACTTTTGACTCAAAATTTTAAAAAATATTTAAGAAAGAATAAATTTAAAAATAATACAAAAAATAAAGTTGAACAAAAGAAGGACCAAGTGATTTGCTATGAGTGTAAAAAACCGGGACACTACAAGAACGATTGTCCTCAAGCCAAAAAGAGAACATCAAAGAAGAAGGCGTTCAAGGCAACGTGGGATGATTCAAGCACGTCCGAAGAAGAGGAGTCCAACACTGAGCAAGTTGCTCATTATGCGCTAATGGCTTTAGGAGAAGAGGTATGTGATTTATTTAATGAAGATTTATCTTTTGAAGAACTCTCTATCACTTTTCATGAATTATTTGATGAATGTAGAACTATTAGCAAGAAGTTAAGTATCTTAAAGAAAGAGCATACTTTTCTATAAGATAAGTTTGATAGTCTTCAAACTCCTCCATGCTCTAAGTGTGAGCATTTAGAAGCAATAAAAAATGAAAATTTGCTTCTTAAAGAAACCTTAAATAAGTTTAAGGTTGGTAGCAAAGGATTAGATATGATCCTTGCACACAAGGGTCACGTCGCAAATAGAAATGAAATTAGATTTGTAAAAGGATTACATCAAAATCCTACCACTTTCATAAAAGGACCGACATTACATGTTTCCTCTTATATGAAATGCAACTTCTGTTGCAAATCCGGACATATTGCCTACAAATGTCCATTTAGAAAAATTAGTTCACAAAAATTAATATGGGTTCCTAAAGGAACTATAAAGGATTCAATAATAAATAACAAAGTTAGTGGATCAATTTTTGAGGCACCCAAAATCAAATGGGTACCTAAAAGTCATCCTCTTTTGTAGACAAACCCACAAGCTAGGAGCAAGAGATGGTATCTCGATAGTGGATGCTCAAGACATATGATTGGAGATCCATCTCATTTCTCTATGCTCACTAGAAAAGAAGAAGGGTACGTCACCTTCGGAGACAACAACAAATGCAAAATCATTGGCAAGGGAACTATTGGGAACAAATTTAGTTTTTCCATTGATGATGTTTTACTAGTTGATGGATTGAAACATAATCTCTTGAGTATTAGTCAACTATGCGATAAAGGTTATATCGTTATATTTGAATCAAATATGTGTATTATCGAAAAACCAAACAATAACTTGACTATGATTGCATTAAAACAAAATAATGTCTACACCATCAACCTTGATGAACTAAGTAATGAAATGTGCTTCTCCGCTTTAAATGATGATGCTTGGCTTTTGCATAAGAGACTAGGCCATGTAAGCATGAAACTAATATCTAAGATCTCATCTAAAGATTTAGTGCGAGGAATTCCAAATATAAAGTTTATCAAGGACAAAGTATGCGATGCATGTCAACTAGGTAAACAAATAAAAACTAGTTTTAAACCAAAAACTCAAATTAGCACCACTAGACCATTACAATTGATTCATTTGGATTTATTTGGACCAATTGATACGACAAGTCTAGGGGGAAGCAAATATGCGTTTGTAATTGTAGATGACTATACTAGATACACTTGGACCTATTTCTTAGCTCACAAAAGTGATTGCTTCAAGTGTTTCTCAAAATTTTGTAAACTCACTCAAAACGAAAAAGGTTTCATGATTTCATCAATTCGGAGTGATCACGGTGGCGAATTTCAAAACCGTGACTTTCAAAATTTTTGTGAGGTTAATGGATACAATCACAACTTCTCCACTCCGAGAAATCCCCAACAAAATGGAGTAGTTGAAAGAAAAAATAGAAACCTACAAGAAATGGCAAGAACTATGTTAAATGAACATAGTTTACCTAAGTATTTTTGGGCCGAAGCCGTAAATACGACTTGCTACATCATGAATAGAGTCCTAATAAGATCATCCTTATCAAAAACTCCCTATGAATTGTGGAATAACAAAAAACCAAATATTTCCTATTTTAAAGTTTTCGATTGTAAATGCTTTATTTTGAATGAAAGGGATGCCTTAGGAAAATTTGATGCTAAATCCGATGAAGGCATCTTTCTTGGTTACTCTTTCGTTTCTAAGGCTTTTCGGGTTTTTAACAAAAGAACGTTAGTAATAGAAGAGTCTATTCATGTAGTTTTTAATGAAATTTCTAATTTAAAGAAAAATAATTTTGATGATGATCTTGGTTTTGATAATTTGAATTTAAATGAACCCCCTCCTCAAAATAACAACTTGGATGCACCTTCTTCCAAAATTTCCTTACCCAAGGAATGGAAGTATATAGATTCTCATCCAAAGGAGCTAATTATAGGAGATACATCAAAAGGGATTCAAACTCGTTCCTCTTTCAAGAATTTTTGTGCTAACGCTGCCTTCATTTCTCAAATCGAACCTAAATGCATTGACGAGGCCATAAAAGATGATTTTTGGGTTATCGCAATGCAAGAGGAATTGAATCAATTTGAGAGGAATAAGGTATGGAAGCTTATTCCTAGACCTAGTAACCATTTAGTCATTGGTACTAAATGGGTCTTTAGAAACAAGCAAGACGAAAATGGTATCGTGGTTAGAAACAAGGCTAGATTAGTGGCCAAAGGTTTCAACCAAGAAGAAGGTCTCGATTACGAAGAAACCTTCGCTCCCGTGGCTCGATTAGAAGCCATAAGGATGCTCCTTGCCTATGCTAGTAGGAATAATTTTAAACTATTTCAAATGGATGTCAAAAGTGCTTTCTTGAATGGTTTTATTTCCGATGAAGTATATGTTGAACAACCTCCCGGATTTGAAAATTCTCTTCTTCCTAACCATGTATTCAAATTAACTAAGGCTCTCTATGGTTTGAAACAAGCTCCTAGAGCTTGGTATAAAAGACTTAGTTCCTTTTTTATTTTAAATAATTTTACCAAAGGCAAGGTTGATACTACATTGTTTATTAAATATTTTGAAAATAATTTTCTTATTGTGCAAATTTATGTTGACGATATTATTTTTGGCTCTTCGGATGAATCACTATGTGAATCATTTGCCAAATGTATGAGTCATGAATTTGATATGAGTTTAATGGGTGAATTAACTTTCTTTTTGGGATTACAAATCAAACAACTTAGTGATGGTATATTTCTTAACCAATCTAAATATACATTAGAATTGTTAAAACGATTTAACATGGATAATTCAAAAGCAATAAACACCCCTATGAGTACTTCGACTAAGTTAGATATGGATGAAAATAGTAAAAATTTTGATCGAAAAACATATAGGGGAATGATAAGTAGTCTACTCTACCTCACCACGACTAGACCGGATATTATGTTTAGTGTATGACTTTGCGCTAGGTTTCAATCAAATCCTAAATTATCTCATCTTAAAAGTGTTAAAAGAATATTTAGGTATCTTAAAATAACTCCAAATTTAGGATTGTGGTATCCAAAATCTGAAAAATTTGATTTAATAGCTTATGTAGATGCCGATTTTGGCGGATACAGGATAGATAGAAAAAGTACATCCGGAACATGCCAATTTTTAGGACATGCACTTGTTTCTTGGACTTCCAAGAAACAAAATTCAGTTGCACTATCTACGGCGGAAGCCGAATACATTGCTGCAAGTGCATGCTGTGCACAAGTTGTTTGGATGAAAAGTACATTAGACTATAAAATTCACTTCAAAAATGTTCCCATAAAATGTGATAATACTAGTGTCATATGTCTCACCAAAAATCCAATTCAGCACTCTAGAACTAAGCATATCGATATTATGCATCATTTCATACGCGATCATGTCCTTAACAATAATGTTGTTTTAGAATTTATTGACACAAAGCATCAATTGACAAATATTTTTACAAAAGCCTTAAATGAAGACCAATTTGAATTTATTAGAAGGGAACTAGGCATGTTAAATTGTCCCTGAAAATAAGATTGTTTGAATATATTTTTTGAAAAATGTCTCATCCTTTTCCGTTCTTCTATGAATTTGACTTCATCACTCTCCTTCGATTCAAGATGATATACTGAAGTACAACTTATTATCTTAACCTATCTTGAGTCAAACACCTTTAAAAAAAAAAAAAAAAAAATCAGCGCAGCACGCCAACGGTGGCATCGCCAGAACCGGCGGTAGCACCGCTTGAGCGCTCGGGCGCCAGGCGGTGGCACCGCTCGGTTTGGCGGTGGCATCGCCCGAGACACCCTATAAATCCCAAATGGTTAGGGCCGGCGGTGACACCGCCCCCAACCGGTGGAACCCTTGCTCTAACTCTCCCAAACTCTCTCAATCCCTCATTCTAACTTCTACAAACCTTGGAGAAGGATTCTTGTTGGTCCAAACTCTCCATCATCCAAGAAACACTCCATAAGGTAAAATCTTCACTTCCTTTTCTTCTTGTTTTACCTACTCATTACAATTTCATATTTCTCTTATCATCTTGTCTAGACAATGGCTCCTAAGAGATCAAAAGGGAAAAGGATTGAAGGAGATTCATATGACCACAATCTTTTTAGATCCAAAGAAGACGCCCTTAGGTTTCCAAATTTTGAAACAAGATATATCCATAAGGGTAAACACGTTGATCTCGATGAACTAGGAGACTTAGAACCCATTAGGTGATTTGCTCATCTAGAGGCTCTACCTCTCTTACAAATAGATGAACCAATTTATCCTAGATTCGTTAGGCTCTTTTATGCAAACCTATGGGTAGATAACGATAGCCTAAGTACTTACATTTTAGGAACATAAATTAGGATTTCTGATAATTCTATTTGTGAACTAATTGGAATCACTGAAAAAGATAAGGGCTGCTATTTTAGAGGAAAATGGGATGTTAATATAATAGGAGCAACTTACACCGAAGCTGTCGAAACCATTTTTGCAAACTCGAACCTCGGAATAATACCCAAGAGTTACGAACACTTACTACCTTTTAACTCTAAGATTCTTCATCATATCATGACAAGCATACTATTCCCTAAGAAATATCATCTTGATGAAATGAGTCTAATAGAGATAAGCACTATGTATTGGATTATGACCGATCAACATAACTGTTTTGGATACTCAATACGGCAATACATGTAGGACATCACAACTAAAGATATTATGTTGCCATATGAGGGGTTAATCACTAGATTTCTTCGTGCCTATGACATTTGCATCCCACCTGATGAAGAAAGAATTCAAAGTGATAGATATAACATCATTAATAAAAATCTACTAAAGAGACTTAGGTGCACGTTTAACAATGGAATATGGGTAAGGCAACCTAGAAGGACTGATCCTATTCCTCCACCAATAGAACAACCAGAAACACCAATTTTTAGGGGAAATGAATCTCCTCCTCCTAGTCCCTTTGGTGTAGCACCTTTAGCTCCTGTTTCATCCTCTGAAGGACTCATTATGGCAGAACTGTCTCAGATCAAATTTCAACAAGACCAACTCAAATCGCAGCAAGAACAAATTCAACTCCAGCAAATTGAAATTTTGAAGGAACTACGACAACTAAATCAAAAAATATATGTTATATATCAGCATTATGGATTACCTCCTAAGGATTGATGTATCTTTTTATTCTGTTCTGTTTACTCTTAATCTCAAGTTCCAAGCTGGTCATCTTTTGAACAAAAACTGAACCTTCTTTTTAAATGTATTTTTAAAATTCTGGATATATGCTCATTTTTCCTTTTAAGATGAATTCTGGATAAGTATTTTTAGCAAATTTGAATGATTAATCTTAATGCTGTATTCTTTCTCTAATGATTTTATGATATATTGTGCATCTCGAAATTCATTTTGATGGCTTGATTATGAGTTTCAAGTTGACGAATTGAATTTGAATGGATTTGTATTCAAATTATGATCTTGACTTATTGAAGTTACTACTGAATTTTTTTTTTTTACATCACTATCTCTTCCTTGTACATCTACAATTTTTGTTATTTATACAAAGAAGAGATTGATAAAATGAATGAATGCTGAATTTTCCTTTAAGATGAATTTAGCATACTTAATTTTGACTGATAAATTTTTCTGATCAATGCTGAATACCTGATGTTATAATCACAAATTATGTGCTTCAAGTCTCATTCCCTTTTTGTTGATGACAAAGGGGGAGAAAAGTGATGACTTGTATCATTTTAATAGCATGACTTATATCATTTTAATAGCATGACTTATATGAATTGCAAAAAGCTCGTGTGATATGAATGTCTTATATGCCTTGCAAAATCCTTGAGAATATCGCAAGATCGATTGATAATATTGAAAGCATGTCTAACATGTATATCATGAAATTTATGTTGAAAATCTTTATCTCTTGTCGTAATAAAAATTGTCTCTTATCATTCGACTTGAAAATGATTTTCATCGAAGTTTCGCATTTACTTATGCTCAATGAGAATAACGATAAGTTCTACGGTTAGAACTTATCGGTTTATGCTTGAATTCAATGGGATAGAATTCAAGTGTTTTTACCTTATCATAATATGGCATATAGATAGGGGGAGTTATGTTTAACTCCGTCATCAATTGATTGTCATCATCAAAAAGGGGGAGATTGTTGAATCTCGGATTTTGATGATAAAATCAATTGATTGATTAATTGATCTAATCCATATTATTGAGTTAAGTAAGTAGGATTAACTACGATAACCAGAAAAAACAAAGCAAGAATACCGGAGTCAAGTTCGATGGACGTTTAAGAGTCCGAAGAATCGTCGGAGATGCTGCCGGAACCATCCGAGAAGAAATCGGGAACCTGTCGGAATTTTCGGAAGTTCGCCGAAGAGATCGTCGGAGGTTCACGGAGATCATCGAGAAGGCTCGGCTACTCGTTAAAGTCATCACAAGTTCAGGAGCTTGCTGGGAGTCCGTCGGAAGAAGTTCGTCAGAAAGCTTGCCGGAACAAGACTCGACGTTCACGGTTGAAAACTTTCTTAGGATGTGTTTTGTTATGTAGTTCACTTGTAATTAAGATTAGGATTAAGAGATAATCTTATATCCTGGTTAGGGGCCAACTGGGCCTAAAATTAGACTTGGTTTGGGCTAAATTTGAAGCCCAGGGTCTGGCGGTGGCACTGTCAGACTGGGCGATTGCACCGCCCAGCACTGTCAATGTCTGACAGTGACAGGCGGTGGCACCGCTAGCATCGGGAACCCAAAGAGAATTCAAATTTTGGAGCCCAAATTTGAATCCTCTTGAGGCCTATAAATACCCCTCAAATCTCAGTTGAGATTACAACTTTTTGAGCAACAAGTGTTTGAGAGAAAGGCCTTAGAAAAGTCTTAGCTAGTCTTGTTTTCAATTTGCTAGTGTTTACCTCCTTCTTTCTTGTTGAAAATATGTAAGAGAGTGAACCGCTTGTAAAAAGTTGTAAGAGCAGTATTCACCCTTCCCTTTCAAGAGATTTGCTAGTGGAAAGGTGGGAGCCTCATCGAAGAGGGGCCTCGCAAGTGGATGTAGGTCATTTGACCGAACCACTGTAAAATCGGCGTGATCTCTGGTTTGCATTTACTTATTGTCATTTACATTACTGCAAACCATTTGCACTTTAATGCTATACTACTTTGTCTCCGTCTTACTTATCCCTTCAAGTTAAAACGCAATCGAAACGATTTTAAACAAAAATGTTGCTTTTATCGTACGAAGTTTCCGAAAAGTGTTTAAATCATGAAAAGTTTATCGCACTTTACCGCTGCACTAATTCACCCCCCCCCTCTTTGTGCCGCTCCGATCCTAACAGATACTCTAAGTAAAAAAACTTATGCTCAAAGTAGTATTAAGAAGCGACACAATCTCGATGGATATCTAGAAATTACCTTCTAAGATGAGAAGATGGAGTATCTTAATTGGAATATGATAATATTAAAGTGATCTCAATCCGAATCCTAAATTCTCATCAAGAGATGATGAATGACACAAGTAGTGTTACTTATATACCCTACTTTAACATATTTAAAAAAAGAGGGCATGGATACTACTATCATCTATTTTGACTAGATTCATGGGTCACTCCATCTGCTTTCTTAGAGTTTTGAATCTGACATTTGACTCGAGACCATGACATCACAAAAATTACAAAATGTTTCTTGAAATTTCATATATTTCAAGTGCCTCGAGAGGACAATGATTTGGTCTATGTTACGAAAGTTATAAAATGCTTCTCGAAGGTAGCATCTTGTAGACCTTACGGATGGAAAACTAGTGATGGAAACATTAGATTTATGAAGTATTGACTCATTGACATCAACCAGTAGTTTATCTCACCTATGTCAACTCATATCATATGTGGTTATTTATATTTTATTATTTTTACTGATGATTTCTCGAGGGACTCGACCAACTCAACCTACATCGAGAATTAGTCTCTACCTATAATAATGAACGACCACGTGGATCAATCTAATTGCCTTACGTTTATCGATTTAATATTATCGAGAGGAGATTTTGATTTGGTCTCCTAATATTATCTAAAAATTTCTTTCCAAGATGAGAAGATAGAGTATCTCAATTGGAATATGATAATATCATAGTGATCTCAGTCCAAATCCTAAATTCTTATCAAGAGGATGATGAATGACATCGATAGATTCATGGGTGACACCATCTACCTTCTTAGAGTTTTGAATCTGCACAACATTTGATTCGAGACTAAGAGATCACAAAAGTTACAAAATACTTCTCGAAATTTATAAAATGCTTGGGTCTATGTCACAAAAGTTATAAAATGCTTCTCCAAGACAGCATCTCGTAGACCTTAGAGATGGAAAGCTAGTGATGGAAACATTAGATTTATGAAGCATTGACTCATTTGAGGTGGATGACATACACAAATACAAGAAGGATAGAGTTCTTTCAATTGACCCAATGATAGCTTGATCTAACGACATCTCAGCTCCTCAAGCATATTCAATCTTGGTATTGTATCATCCGAGAGCAACATGTATTAACATTCCTTCAACCCATCTTACCTGAGGTGCCTCACCCTAAGCAAGGCCAAGAGGGTTTTGTTTGAGGTGCATGAAAGATTTTAAGAAGAGCACATTGGTAGCCACAATCTAGCATTCAAAATCCTAACCTAGGGTTATTACTGACAACCATGAAGAAGGATGCAATTGCCAATGTGTCGAGGTGTGACCAATTCCTAGGGTTCACTCAAGTCTAACATCAACCAGTAGCTTATCTCACACCCTTTACACAAATAGTAATTGATTTTCTTGATCTTTTCCCTCCTACTTTACAATTATAATTAGATAGTCATTGTTTTTTTAAAGATATTTTTCATAAGTATCAAAATAATTGACAATGTAATTCTTTTAGTCGATCAATTGTGTTAAAAATCAAAATAAATCAGTTAACCTAATCAATTTTTGAATAACTCGTATGAACTGGCTGAGTCAAATAAAATCAATGTGGTGTTGTAAATATAGTTAACATTACTTAAATATCTATAATTTAAATCTTTTTATTATTTTTATAAGAGAATATTTTTATAAGAAAGTAGTCTCTTTCATGCAATTACTTCTCTCTTTTGGTTGCTTTCCCTTCCTCTTGACCATCTCTCTCCTTCGCCTCTACGTCTCTCTCCGATCATCATTATCTCTCCACCTCTCTTCTTCCGTATCTTCTATTCACATCTTCTTCTATGATCATCAAAATGAATACGAGGAGAATGAGATAAATGTTTATGGCAACTATATTGGAATTACTATATTTCTATATCATCAAATAATTTATTTTGGGTTGGATTAATTAATTGTCTTTTAAATATTGTCACATGCTATTAATCTAGATGAAAGTTGATGATTATATTGTTGGTTGATATTATCAATTTTATTTTATTTTATATGACTTAAATTTTATTTTCATTTGTCTAAGATTGTTTATTTTTTTTATTTTTATATATTATACTTTTATTTTATAAAAGTTTGAATTATTTATATATTTTAAAGTATTTCAGTTAATCCATTGGTTCAATCAATGACTCAATAACCTAAGACTTTGTTGTTCGGTTCATTTTGTTGAATTTCGTATTTTGATGATGAAACCAATTGATAAGTGTTTATAATTTGATCTACGTTTTGAGTGACGTAGGATGCTCCGATCAAGGAGAGATATTTAAAGCAGGAAGAATCATATTGGGCCGGAGAAATATGTCAGAAGATTGGACGTCGCGTCGAAGGATCGATCGACGTATCGACAGAAGGCTTCGGGCCATGAGTTCGGGCATCAGGCCAAGAAGAGCGGATGTTGGACTAAGAATATCAGAGTTGCAAAAGTCAATTGGCCGATTGGGTAATATGCCGCAAGAGAGAATGGTGCGTCGAAGAATCGAATGAAGCGTCGATGGACCAATGACATGTCGGATAACATGATTCATGCTTAGTAATAATTATTTAGATCAAAGTATGTTTTAATGCAGAATTAACTACGATAGCAAGGCATAAAGCAAACTGAAGTCCCGGAGTCAAGAATGTGATTTCATTGGGAGTTTGAGAGTTTGTCGGAAATCCGGACGTTCGTTGAAATTTCTACCGGAATTAATCGAGAAGTTCAGGAGCTTACTAAAGAAGCTCGTTGGAACTCACCAAGAAGATCATCGTGAAGTCTAAGAGCTTGCTGAGAGTCTACTGGAATATTACCGAGAGATCGTCGAAAGTTCGCCGGAAGATCGTTGGAAGCTCGTCGAAAGAAACTAGACTTACGGACTTGTTTACCTTAGTAAATGTCTTAGAATTCGTAGTTAGCATATAATTGAGATTGAAATTGGGTTAAACCAATTAAGGGCTAGTTGGGCTTATGTATGAACTGTGTTGGGCCCAATAAAAAGGCCCAAACAATTACCCAAGAGGTTGCACTGTCGTGGCATAGTCTCTGAGACTATGTCAGGCGGTGGTACCGTCGGTCTAGGCGGTAGTACCGCCCAAACACAATCTTCGAGAAGTTACAAGCAATGGTACTACCCAGACTGGGCAATGGTACCGCCCAGACTAGGCAGTGGTACCGCCTAGTAGCAGGGTGTTAGGCGGTGATACCGCCCAGTGTCAGACTGACACTAGCGGTGGTACCACCCAACATAGGTGGTGGTACCGCCCGTACCTAGGAAACCCGGGATGAGATATTTTTAGGCTCCAAGTTTGAATCAACTTGAAGCCTATAAATACCCCTCTCATCCCTGGTTAAAATACATAAGTACAGAGAATTTAAAAAGGGAAAAACGCTATAGTAATCTGTTATGAGAATCCTTCTCTTCTAGTCTAAGTGTTAGAATAGTTTGAGAAAGGAGTGAGTGCTTGTAAAGGTTGCCTCCTAAACATATGAAAATGAGAAGAGGGGTGTAAGAAGGAAGTTGATCTTCGCCTATTAAAGGAAGATCGATAGTGGATGCCAGTGGTCTCGACGAAAGAGGAATCGACGGAGTGGATGCAGGTCACGACGACCGAACCACTAGGTTTGTATTTACTTCTTACAATTTACTTTAAATTGCAAAATGCCTTCTCATTACTTACTACACTCTTCCGTATGCTTTCAATTTTAAGTATTTTTCCGAAATTGGTTTTATCGTATGAAACAAAATTTTTGGAATCGACGTAATTTTTACCACTGCACTAATTCACCCCCCCCCCCCTCTTAGTGCCGCTCTTGATCCTAACAGTTAGTATCAGAGCCATATTATTTCTTGTTTGGTTTAACACCCAAGAGAAATGACTCTTTTCGACTTTCAAGATGGACTTCTCTAATTCGTCCTCCCTTGTTTAATGGGACGGACTATACATATTGGAAAACTCGAATTAGTGTTTTCTTACTTTCTTTGGATTTAAATTTATGGAATATTATTGAAAATAATTTTCGAAGGTATTCTCTTCTAATGAACCATTAGAATGATTTGGAGAATAAGACTTTTTCTTTAAATGCTAGAGCTATGAATGCTCTATTTTGTACCTTAGACAAAAATGAATTCAATCGGGTTTCTACTTACGAAATGACTTTTGACATTTGGTAGACTCTTGAAATTACACATGAAGGCATTAGCAAAGTTAAAGATTCAAAAATCAACTTTTTGATGCATGATTTTGAATTGTTTCACATGAAACCGAAACAATTGGAGACATGTACACCCATTTTACAGATGTCATCAATGGTTTAAAAGCTCTTGGTAAAACTTTTTTGAATTTTAAACTTGTTAGTAAAGTAAATTACGATCACTTTCTAAAAATTAGAATTTAAAAGTAATGACTATTCAAGAATAAAAAAAATTAAATACTTTTTTGATCGAAGAACTTATCGAGTTTTTAATGACCTACAAAATGACTAATGTGGGACAAAATGAACTTGAGAACAACCTTCCAAAGAATATGAAGGATTTCAAACTTGGAACAAAAGAAGACCACTCGAGCATAAGCTTAAATGATGGTGAACTTAAACTCCTCATAAAATTTAAAAAGTTCATGAAACAACAATTAAAGAACAAAAATAAACTTAAAAAGAGTGGAACTACTTGCTATAAATGTAAGAAGAAGTTGCCAAAAGATAAATCAAGCTCATCCGAAGACGAAGAGAAAATCAATAAAGGCGAGGTGACAAACTACGTCTTAACGACTTTCGATGATGAGGCAATCAAAATGCCCTTAGTTTACTTTGATATTATATAATGCTTTTCATGAGTTATTTTAATTTAGTTTAGAATAATTATTTTTCTTAAAAATTATATTTTTAATAAATAAAAATACAAAAAATTAGGAATCATGGTTATCTAGTAATTTTCAAAATAATCATGAAAATTACATGTGTTATGATAAAGGAACAAAATGTTAGACTTAAATCATGCTAGATGTTTTAATTATAATATGTATCTTAATGATTTTTATATTACTTTTGATTTAAAATATTTTATGAAATTATGCTTGATGAAATAATGTAATGATACATAATGATTGTACTTAATGAATTTATCTTTCGAAATTATACATGATGATTTGAAATAATGATGATTTTTGGGTGATTTATGCCTTATTAATCTTTGTCGTAATAAATCTTGCACTTTTGGTTTTAAACATGATACATGTTTTTATTTGGCATAAATGAAATAAATCATGTGAATTGAAACAACTAAAAAGAGTAAAGTTTTCTCCTTAAAATTTTTTTTTCTCTACTTTATCGATTTTAAAAAATGAGAGATTAACAAATCTATCTATATTTTTTATGAATCTCTTGAAAATGATTTTGATGTGACTATTTGAATTTGAATGAGCTTTGTCTTGATTTGTTGAGATTTATAACATGAAATCTTTTATGAATCAAGATCTCTTATTTGATCTCATATGTTTTTCTTTACCATTTTCTAAAGAGAAAAAATAATTCAATTCATGATCTTGATTTCACAATATTTGATACTTGAAATCTTTATATGAATTAAGATCATTTTCTCCTTGTTTCTTTTTGCTATCTTCTATCTAAATGAATCATAATTTTTTGGAATTATAATTTTTATATTCATAATGAATTGAGATATTTTATATGCATGAATTAAGATCTTGTTCTCCTACAAGATTAAATGAATTTTATCTATATTATAATCTCCAAAGAATTCTTTTCGTTAATTATTTAAGAGGAGATTTGTTAAAATGAATCATGGTTTCTCTTGATTTCTCATATTTTAGACTTGATCTTTCATTTTTTATGATTGAAATAATGATTGGAATATTGATGTAATTATGAATGATGATTTGGAATTATGCATGTAATGATGATTTTATATTTTGAAAATATACATGATGATTTGGTATTATGTATGCAATACTTCAACTTAAGATAATGATGCATACAATGATGAAATATTCATGATGAAAAATTATTTTGACATTCATGACTTGATTTTATATCTTTGTTATTTATCCTTGTCATGCTTTGAAAATTATTGTAAAAGAAAAAAAAGATACAAAATTGTATTCATCCCTTCTTTTTGACAATAACAAAGTGAGAGAAATATTGCTAGCTCATCTTGCAAAATTTAGAAACTTGCACTTTGCAAAGGAAGCAAAATTACTAGCTCAAACATTGCAAAGGAAGCAAAAATTTGCTAGCTTGCAAATTGCATGGAGAAAGAAGTGCTATTTTTCCTTTCTCAATAAGCAAAACATGCTAAACTTGCACATCTAGCCAAATTTATAAACTTGCAAAACTCAAAAGTTTTGCTAGCTTCCATGATGATAAAAATATAGATTATGTTTATTATGCAATGATTTAAACTTGTATATCCAAACACTTGAAAGTTACACTTCTTTTTGTTAATGATAAAGGGGGAGAAGTATGATCATGTTATGCATGATGACGTCTTATAAATATTCATGATAAAATTTGCAATGACTTGAATTCAGCTTGAATTCAAGATTCGATCAATATGACATATTGATAGAAGGAATTAAGGTTAACTCCGTTATTAATTATTCATCATCATAAAAAAGAAGAAATTATTGAATCTCGTATTTTGATGATAAAACCAATTAATAAGTGTTTATGATTTGATATGCATTTTAAGTGACGTAGGATGCTTCGAATAGGGAGAGATATTTAAATCAGGAAGAATCATGTTGGGCTGGAGAAACATGTCAGAAGATTAGACGTCACACCAAAGGATCGGTCGACGTATCGATAAAAGGTTTCAGACCATGAGTTCGGGCATCGGGCCAAGAAGAGCGGATATTGTGCCAAGGATATTGGAGTTGTAGAGGTCAACTAGCCGATTAGGCAATAAGCCACAAGAGAGGACGATGCACCGAGGAATCAAACGAAACGTCGATGGACTAATAACATACCGGACAACATGATTCATGCTTAGTAATAATTGTTTAGATTGAAGTATGTTTTACGTGTGCAGGATTAACTACGATAGCAAGGCATAAAGTAAAATAAAGTTCCGGAGTTAAGAACGTGATTTTGTTGGGAGTTCGAGAGTTCATCGGAAGTCCGGACGTTCGTCGAAAGTTCTATTGGAATTAACCGAGAAGTTTAGGAGCTTGCCAAAGAAGCTCGTCGGAACTCGCCAAGAAGATCATAGTGAAGTCTAGGAGCTTGCTAGGAGTACGTTAGAACATTACCGAGAGATCGTCGGAAGTTCATCGGAAGATCGCTGGAAGCTCGTTGGAAGAAACTAGACTTACAGACTTGTTTAGCTTAGTAAATGTCATGGAATTCATAGTTCGCACATAATTGGGATTGGAATTAGGCCAACCCAATTAGGAGCCAATTGGGCCCATGTATGAATTGTTTGGGCCCAATGAAAAAGCCCAAACAATGACTCAAGAGGTGTCATCGTCGTGACACAATATCTGAGACTGTGTCAGGTGGTGGTATCGTCAGTCTGGGCGATGGTACCGCCCAGACATAATCTCTGAGAGGCTACAGACGATGGTACCGCCTAGTAGCAGGGTGCTAGGCGGTGGCATCGCCCTTGTCAGACTGACACTAGCGATGGTACCGCCCGTACCTAGCAAACCCAGGATAAGATATTTTTAGGCTCTAAGTTTGAATCAACTTGAAGCCTATAAATACCCCTCTCATCCCTGGTTAAAATACACAAGCACAGAGAATTTAAAAAGAGAAAAACGCTATAGTAATCTCTTGTGAGAATCCTACTTTTCTAGTCTAAGTGTTAGAATAGTTTGAGAGATGAGTGAGTGGTTGTAAAGGTTGCCTCCTGAACCTGTGAAAAGGAGAAAAAGAGTGTAAGAAGGAGGTTAATCTTCGTCTATTAAAAGAAGATCGATAGTGGATATCGATGGCCTCGACGGAGAAGGAATCGACAGAGTGGATGTAGGTCACGACGACCGAACCACTATAACTCGGTTTGCATTTACTTCTTACAATTTATTTTAAACTGTAAACTACCTTCTCATTACTTACTAATTTTTTACCACTATACTAATTCACACAACCCCCCCCCCCCCCTTCTAGCGCGCCGATCTTGATCCTAAATATAACTTTTTCTCAGCTTCTTAAACTAATTTAAGCTAGCTTAGGACTCCATTTGCAAATGACTGTAATTCTTACAGACAACTTACATCTTATGAGTCCACATCTTATGAGTCCGAAATCCCAGCAAACTTAGAAACACTAGAAAGTTGTTTAGACCTTGTTAAAGGTGGTAGAGTTTCAACTCCTTAATATTATATTGATTATATCTGATGGATATTTACCTATGTTATAAAAAAAATTAGCATGATTTCATTTTATTGGAGAAAGAAGACATGAATAAATTTAAAAAATATATTAGAGAGAAATCCTAATTTAAACATAAATCCTCTTATATACCTTCTCATATAATTCATGAAAAAATTTATTAATCTTTTCTCTCATCCTCTTTAGATCCACGGTAAAGAAATCATGAAAATTAAATTATTTTCTCAAATCTTACTCCTCCCCTAAGAGCTAAAAATACATAATATACTTATAAGAATAACTAAATCCTTATTTCCAGTGGCTCTTTCCTAGTTCTTTTCATACTATGATTTCCTGTCCTCAAAGAATACTAGTTTTATAAATCCAAAAATACTTATCAATAGCTCATTTGATGAGTATTTTTTTTTTCACTCTATGTCTCACATATAGAGAATATACTTTATTGCAATCTTTGTCACTTATCTTTGTTAAATATTTGATCACTAGATCTTTTGAGTTTTGATACCACTTTGTTAGAAGGAAAGAAGATTTATAAACAAAAACAGAAATCTCAAATATTAACAAACAAAGAACATATTGAAAAGACGATGTGAGATTTATGTGGTTCAACACTCATAGAAAATAAATAAATTATTCATCATTTAAGATTAATTGCATTGTTGAGTTAACCTCAACTAAAGTATAAATCCATTTGTATATCTTCTCATGCAATTCTAAAGAATTTCTTAGAAGCACTTGAAATATTTTCTCACATCTTGCTTTCTATCAAAACTCAAAGATACATAGGATATTTATAAAATAATCAAATCATAATCTTCATAAGGAGTCATCTTTGTACTAAGATTCCTCATCGATACTAAATCTAAAAATCTAAAAATACTTACAAACCTCAACATATTTAATATTTTGTAATAAAAATGCTTCATTGCCTTGTATGGTTTTATCAGAGTTAAAAGCATTTGGGTGAAACAGTTCAACTCAAGCAGTGGGCATGAGATTGAAGGTAAATATATATCATAAATTTCCAATAAAATATGAGATCTAAAGGTTGACATGTTTCAGTGGTTGAACATAATATTGTGCAGTTATATGTTCTTTACAATGAGCAAAGACTTGATAATTTACAGCACTTGCATATACTTTTTCAGTAGGAAAGTACTAAATCAAACACTTGCAGTTTGCATGGCGCTAAGAGTTACTTCCGGTGGAGGAGGATGATGGCTGTGACGAAGGAGAGTCTCCACTGCGGTGAGACCGCAGTAGAGACAACAATCCACTGAAAGGCCCAGTGGCAGGTAACCGGGATCCTCTCTCGTCACCTCCACCACTGTCATTGCCACTCCCATCATGAACCCCCACCCCGTCGCCATTGCCGCCTGCACTCGAGCTCGTTGATTCCTCTGTAGGCATCTGAAACCTGCAGATCGGGCACGAACTATGGAGCTTGAGCCATGGGAGTATGCACCCGGCGTGGAATTTATGCTTGCAGGGCATCTCCCGGGCCTCTGCTCTGATCTCCAAGTCTTCCAGGCAGACCAAACAACTCAAACTCTCCTCGATCTTCACCGTGGGCATCGCCTCCACTGCTGCTTTCTGTGCTGGCGGAGTTCCATGACGATTTGGATCGGTCTCTTCCGGACGCTGCAACGCAAGATCCAGGGCAAGTCCTAGAAAGTCCCGCAAGGGAACGCCGGTCCCGCCATCAACTGAGCTTTGTCCTTGTGACTGGTTAGTATCCGGAGATCCCAGAACAAGTATGGCATTGTCGATGAAAATGATGGGCTCCCGCTCGTTCTCAGCATCATCTAGGACGTCCTCGAGCAACCTACTGATGGCTGACATCCTCCGCCGCCTCCCGAGCATGACGCCTTCTTCTTCTTCTTCGTCATCGTCGCTGTCGAGCATTTCAGTAAAAAATGAAGCCCAAAGAGAGAGGTACATATTGGATTCTGGGTCTGTGGCTGTGTCTACTCCTTCCCCACTCATCTCTTCCACAAACCCACCATCACAGATTGCGCATTTGATTTCCTCTTCCATGATCGGATTCACCGTTCTCGAGCACATGTGGCACCAATATCTAGCAACCCGAGGTTCGACCATCACTCACTACTGCCTTGCTGTACCTGAGTCTGAACGATCACAAGAAAGACATGCAGTAGTAGTAGGCATTAGAATAAAGAGGAAGAACCAAGTCATGTAACTATTATTTTGGGATCATCTCAATTCAGAAGGAATTCAATGGACAAATTAAGCTATATTTCTTGTACAATACCCACGAAGAACGGTGACATCTCTGGTCCAAGAGGAATACATGTGTCATAGATTTCTGGGACAAAGGACAAAACCTAATAAGAGTGCCTCACAACCCGAAACCAAGTGAGAACATATCCATCAATACCCCATGCGGTACTCTCTATCTCGCACATTCCTCCCGAAAGAGGTTACAGGAAACAAAATCCTCGTGAGTCAATCTTATTCATCACATGTGCAAGTCGATTGAGACAGGTCACATTATTATATTGAGTCTAAGGTTAGAATTGAATTCTTGGGACATCGAAGCGATAATCTAAGATCCGACGTTTATTACTACTCGGTCTGGGCGGAAGCACTGATCAAGCTAGGTCAGACTAGGTCTAGCCAGTGACCTAACTTAAGTTAGACACCAATTCGATCAATTCACATTGATTCAATTTTAATCATTTTTCTTAGCATAATTTAATAAATAATCTAATTTAATATAACATGAAACTATGATGGAGTCAACAACAATAAGTAAATAAATTTAATGAACATATAATATTCTTTAATCAACATCAAAATATCAAATATTTAGTATTCAAGATGCTACAAAATTATTAAATCAACTTAAAGATAGCTTGATTAAAATTATTGCATGAGCATTGTCGAAGCATTCAATTGATTAGTGCATTATCTTGCAAGTGAATTGAATAGGTCTTATGTTCCAGTCCATGTATGTCATTTAATGTAATATTTTTTAAAAAAGACGAAATTACAAGGTGATGGACTTTATTACTTATAATAATAATCAACATGCCAAATTAATTAAATCAATTTAAATAAACATGGATAACAAAATTTTATAAATATTGATTATTTATTAATCATGGTTCAATACTTAAACAAACAAAGAAGATAATAAAATTCATGCATCTAAATTAAAAAAAATAAAAAAATTCAAATGAAGGAAAGCCAGAAGACGTACCTCTCCTCAATGAGACGATCCTTTCTTCGTTCCCTTCCACTACCACACAATCGATGAGGAACATAAGAGAGTTGGTGTCTTTAAATAGGAGAGGGAAGGCTCTCTCTCTAAAGATAATAAATAAAAAAATATTTTTATATTATTTAATAAGTAATTTAAAATCTTTCTTAAACCATTCATCCCGAAAATGGAAGTAGAGTCATAGAATCAACCATTTCCTTAATTTAAATCACAAAAATAAGAAATGAATTAGATTAAATAAAGTAAAATTTTGATTTAAAATAATTTTAAATTTTGGAAAGGAGGTGAATTTTTATGTGAAGGGGATTGATTACCTTGGGAAGTTGCATGGTATTGTTTAGAGGAAGAACGGTGAGAGAAAAGAAAGGGAAGCTACGGAAGCGACAAATTTGATGGTTATTGTGCTTCTTCTTTTTCTATTTAAGATAAAAGTCTCTTCTCTGCAAAGTTATCTATTTAAGATAAAAGTCTCTTCTTTTCTGGATTTGTGCGTCCGTTAAATTTAAATTATACGAATGTTATCCTTTCCAATTTTGCAATCTTTATTTTAATTTTCTAAGCAGTAGTAGGTTTTTTTTTTTTCTTTCAGGACACCCAACATCTCTCTCTCTCTCTCTCAGGAATGCATATTATTTATAGTCAATTTTATGCAAAAAGATTTCAATTCTCTAGTCAAAACTATTGGAACTAAAGGGCTGATTATTTTCTAATGACACTGACATCAAAACTATATTATTCTCTACATATATCCCAAACCTTCTCATTATCAAGGATAAAATCATCCTTTTATAATTGATTATGTCGATAGTAATATTATAGATCATCCTTTTACGATTGACACGTGGACTCCTATGTGACAAAAAATAACAAAATTTGTTACTTCAAATCTGTCATGTCAGCATCCATCTAAATAAAAAAATATTTCATGAATTATCTTTGATTCAAACAATATTTCTGTAACTACAAGAAGCATTAGCTATAAATAGTATATTTTTCTCTTTCCTATTTTTTCTAGACTCTTTGGTCACTTCAACTTAAAACTCTAACATTGACCAAGTCAAAAAATCTGACATCAATTTACTATTATACACACCTAGGGACCTCGAGAAACTTGATAGATCGAGAGTGTCACTTTAACACCTCAATAACCCCCTCCATAATTTAGCTCCAACTTGACATCTTGGCACATCAAATTTGGTTGACCTACTACCACTTCAAGCTCGAACTAGTATGATTCATTTTTATCATTATTCTTTTATTATAGGCACCTAGGGAGCTCGAGAAACTCGATAGATTAAGAGTATCACCTTAACACCTCAATAACCCCCTCGATAATTTGGCTCCAACTTGACATCTTGGCACATCAAATTTGATTGGCCTACTTCCACTTCAAGCTCGAACTAGTACGAGTCATCTTTATCATCATTCTTCTATTATAGGCACCTAGGGAGCTCGAGAAACTTGATAGATCGAGAGTGTCACCTTAACACCTGAATAACCCTCTCGATAATTTGGCTCTAACTTAACATCTTGACACATCAAATTTGGTTGACCTATTTCCACTTCAAGCTCGAACTAGTATCGGTCATCTTTATCTCACTAAACAACTACTTTATAAATAATATTTAATCACTAAAAGAGGTTTTGTCTAGTTATGAGGCAAATATCTTCTCACATCAATAATTAATGAATGAATTGAACCCTATTTTGTGCCTCCAACCCTAAGAGATGGATTAGTAACTAGAGGGCATATTTTGGAAATCTTAGCTCAGTAACAAGGGTGATGGAATCAACTCACATGACCAATCCCTTTTCATCTAAAAAATCCAAAAAGAGTTAAACCCAAGAGTTCCACCTAGTGAACCTAGAGACATTCATGACAACACCAATTCTATAAAGCATGTGGCATTGTTTGACACAATGAGCCTCTATGCCATGCTCTCATTTTCCAATTGAGATTGCACAAATGGATCGAGGAATATCATATGTCTCCAAATAATATGAAAAACTACTTGTTTGACCCACCATCACTCACCTCTCCTAATCTATCAAATAAAATTTTTCTTTATTTGGATGCAACCTTGTCTATGATTGGTTAGTCAGTCTTAATTTGAGAAGTAGAATATATTCAAAAGTTAATCTATTACATCAGCTATAGACTAAGTGAGGTCAAGCTATGGTATCCTAACATTAAGAAGTTGGCATATGCACTAATATTAGTAGCTCAAAAACTTCGATGTGCACATGGTACGTATGATGTGTTAGAATCAAGAGCGACACTAAGGGGGGGTGGGGTGAATATTCATTTTGATTCCGAAAAATATACATTTTGATTCAATCCGTTTCGAAAAGAAATTGAACTTGAAAGCTTTCGCAAGAGTACAAAGAGAAGGTTAAGGAAGTTTACAATAATGTAAGTTGCACAAATAGAAAAGCAAATCAGAATTTAGAGTGGTTCGGTCATTGTGACCTATATCCACTTCTGATTCCTCCTCCGTCGAGATCACTAGCGTCCACTAATGGTCTTCCTTCAATAGATGAAGACCAACCACCTCTTTACATCGCTTTATCCTTTTCACGGGTTTAGGAGATAACCCTTACAAGTTTCACACTTCTCTTGAATGATCTCAACACTTAGAAAGAGAGGAGGAGGACTCTAGCACTTTTATAACACTTTAACACTTCAAAGATTCAAGATTATGCCTACACTTTCGTTCCCTTTCATGCAGAAAATGATTGGGTATTTATAGGCCCGAATGACTTCAAAATTAGAGTAAAAAAATGTCACATCCTCGGATTTCGGGGTACTGGGGATACCACCGCTATTACTGGGTAGTACTATCATCTACAGTCTGACACTAGGCGGTACCATCGCCTGACAGAGCTCGGAGATTGAGCTCTGGTAGTACCATTACCTGATAGGGATGGTACCACTACTTGACAACATTAACTGTCAGTAGTACCATCGCCCAGACCACTTGGAAGTATGGGTCACCGAGCGATGCCACTGTCGGCTGTGATTTCAGGTGTTGAATGGGTTATTCAATCCGGCTCAATTCAACCCTATTAAGGGCCCAATTGGCCCCTAACTGAGTTAGTGGAATCAGCTCCCAATCCCAACTCAACTTAAGGTCTAACTACAATAATTAAGAAATTTAACAAAGTATTCTTGTTCCAGTACGTCAATTGTTCTTCTGGCAATCTTTCGACGAACTTCCGACGATCTCTCGGTAATGTTCCGACGGACTTCCAACAAGCTCCTAGACTTCATGATGATCTTCTTGGCGATTTCCAACGAGCTTCTTTGGCAAGCTCCTGGACTTCTCGGTTAATCCCGGCAGAACTTCTGGCGAATGTCCAGACTTTTGACGAACTCTCAAACTCCCAATAAAGTCTCGATCTTCATGCTCAACACTAAGAGGGGGGGGTTAAATATATTGAGGGAGACAGAGAGCACCATCAAAAAAGAGAAGTCATTTCTTTATACTAGTGAGACTAGAAAGAAAAGAAAGGTAGAAAATTCCCTTAAGAAGGGCAAGGGCAAGGGTAGATCCTATAAAATAAAGGTTGCTAAGAAAGACACAGCAAAGAATAAAGACCAATGCTTCCACTATGGCAAAGATGAGTAGTGGAAGAGGAATTATAAAAAGTACCTTGTAGAGAGTGTGAAATAGAAGCTTTGAGAAGCTTCAAGTACATTGATGATCAGTCTCCATTTGTCATAATCTTAAGATAACATATGGGTATTGGGTACTAGTAGTGCTTATCACACATATGCAATTTGTTGCAGGTTATGGCAGGACCTAGGAGATTGGCAAGAGGCAAGATGGACCTCAAGATGGGCAATGGAGCAAGAATTACTGCTATTGCTGTCAGCAAGGTCACTTTACATATGCCTGATAGAGCTATTATTACATTCGACGAATGCTATTTTGTTCCTTCTATCAAAAATATTATTTTCATTTCATATTTGATAGTTAATGATTATAAATTAGGTTTTGAGAACAATGATTGTTCAATATTATTAGATGATAAAATCATCACTATAGGGACATTGCATAATATTTTTTTATGCTAGATACTACTCAACATATCATGAATGTAAGTGAATATAACAGAAAACTGTTAGGACCATTTTTCTGAGCTTTTGAATAATGTTTATTGAGTCTGTTTAGTCCAGTTATTTATTGAGTCGGTTTGGTTCAGTTAGAGTCAAGTAGAGGTTTATTTAATATTTATTTATTATTAGAGTTCAAGTCCTGATGAACTTTGGGTGGAGCTCTATAAATAGGGATGTAACTGCTTCTTTTCAGTAATCTATGAAAAATACTATTCTGTCTTTGGACAAACCCTAGGAGGTCGATCCCTGGTATCAGCGCCTACTTGGCGCAGCCCGCGGCAGCCTTGCTTCCCTTCTTCCCCACCACCACTACAAGGCAACTTTTTCTTCACCGTTGTTGCTGTTTCCCCAACCAGCGACCTTCGACCACCGCTCGACCTCCTCGCTGCCTTATCTCGTTTCAAAAAAAAAAAAAAAAAAAAAAAAAAAAAAAAAAAAGAGGCCGCAGCCACCCCTGCGTCCCCTGCTTCCGGCCAGCCCACCCCCCGCTGCTGCTCTCCGGCCAGCGCCCACCATCGCCCCGCTTCCCGGCCGGCGACCACCACCGCCGCTGTTTCCCGGCCAGGAGACGACGCTGCCAGCGTCCAACCCAGCCCTACTGCCGCCGCCCGCCTCCCCTTCCGTAGCAGCGCAGCCGCTCGACTCTTCTCCTCGGCGATCCTTGGTGACGCTGCTCCCAGCCGCGCCACCACCACTGCCTCTCTACCGGACCCTAGCCGTGCCCCCCCCTTGGGTCGCAGCCGCAGCCGCCTGTTGCCGCAGCCCCTTGTTGCAACGGTTGCAGAAACAGAGTTCCTCTGTTGCCGCAGCCCCTCGTCGATCGCAGCCACGCCGCCTCCAGAACTCCTCTTCCCCTCCAGCGCCGTCGCCGACCAGCCGACCCATCACCGCTGCGGGCCACCGTGCGACGACCGCCGCACGCCTCCCAGCAGCCGATCCTCCTTGCTCTGCATCCGTAGTGCCAGAAACAGGGCAACTCACCGGTTGCCCTTGTTCCCAACCGTGACACCGCCGACTCCTCCTTCTCCACCGCTGCCGCTGCTTCTCGGCCGCACGATCACCGCCGCGCCGCCGTTGCCAGCATCGCCAGCGGCTCCGGCTGTGGTGCGATAGAAACAGAACACCCTGTTTCCCATCTCCAGCATCGCAACTTCCCGGCCAGCGACGACGCTCGCTGCCTTTTTCTCCACCGCCAACGCTGCGCTCCGGCCAGTGACCACCGGTGCTGCCAGCCACCGCAGCCTTCTCCTCAACCGCTCTGATCCTTCCGGCCAACTCCTTCGGTGGTGCGACAAAAACAAAACCACCACGCAGCAACAAAAACAGTGGCACCCTCTACTGCCGTAGCCGTCGATTGTAACCACCGTTCCCGGCTAACGACCAACCCCTCGTTCTGCAGTAGTCGCCCTCCAACAGCGAACGCAGCAACAGCAGCAGCAAGTACACTGCCTTGCCTCAACCCCAGCAGCGCACGCAACATCGATTCCTCTTCTCAACCTCGGTCGCATCAACGCTGCCTCCCCCTTGCTTAGCATATTCTGCCACAACCACAGGTTGCCATCACCGCAGCCTCAACCCCGTTGCTCGGCGATCGCCCCTTGGGTCGCAGCAGCTACAGCCAAATCAACGCAATTGCCTTTCAACCCCGGCGCTCTCACCTCACGCAGCGATAGAAACAAGGCAGCTACTCTTCCTCCAACGTAGCGACCGCAGCACTATCCTAGGGGTCCACATCCTCGGTAACTTCGCATCGATAGTGTTGATGCCCTTGACCCGACACCAAAAATAGGAGTTGAGATTACAGATTTGCAGTCTTACGCAATGGCCATTGATAATTCGGTGAAAGCACAAATGGAAGCATTGGAAATCAGAATTGAGAATCGACTGCAAGCAACACTTAATGATTTCAAAAAGAGCCTAATGGAGAGCCTCAACAAATTTCAACAAAATTGGGGCTCAAGTTCTACGTTGCATAGATATGAAAATACAGGAAAAAGGTCTCAACATTGTGACACAAATTACTCATACATGAAGATGAAATTTCCAAGATGGAAAGATGGAGATTCGACCAATTGGATCTCTAAGGCAGAAATTTTTTTTCGTTTTTACAGAACCCCAGAAGAATCCAATGTAGAAGTGGCCTCAATCCAGCTCAAGGGAGATGCACTCCAGTGGTACGATTGGTATGAAACTTTCCACGGAGTTCCTTCGTGGGAGCAATTCAAAAGAGGACTTCTTGTTCGCTTTGGCCCATCCGAATATGAGAATATTGATTGCCAGCTTGCCAAAATTCGTCAGACTTATACAGTGTTAGAATATCAGAGTAGGTTTGAAAAATTATCAAATCAAGCTAGAGATTGGTCAGACCAACAACTTCTGGATACATTTATTGAAGGGCTTATTCCAGAGATCCGGTGTGAAGTTAAGGCTTGTCAACCTCGCACTATGATAGCTGCAATCTCATTTGCAAATCTATATGAGAAAAAAATTAGCAAGGAAAGATCAGCAAGGGATTTGTACTATGATGAAAATTGGAATATGGAGCACCGATGTAAACAAGAGCAACTTCTGATGATTGAGCCAATTAGAGAGGAACCGGAAGTAAAAGAGTTGGACTCCGATCATAAAGGTATAAAAACCGATGAAGATATTAAAGCCATCACAGATACAGTGCATGCATTGGTTGGCTACACTAACCCACAAACTATGAAAATCGGAGGAACTTTGAAGCAACAACCTGTCACTATTTTGATTGATACAGATAACACTAATAATTTTATGGACAGGAAAGTTACAGCCCAATTAGCCCATCACATTGAAGGCTGTGATATATTCAAAGCTGATGGATGGATTTTAACTTATGATAGCAAAGGCCAGGAATTTCTTGCAACAATTACTACACTGAAAGATCGACCTATTGCTTACACTGTCAAAAAGTGGAGACCATACTTACTTGATCAACGGGTTGTGATGCGTTGCAGATAGTCTATGGCTAAAGTGCTGAAAGAGAACCTTCTCGAGATTGATGCTGCTCAGCCTTGAGGACAAGGCTGATTTGAAGAGAGAGGAACTGTTAGAACCCTTTTTCTGAGCTTTTGAATAATGTTTATTGAGTCTGTTTAGTCTAGTTGTTTATTGAGTCGGTTTGGTTCAGTTAGAGTCAAGTAGAGGTTTATTTAATATTTATTTATTATTAGAGTTCAAGTCCTGATGGACTTTGGGTAGAGCTCTATAAATAGGGATGTAACTGCTTCTTTTCAGTAATCTATGAAAAATACTATTCTGTCTTTGGACAAAACCTAGGAGGCCGATTCCCTCGAAGAGATCAAGGAGGGCCGATCCCCTCGAAGAGATCAAGGAGGGCCGATCCCCTCGAAGCGATCAAGGAGGCCAATCCCCTCGAAGCGATCATTATCATCCCCATTTCTCCCCTATCTTCCATGATAAGACTTTAGGGTCTTATCAGAAACAAGATGAGGTGAATAATGCATACTTTTAACATTATAGGCTAAGTCATATCCATGAGAGAATGATTCAAAAGTTGTTATAGGATGGATACCTAGATTCATTCTATTAGGAACAAGTGGGGGGGGGGGGGGGGTGGGGTGTGAATTAGTGCAGCGAAAAAATTACGTCGGTTTGAAAATTTCTTCATATAACTAAAACCAATTTTGACGGAAGCCATTTCAGAGAGTTGTTAATTTTGAAATCGTTTTCGTAAGTGTGGTGGAAGTAAAGCAATTAAAACAGTTTGTAGTAAGAAAAAATAGCAAGAACAGAAATGCAAACCATTTTATAGTGATTCGGTCGTCGTGATTTACATCCACTTCGTTGATTCCCCTTCCGTCGAGGCCACCGGTATCCACTAATGATCTTTTTTTAATGGGCAAAGATCAACTGCCTTTTTACAACCCTCTTATATTTTTCACAGATTTAGTAGTTAACCTTTTACAAGCACTCACTCTTCCTAAACAAAATTCTAAACTTAGACTAGAGGAGGGGATCTCTCAAGTGATTGCAACAGCGTTTTCCTACTTTTAAGCTCTCTGTGCTTGTGTATGTTAACTAGGGATGAGAAGGGTATTTATAGGCCTCAAGTGGATTTAAACTTAGAGCCTAAAATGTCTCAACCCGAGTTTCCCGTGTCCTGGCGGTACCACCGCTTGCAGCACTGACACTAGGTGGTACTATCGCCCAATCTAGCAGTACCATCACCTACGAGACTATGTCAAGGTGGTACCATCGCTTGACACTGACACTGGGTGGTACCACCACCCAGACTAGCGGTACCACTACCTAACACAGTCTCAGAGACTATGCCACGATAGTGCCACCTATTGGGTCATTGTTTGGGCCTTTTATTGGGCCCAACATAGTCCATACATGGGCCCAACCAGCCCTTAATTGGGTTGGCCCAATTACAATCCTAGTTATATGCTAACTATGAAATTTAAGGCATACACTAAGCTAAATAAGTCCAGTAAGTCCAGGTTTCTTCCGACGAGCTTCCGACGATCTCTCGACAATGTTCCAGTGGACTCCTGGTAAGCTCCTGGACTTCACAATGATCTTCTTGGTGAGTTCCGATGAGATTCTTTAGCAAGTTCCTGGACTTCTCGGTCAATTCCGGTAGAACTTCCGACGAACGTCCGGACTTTCGACGAACTCTCGAACTCCTAACAAAATCACGTTCTTGACTCCAGGACTTCATTTTGCTTTATGTCTTGCTATCATAGTTAATCTTGTATAGTTAAAACCCACTTCGATCTAGACAATTGTTACTAAGCTAATTAAATGTTGTTTGGCATGTCATTGGTTCATCGACGCTTCGTCCGATTCTTCGGTGCATCGTCATCTCTTACAGCCTATTGCCCAATCGACCAGTTAACCTATGTAACTCCAATTTCCTTGGCATAATATTCATTCTTCTTGGCCCGATGCCCGAACTGATGGCCCGAAGCCTTCTATCGATATGTCGACTGATCCTTGGGCTTGATGTCCAATCTTCTAATATGTTTTTCTCCGACCCAATATGATTCTTCCTACTTTAATTATCTCTCCCTGATCTAAGCATTCTACATCACTCAAAATATAGATCAAATTATAAATACTATCAATTGGTTTCATCATCAAAATCCGAGATTCAACAATCTCCCCCTTTTTGATGATGACAACCAATTGATGACGGAGTTAACCTTAACTCCCCCTATCAATATGTTATATTGATAGAACTCTTGGTTTCAAAAATCCAAGCAACATATTATCATAAACCTATGCATATCATCATACTCCCCCTTTGTTATTAACAGAAATGAGAAGTTCAACTATTAAGTGTTTAGACATACAAGTTCAAATCATTGCATAATCTCCAGTTTTATCATCATGCAAGTTTTATAACATATACTAGCAAATTTGTTCATCACCTTACAACATGCATAATCACCGTATCATCATTAATTTTAAAGATGTGCAAGATTATAAATTTTGCAAGTTTGCATTTTTACTTCTTAAGATAGGCAAGCTAGCAATCTTCGGTGATGTTCAAGATAGCATTTTCTTCTCTTTTGAGAAGTATGATTTTTTGTTTCCTTTGCAAAACACAAGCTAACAAAATTTTACATCATTTTACAATATAGAAGCTAGCAATTTGACAAGTGTTACTTCTCTTTGAAGTATGAAGGTTAACAAGGTTTAGAAAAGAATGCAAGATAGCAAGCTAGCAAGATAGCAATGCATCATTTTAGAATATGCAAGCTAGCAAATTTTAAGTTTTGTAAGTTTGTAAATTTTGCTAGATGTGCAAGTTAGTATATTTGCTTTTCTTTACGATGTTCAAACTAGTAAGTTTTCCACACATGAAAGTTGGAAAAAATTTTGCATGAGTTAGCAATTTTTCTCCCTCTTTGTTATTATCAAAAAGAGGAGAATAACAATACAATAATGTAATTCATTTCCCTTTACTATAATCTTTAAATCATGACAAAGATAAATAACAAAGATAAAAAATCAAGTCATGAATGTTAAAACAATTTTTCATCTTGAATACTTCATCATTGCATGCATCATTATCTTAAGTTGAAGTATTGCTTACATAATACCAAATCATCATTCATAATTACATCAATATTCTAATCATTATTTCAATCATAAAAAATGAAAGATCAAGTCTAGAATTCAAGAAATCAAGATCATGATCCATCTAGAAAATTCTCCTCTTTAGTAAATGACAAGAAACAAGGAGAAAAATATCTCAATTCATAGAAAGATCTCAAGTTATAAATCTAAAAAAAATCAAGATAAAGCTCATTTAAATTCAAATCGTCAAAATGAAGATCATTTTCAAGAGATTACATAAGACATATTCATCACTAAGAATCACTTGTTGAAAAATCGAAAAGCTTTAGAAGTATTTTCAAGAAAAATATACATTCACCCTTTTTATTTTAATCTAAGTGATTTGATTTCATACAAGCATGTCTTTATCATTTTATGCCAAACAAAAATATGCATCATCGTTTAAAATGAAAAAGAACTTTCATTATGAAAAAAATCGATAATTCATGAATCACAAGAATCATCCTGCATAATTTTGAAAGACAAACTCATTAAGCAGGATCTCAAATCATCATTGCATTATTTTATAAAAATATCAAGCATGGTTTCATTGAACATAAGGCATCTTCAATCAAAATCGAAAAGCAATACAGAAATCAACATGATTACATATTATTGCTTCTTAAAAACATACGTATGATTATTCTTATTAGGTGTACAAGCATTAGATTTATATCTAACATTTTGTTATATTTTCATAAAACATTCAATTATCATTAACATTTTCAAAATTACTAGCATGATCCTAATTTTTTAACATTTTCATTACATCATTCAACATGCAATTTTCAAGAAAAAATTATATATAATTTTTTTTAGATTAGATTAGAAATAATTTATGAAAAGCATCATGTAATTTTGAAATAAATTAAGAGGATTTTGGTTACCTCATCGTCAAAAACCATTAAGGCGAAGTTCGTCGTTTTATCTTTATTGGTTTACTCCTTGTCATCGGATGAGCTCGATTCATCCCAAAGTGCTTCCCTTTTCTTGCATTCATAACAAGTAGTTGCGTTCTTTTTAAGTTTATTTTTTTCTTTAATTATTGTTTCATGAACTTTTTAAATTTCATAGTGAGGAGTTCAAGTTCACTATCACTTGAGCCATCACTCAAGTGGTATTCTATTGTTCAAAGTGTCAAATCCTTCCTATTCTTTGGAAGGTTATTCTCAAGCTCTTCTTGGGCATTGCAAGTCATTTCATATGTCAATAACGAACCGATAAGTTCTTCGAGAGAAAAATTGTTTAAATCCTTGGCCTCTTGAATGATCATTACTTTAGAATCCCAATTTTTAGAAAGAGATCGTAAAATTTTGTTCACAAGTTCAAGGTTCAAAAATCTTTTACCAAGAGCTTTTAGACTATTGACGACATCCGTAAAATTGGTGTACATGTCACCAATAGTCTCTCTTAGTTCCATTCGAAATAACTCAAAAATATGCATCAAAATATTAATCTTAGAGTCTTCTAACCCTACTAGTACTTTAGTGTGTAATTTCAAGAGTGTGTCAAATCTCAAAAGTCATTTCATAAGTCGAAATATGATTAAACTCGTTTTTATCCAAAGCACAAAATAAAACATTCATAGCTTTTGCATTTAAAGAGAAAGTCTTCTTCTCCAAATCATTCTAATCTTTCATCGGAAGAGAAGACTTTTGAAATCTATTTTCGATAATATTCCATAAATTGAGATTTAACAAAAGCAAGAAAACTCTCATTCGAGTTTTCCAATAAGTATAGTCCGTCCTATTGAACATGAGAGGACGAACGATATAAAAGCCCTCTTGAAAGCCGAAAAGAGTCATTTCTCTTGGGTGTTAAACCAAATGAGAAATAACGAGGCTCAGATACCAACTATTAGGAATGAGTCAACATTAAGAGGGGGGGGGGGGTGGGGATGAATTAGTGCAGCGGAAAAATTATGTCAATTTGAAAATTTCTTCGCACAACTAAAATTGATTTCGACGAAAGCCATTTCAGAGAGATGTTAACTTTGAAATCATATTCGTAAGTATAGTGAAAGTAAAGCAATTAAAATAGTTTGCAATAAGGGAAAATAGCAAGAACAGAAATGCAAACCATTTTATAGTGGTTCGGTCATCGTGACCTACATCCACTCCGTCGATTCCCCTTCCGTCGAGGCCATCGACATCCACTAATGATCTTCTTTTAACGGACAAAGATCAACTGCCCTTTTACACCCCTCTTCTTCTTTTCACATGTTTAGGAGTCAACTTTTTACAAGCACTCACTCTTCCTAAATAGAATTCTAAACTTAGACTAGAGGATGTGATCTCTCAAGTGATTGCAATAGAGTTTTCCCACTTTTAAGCTCTCTGTGCTTATGTATGTTAACTAGGGATGAGAGGGGTATTTATAGGCCTCAAGTGGATTCAAAAATTGAGCCTAAAAATGTCTCATTCCGGGTTTCCCGTGTCCTGGCGGTACCACCAGTTGTGTTGGGTGGTACCACAGCTTGCAGCACTAACACTAGGTGGTACCACCGCCCAGTCTGACGGTACCACTTCCCAGATTGGTGGTACCACCGCCTGACATAGTCTCGGAGATGTTGGGAAATCATAGGGGGGGCGACATCATATGCGCAGCGGAAGAACAAGAAAACAAAAATCCCCGATTCCCAAAAAGATGTTCATCGTCGTGCGAAGATTGGTGCGCAAAATCCGCAAAAACACAAAACTGCGTATAGAGATTGTGTTACCTAGGGAGATCGTATATCCCTGTTTCCTTGCAGATCCTTAGGAGAGGGTGAAGGAGGTCAAGCGTCCTCCTCTCTAGCGGTGATCCACACAGCAGGGTTGCGACGACGCTCCTCAAAACTCCAGGCCTACTCTGAGGTGGAGAGGGAGAGGAGAATAGGAAGGGCAAGCAAAGACTCTAGCCTATGAGGCTGTGAATCCCTCCTATTTATAGAGATCCCGTGTCAAAACCCTAATGGGTCCTTCCCTAGTGGGTATTGGATCTGCATCCAATAAGACAAGGACTCCGTCGGATATCTCATATCCGAACCTCTACTCATCGCAATGCCTACCATATGTGTGTGACCCTCTAGGCCCAATATCGAGCTGGCCGTGAGTCATACCTGTCAGAACTCCTTCTAACTCAGTGAATTATTATCTCTGTAATAATTCACTCGACTCATCGACTACGGAAGTACTAGGCCACTACGCCGTAGTCCCCAGACGATACAGGGGAATCCAATCCATTGGACCTGTCTGTCCTCAGTTACCATGTACCTATAGTCCCTCATCCATCTAATATCCCAGAGACCGTATATCGAGCATGGTGCTGTCAGACCCATACGGTTTCTACTTGAGTCTCGCTCTAATCGGATTCTCCCGGAGAACTCTTTCTCTCTCAACCCGAATGACCCTGGCCAGGGATTTGTCTAAGCAAGAACACATGGGATATTCCTCTCATGATGCCGAGAGTGGATGATCCTCTGTCGACACTCAATAGTCCTCGTAAGGTCGACTACCACTCCCAATGACCAGCTGTACTAGATCTGGGAACAGCCAAACCTATAAGTCTGGTATCAAAGAGTGGAGCACTCATACAGGACATCCTTGGTGTCTCAAGTCTAAGAACCAGATACACCACTAGGACTACGGAATCGTTGTCTGACAATAAGGCATCATCAACCATCCAGCATTCCGTAAGCGGATCAATCAGTGAACTCATTCTCCAATGAGCACTTGTACTGTATCCCTAGTGTCCCTACACGAGCAGCTATGAGATCAGCTGTATCCATCATATGAACGGGTATACAGCACACCAGTCTATCCGGTTATCACGATGTCCCTCTCGAGTAACCTATGACCGGGATTATTTAGGATATGTGTTTAAAGGTGAATCGATCTCATTATCGTGATCTCATCACGATCCGATTCCCATTGCACAAATCCAAGGACATCACAATATATGTATGCATTTATGCAATAGTTATAAAGTGATATATGCCAAAATATAATAAGCAAAAAGATTCTGTATCAAGTCACACGTGCCATCACTCACGTGATTGGCTTGCTGGGCACCTATGACTAGCAATCTCCCACTTGACCTAAAGCCAATCACCTATGTGTCTGATCCCCATCAGACCCTTGTGACGCTCAAAGACAATCTGAGACAACGGCTTTATCAATGGATCTACAATGTTATCGTCGGATGGAACTCTTTCCACTGCTACATCTCTTCGGGTTACGATCTCTCTGATAAGCTGGAACCTCCTCAGAACACTTCTGATGAGACCCGGGTTCCCTTATTTGAGTAATCGCCCCATTGTTGTCGCAATATAGGGAAGTCGACTTGTTGCTATCTGTATCGACTCCCAGATCTGTGATGAACTTCTTCACCCAGACTCCCTCCTTTGCTGCATCTAATGCAGCAATGTACTCCGCCTCTGTGGTCGAGTCAGCAGTGGTATTTTGTTTGGAACTCTTCCAGCACACTGCTCCTCCATTCAAGGTGTACACATACCCTGAATTCGACTTGCTATCATCGACATCAGACTGAAAACATGAGTCAGTGAAGCCTTCAACCTTAAGGCTATTACCTCCATTTACTAGTAAAAGATCCTTAGTCCTTCTCAAGTACTTAAGGATACACTTTACTGCTTTCCAGTGCTCCAAGCCTGGATCCGCCTGATACCTGCTCGTGACACTCAGAGCATGCGTTATATCAGGCCTAGTACATAGCATGGCATACATGATAGACCCTATTGTTAAGGCATAAGGTATCATATCCATGTTCGCCCTTTCTTGGAATTTTTCATGCCAAAACTTTTGACAATGGTTTCTATGTACCTGGACTGGGACAAGCCAAGCATCCTCTTAGATCTATCTCTATAGATTCTAATCCCCAAGATATAGGATGCTTCCCCTAAGTCCTTTATGGAGAAGTGTCTAGATAACCAAGTCTTTACTGTGGATAGCATTCCTACGTCATTCCCAATGATGAGGATGTCATCCACATATAACACCAAAAAGGTGATAGCGCTCCCACTTACCTTTCTGTATACACAAGGCTCATCTTCGTTCTTAACGAAGTCATAAGATCTGATTGCCTCATCAAATCTTATGTTCCAACTTCGGGAAGCTTGCTTTAGTCCATAAATGGATCTAAGCAACCTACACACCTTATCTGGGCAGTTCTTGGACACGAATCCCTCAGGTTGCATCATATACACCTCCTCCTCCAGGTTCCCGTTGAGGAATGCGGTTTTCACATCCATCTGCCAGATCTCATAATCATAGTGTGCTGCAATAGCCAATAGAATTCTGATGGATTTTAGCATTGCTACGGGTGAGAAAGTTTCGTCGTAGTCAACACCTTGCCTTTGACGATACCCCTTAGCCACTAGCCTTGCTTTATAGGTCTCTACCTTTCCATCTACTCCGATCTTTTTCTTAAAGATCCACTTGCAACCGATGGGTACAATACCTTCGGGTGCATCAACTAGGTTCCAAACCTTATTGGAGTACATAGAATCCATCTCAGAATTCATGGCTTCTTTCCACTTCCCGGAGTCTATACTCATAATAGCCTCCTCGTAGGTCTGAGGATCAATATCCTCTACATCCTCTGCTCTAATATGTCCCACATATCTCTCAGGAGGATGGGATACTCTATCAGACCTGCGTAAAGTTGAAACTTGTGTATTAGATACATAAACAGACTCGGGCTGTAGAGTGGTGCTTGAGCTTGGTTCCCTAACTTCGCTCAACTCTATCATTCTCCCACTGTCTCCGCCAAGAATGTGTTCCTTCTCAAGGAACACTGCTCTCTTAGCTACAAAGACCTTTTGGTCCTCGAGATGATAGAAATAATACCCACAAGTTTCCTTGGGGTATCTCACAAATTTGCATCGCTCTGTCCTTGATTCTAACTTATCGGGGTTGTGTCTTTTAACATGGGCAGAGCAGCCCCAAATCTTAACAACCTTAAGATCATGCTTCTTCCCTTTCCATATCTCATATGGTGTAGACACTACCGACTTAGTTGGAACTCTGTTCAGAAGGTAAGCTGCGGTTTCTAGGGCATATCCCCAGAATGAGATGGGTAGGTCAGCGAAACTCATCATGGACCGTACCATATCTAATAATGTACGATTTCTCCTTTCAGAGACACCATTGAGCTGAGGTGTATAAGGAGGTGTCCATTGGGATAATATCCCATGGTCCTTGAGGAAGTGAGTAAACTCTGTACTTAAGTACTCACCTCCTCGATCTGATCGAAGAGTTTTGATACTCTTTCCAGTCTGGTTCTCCACCTCATTCTTATACTCTCTGAATTTCTCAAAGGCCTCGGACTTGTACTTCATTAAGTACACATATCCATACCTTGAGAAATCATCAGTAAATATAATGAAGTAGGAGTAACCTCCAATGGCATGAGTTGACATGGGTCCACATACATCACTATGTATGAGTTCCAACAACTCAGTGGCTCTCTCTCCAGTTCCACTAAATGGAGAGTTGGTCAGTTTTCCACGAATGCAAGGCTCACAAGTTGCATATGACACATAGTCGAATGGATCTAGATATCCATCATTTAGCAACTTTTGAATCCTTCTTTCATGGATGTGACCTAGCCTACAATGCCACAGGTATGCACTGTTCAACTCATCTCATTTCCTTTTGGACACATTTATATTCATGATATGTGGAGTGGTGTCTAACATAAATAAACCATTATGCAATGTTCATTTCGTGATGATCTTATCATCTAATAATATCGAACAACCATTGTTCTCAAAAACAAATTTATATCCACTAACTGTTAAACATGAAATGGAGATAATGTTTTTGATAATAGAAGGAACAAAATAACATGCATCTAATGCAATAAAAGCTCCACTAGGCAGATGTAGGGCGACCTTGCCAACAGCTAATACAGTAACTTTTGCTCCATTACCCATCTTGAGGTCCATCTCGCCTCTCTCTAGTCTCCTAGGCCTTGCCAGAACCTGCAACGAATTGCATATATGATAAGCACTACCGGTATCTAATACCCATGTGTTATCATAAGAGTCTGACAAATGGAGACTGATCATGAATGTACCTGAAGCTTCATCAAGCTTCTGTTTCGCCCTTTCTGCAAGGTACTCTTTGCAGTTTCTCTTCCAGTGCCCATCTTTACCACAGTGGAAGCACTGGCCTTTGTCCTTTGTTGGGTCTTTCTTAGCAACCTTTGCTTTACCTTGTTTGCCCTTGCCCTTTCCCTTCTTAAGGGACCTTTCTGCTTTCCTTTTCTTTCTGGTCTCACCAGTGTAGAGAACTGGCTTCTCTTTCTTAATAGTACTCTCTGCCTCCCTCAACATATTGAGGAGCTCTGGGAGAGTCACCTCAAGCTTGTTCATATTAAAATTCATTATGAACTGTGAAAAGGAATCTGGTAGGGACTGAAGCACAATGTCCACACACAAGTTATCCTCTAGGACCATTCCTAGACCTGTGAGTTTCTCTATCCACTCAATCATCTTTAGGACATGGTTCTGAACCGGTGTCCCCTCAGTCATCCTAGCGCGGAAAAGGCTCTTGGATATCTCATATCGTTGAGTCCTTCCCTGTTCCTCAAACAATTTACGGACATGTAGGAGAATGGATCTGGCATCCATCTTTTCATGTTGTCTCTGTAACTCTGGAGTCATAAAGCCCAACATATAGCACTGAGCAAGAGTGGAGTCATCAATGTACTTCACGTAGCGAGCGATCTCATCCTCGCTTGCCCCTTCTTCGGGCGTAGGCATCACTGTATCAAGGACGTACACGATTTTCTCCGCTGTGAGAACAATTCTCAAGTTACGGAGCCAATCCGTATAATTTGGACCAGTGAGGCGGTTGACATCAAGTATGCCACGTAAGGGATTTGAAAGCGACATTTTCTGAAAATAAAGATGTAGCAAAAATGAATAACATGCAGATTTTGCAAGAAATAAACTATCAAGATATGGACTTCTATCTTAATATGCTCCCACTATTTTACTAACGAGTCACGCGACACCCTCAGCACGTGAAACGGAAGTCTCCGGCAGACTTCTAGTGGGGATCAGGATCCAATCAGCGTCTTAGTGTAACCTCGAGGGACTCGACCAATCACACTAAGCCTAAAAGGTAGACAACTCTTGCCGATCACAACTCCTTGTGATTCCCGTCCTGTTCGGCCTCCGAATCACCATGGCCTCGAGGGACTCGACCAACCATGATGCTCGGTTAAGTCAACACCTTCGTTACAAGATGAGTCTGATTTGATGATATACCCTCGAGGGACTCGACCAAGCATATCATGCCCTCAGGTCACCGGTGACATCTCTATGTCGTAAGCAAGATAGCGAATCGCGATATAGGTGAGTCTCGAGGGACTCGACCAACTCAACCTACACCGGGATTCGGTTCCTACTCATAACGATGGAAGGCCACGTGGGTCAATCTAATTGCCTCACGTTTACCGACTTAATATTATCGAGAGATGTTTCTATGATTAGGTCTCCTAATATGACATGTCACACATATGCATATTTAATATATATCTACATCGCATGCAAATATATATACATATCTAGTATGTGTATAAGCAATCACACCAGATGATCATGGACCACAACCTAATATGATTAGGCCCGAGCCAGTAGGCCTAATCACTCACATCAAGATCTATGTGTGCAACGGTGCATCTCCATGCCTTGTGATCGTCCATCTCGTCCTCGTCGGTTCGGTCGACATCTTGATGCATCTCCATGCATCACGATCGTCCGTCTCGTGGGTCCCGCTATGGCATCCACGCTCCCGCTACGCCTCCTCATGTGATTACAACTTAATCATAGGCACGCAGGCCCGACAATAAACGAGAAATATAATGGAGGTTCGCAGACCTCAATAATAATAATCACAAGTACACACATCACACGGTCCATGATCATCCGTCCACACATCATACATCACATGTATAAATTATCATCATCATGTAGGACTACTAGATAATAATAAAAATAATAATCAACTAAACCTTTTAATTAATTAATATTTTCTGAAATCAGGGATATATAGGGAATTTCTCAATTCCTAAGGGTATTTTCGTAATTTGGACAAAAGACAGAAATTGGAATTTCTCAAATTCCGAGGGGCAAAACTGTCTTTTGATCAGAAAACCCTAATGCCCTCTTTCTGCTGCCGCTGCCGCCGCCGCCACCCTGCTGGCGGCGGCCTGTGCGGCGGGGCGAGGGCGCTACCCTCGCCTGCAGGCGGCACGCCCGCTGGCGGCGCTGCCGCTGCGGGTGGGCGCCCCCTTCGGGCGCCGCTGCCTCCGCGGGCAGTTCTGCCGGCGAGGCAGCGCCCGCAGGCGGTGCTGCCTTGCTGGCGGCCGCCCCTGCGGGGTTTTTGCCGGTGGGAGCAGCGGCCACAGGCGCCGCTGCCCTGCGGTGCCTCAGCCCTCGCTGCTGCACCGCGGCGCCTCTGCCCGCGGGCTCAGCGGCTGCAGGCGCCTCTACCCGCGGGCTGCCAGCCCCGCCGGCCGCAAGCCTGCTGCAAGCAGGCCGCCGGCCGGCTCCTGCAGGCACAGCGCTTGCGCATGCGCCGGCGCTGTGCTGCCTGGCTGCGGCTGCCGCTGCAGGTGGCTGCAGGTATGCAGATCGAGGGCAGCAACTGTTGCTGCCCTTCCTCGCTTTTGCGTCAACTATTTTGACGTCAAAATTCTTCCTAAACACAATACACGCAGTTCAAAACCAATCATTCGCACGAACAACCTGGCTCTGATACCACTGTTGGGAAATCATAGGGGGGGCGACATCATATGCGCAGCGGAAGAACAAGAAAACAAAAATCCCCGATTCCCAAAAAGATGTTCATCGTCGTGCGAAGATTGGTGCGCAAAATCCGCAAAAACACAAAACTGCGTATAGAGATTGTGTTACCTAGGGAGATCGTATATCCCTGTTTCCTTGCAGATCCTTAGGAGAGGGTGAAGGAGGTCAAGCGTCCTCCTCTCTAGCGGTGATCCACACAGCAGGGTTGCGACGACGCTCCTCAAAACTCCAGGCCTACTCTGAGGTGGAGAGGGAGAGGAGAATAGGAAGGGCAAGCAAAGACTCTAGCCTATGAGGCTGTGAATCCCTCCTATTTATAGAGATCCTGTGTCAAAACCCTAATGGGTCCTTCCCTAGCGGGTATTGGATCTGCATCCAATAAGACAAGGGCTCCGTCGGATATCTCATATCCGAACCTCTACTCATCGCAATGCCTACCATATGTGTGTGACCCTCTAGGCCCAATATCGAGCTGGCCGTGAGTCATACCTGTCAGAACTCCTTCTAACTCAGTGAATTATTATCTCTGTAATAATTCACTCGACTCATCGACTACGGAAGTACTAGGCCACTACGCCGTAGTCCCCAGACGATACAGGGGAATCCAATCCATTGGACCTGTCTGTCCTCAGTTACCATGTACCTATAGTCCCTCATCCATCTAATATCCCAGAGACCGTATATCGAGCATGGTGCTGTCAGACCCATACGGTTTCTACTTGAGTCTCGCTCTAATCGGATTCTCCCGGAGAACTCTTTCTCTCTCAACCCGAATGACCCTGGCCAGGGATTTGTCTAAGCAAGAACACATGGGATATTCCTCTCATGATGCCGAGAGTGGATGATCCTCTGTCGACACTCAATAGTCCTCGTAAGGTCGACTACCACTCCCAATGACCAGCTGTACTAGATCTGGGAACAGCCAAACCTATAAGTCTGGTATCAAAGAGTGGAGCACTCATACAGGACATCCTTGGTGTCTCAAGTCTAAGAACCAGATACACCACTAGGACTACGGAATCGTTGTCTGACAATAAGGCATCATCAACCATCCAGCATTCCGTAAGCGGATCAATCAGTGAACTCATTCTCCAATGAGCACTTGTACTGTATCCCTAGTGTCCCTACACGAGCAGCTATGAGATCAGCTGCATCCATCATATGAACGGGTATACAGCACACCAGTCTATCCGGTTATCACGATGTCCCTCTCGAGTAACCTATGACCGGGATTATTTAGGATATGTGTTTAAAGGTGAATCGATCTCATTATCGTGATCTCATCACGATCCGATTCCCATTGCACAAATCCAAGGACATCACAATATATGTATGCATTTATGCAATAGTTATAAAGTGATATATGCCAAAATATAATAAGCAAAAAGATTCTGTATCAAGTCACACGTGCCATCACTCACGTGATTGGCTTGCTGGGCACCTATGACTAGCAGGAGATTATGTCATGACGGTGTCACATATTGGATCAATGTTTGGGCCTTTCATTGGGTCCAACACAGTCCATACATGGGCCTAACTGGCCCCTAATTGGGTTGGCCCAATTACAATCCCAATTATGTGCTAATTATGAAATTTAAGGCATACACTAAGCTAAACAAGTCTGGTAAGTCTAGGTTTCTTCCAGCGAGCTTCCGGCGATCTTCCGACGATCTCTCGATAATGTTCCAGCTGACTCCCAACAAGCTCCTAGACTTCACAATGATCTTCTTGGCGAGTTCCAACGAGCTTCTTTGGAAGCTCCTAGACTTCTCGGTCAATTTTGGTAGAATTTCGATGAATGTCGGGACTTCAGACAAACTCTCGAACTCCCAATGAAATCGTGTTCTTGACTCTAGGACTTCATTTTACTTTATGCCTTACTATCATAGTTAATCCTGCATAGTTAAAATCCACTTCGATCTAGACAATTATTACTAAGCTAATCAAATATTGTCTAGCATGTCATTGGTTTATCGATGCTTCGTCCGATTCTTCGGTGCATCATCCTCTCTTACGGCCTATTGCCCAATCGGCCAGTTAACCTCCGCAACTCCGATTTCCTTAGCATAAATATTTGCTCTTCTAGGCCCGATGCCCGAACTCATGGCCCAAAGCCTTCTATCGATACATCTCCCGATCCTTCGGCTCGACGTCCAATCTTCTGACATATTTTTCTCCAACCCAACATAATTCTTCATGCTTTAATTGTCTTTCCCTGATCGAAGCATCCTACATTACTCAAAACACAAATCAAATCATAATTACTATTAAATGGTTTTATCATCAAAATTCGAGATTCAACACATTCGATTATGAGTTATATGCAACTTGCGAGCCTTGCCTTTGTGGAAAGATGACCAACTCTCTATTTAATGGAACTGGAGAGAGAGCCACTGAGTTGTTGGAACTCATACATAGTGATGTTTGTGGTCTCATGTCAACTCATGTCATAAGTGGTTACTCTTACTTTATTACTTTTATTGATGATTACTTAAGGTATGGACATGTGTACTTAATGAAATACAAGTCCGAGGCCTTCGAGAAATTCAGGGAGTATAAGAATGAAGTGGAGAATCAGATTAGAAAGAGTATCAAGACTTTTTGATCAGATCGAGGAGGTGAGTACTTGAGTACAAAGTTCACTCAGTTCCTCAAGAACCATGGGATTATGTCCTAGTGGACACCTCCTTACACACCTTAGCTCATTGACGTATTTGAAAGGAGGAATCATATATTGTTAGACATGGTACGGTCCATGATAAGTTTCGTCGACCTTCCCGTCTCATTCTAGGGATACGCCATAGAGATCGTAGCTTACCTTCTAAACAGAATTCCAACTAAATCGGTGGTGTCTACTCTATATGAGATATAGAAAGAGAAGAAGCTCGATCTTAAGGTTGTTAAGATTTGGGGCAGCCCTATCCACATCAAAAGACACAACCTCGACAAATTAGAATCCAAGACGGAACTGTGCATATTCGTGGGATACCCCAAAGAAACTAATAGATATTATTTATATCACCCTGAAGACCAAAAGGTCTTTGTAGCCAAGAGAGTAGTATTCCTTGAGAAGGAATACATTTTTGGTGGAGACAATAGGAGCGTGATAGAGTTGAGCAAGGTTAGAGAACCGAGTTCAAGCACCATTCCACAACCTGAGTTTGTTTAGGTACCTAGCACACAAGTTTCAACTTTACATAGGTTCGACAGAGTATCCCATCATCTTAAGAGATATGTGGGACATATTAGAGGAGAGAATATTATGGATATTGATCCTCAGACCTACGAGGAGGCTATTACGAGTATAGATTCCAGGAAGTGACAAGAAGCCATAAATTCTGAGATGGATTTCATATACTCCTCTAAGGTTTGGAACCTAGTTGATGCACCCTAGGGTATTGTACCCATTGGTTGCAAGTGGATTTTCAAGAAGAAGATCGGAGTATATAGAAAGGTAGAGACCTATAAAGTAAGGCTAGTAGCTAAGGGATATCGTCAAAGGCAAGGTGTTGACTATGATGAAACATTCTCACTTGTAGCCATGCTAAAATTCATCTGAATTCTATTAGCTATTACAACACACTATGATTATGAGATTTGACAGATGTATGTGAAAACCATGTTCCTCAATGGAAACCTTGAGGAGGAGGTATATATGATACAGCCTGAGGGATTGGTCCATCTATGGATAGTCTAGAGAAAGTGTGCATGTTGCTTAGGTCCATCTATAGACTAAACCAAGCTTCTCGAAGTTGGAACATGAGATTTGATGATGCGATCAGATCTTATGACTTCGTTAAGAACGAAGATGAGCCTTATGTATATAGAAAGGTAAGTGGGAACGCTATCACCTTCTTGGTGTTGTATGTGAATGACATCCTGATCATTGAAAATGATGTAAGAATGCTCTCCATAGTAAAGGCTTGGCTATCTAGACACTTCTCTATGAAAGACTTAGGAGAATCATCCTACATATTAAGGATTCAGGCCTATAGAGATAGATCTAAGAGGATGTTTGGCTCGTCATAGTTTAGGTACACAGATACCATTGTCAAAAGGTTTAGCATGAAAAATTTCAAGAGAGGTCTCATACCGATGAGATATGGGATATCACTTTCTAGGAGTATATCCCCAAAAACTCCTGAAGAAAGGGCAAACATGGATATGCTATCCTATGCCTTAGTGATAGGGTCTATCATGTATGCTATGATATGTACCAGGCTTGATATAGCGCATGTTCTAAGTGTCACGAGCAGGTATCAAGCGGATCCTTGCTTGGAGCATTGAAAAGCAGTAAAGTATATCCTTAGGTACTTGAGAAGGACTAAGGATCTTTTACTTATATATAGAGGTAGTAGCCTTAGGGTTAAGGGCTACACGGACTCGAACTTCCAGTCTGATGTTGATGATAGCAAGTTTAATTCAGGATATGTGTTCACATTGTTGCGGTAGAGGCAACAAAGGAGGGAGTCTGGATGAAGATATTCATCATAGGTTTTGGGAGTCGTGCCGAGTAACAAGAAGCTGATTCCCTTATATTACGACAACTACAGGGCGACTGCTCAAATGAGGGAACTTGGGTCTCATCAAAAGTATTCTGATGAGGTTATAGCTTATTAGAGAGATCGTAGCCTGAGGAGATGTAGTAGTGGAAATAGTTCTATCCGAAAATAACATCACAAATCCACTAACAAAGTTGTTCTATCATATTGTCTTTGAGCGTCATAGGGGTATAATGGGATTAGGCACATAAGTTATTTGTTTTAGGTCAAGTGGGAGATTATCAGTCATAGGTGCCCTACAAACCAATCACATGAGAGATGACACGTGTGACATGATATGCATTATTTTTGCTTATTATATTTTAGAATTTTATCACTTTATATTGCTTGTCCATAGATCTATGTAATGAAAATTAGATCATGATGAAATCACGATAATGAGACCAATTCACCTTTAAACATTGACCCTAAATAATCCTGATCATAGGTTATTCGAAAGGGACATTAAGATAACCGGACAAACTGGTGTGCTGTATATCCATCCATATGATGAAGACAGTTGGCCTTATAGCTACTTGTGTGGGGACATTAAGGATATAGTGTAGGTGCTCGTTGGAGAATGAGTTCACTAATTGATCCACTCACGGAATACTGGATAGTTGATGATGTCTTATTATCAAACAGTTATTCTGTAGTCTCAATAGTATATCTGGTTCTTGTTAGGATCGAGAGCACTAAGAGGGGGGGGGGGGGGGGGGGGGGGGGGGGGGGGGGGGTGAATTAGTGCAGCGGAAATCTTTAAGCGATTAAAAACGAAAGCTGCGTTCGTTCAATAAAAGCGACTTCGATGTAAAAGCCGATTCTAAGATAACTTAAGATTAAGCGCAGTTTACGTCTAAACGCAGTTTGCGTCTAAACGCAATTTACGTCTAAACGCAGTTTGCGTCTAATCGTAGTTTGCGTCTAAACGCAGTTTGCCTCTAAACTCAGTTTACGTCTAAACTCAATTTACGTCTAAACTTCGTTTACATCTAAACGCAGTTTGCGTCTAAACGCAGTTTTACGTCTAAACGCAGTTTACGTCTAAACGCAGTTTTACGTCTAAACGTAGTTTTATGTCTAAACGCAGTTTTGCGTCTAAACGTAGTTTTACGTCTAAACGCAGTTTTGCGTCTAAACGTAGTTTTACGTCTAAACGCAGATTCTGAACTTTGAAAAGCGTTTTATGAATGCGCAGAAAGCAGTTTGCAGTTATGAATGGAATCAACAGGTAAACGTAAACTGCAATGTAATGATCGTACGTAAAACGTCGATTTACGTCTAAACGCAGATTCGGAAAGATCTGAACTTAGAAGCTTGTTTGTAAAAGCACAGAAGACAGTTTGCAGTTATAAATAGAATCAGAACGTAAGCGTAAACTGCAATGTAAAGATCGTACGAAAACACCGATTTACGTCTGAATGCAGATTCGGAAAGATCAGAACTTATAGACTCGTTCGTAAAAGCGCAGAGGGCAGTAGCTATGTAGGAGATTTGCAGTAATGATAAAGTGCTCAAAGTAAAAGCAAACCAGAGATTTAGAGTGGTTCGGTCAGTCTTGACCTACTCCACTTTTGGCTTCCTCCACCGACGAGGTCACCGACGTCAACTAGAGGCCTTCCTTCAATAGGCGAAGGCCAACTGCCCTTTTACAGTTTCTTCTCCTTTTGACAGGCTCAGGAGACAACCCTTACAGATCCTTTCTCTCCTCTCTTTACAACTCAAGACTTGAAGAACAGAAAGAGGAGAACTTTTGGACTTTACACAAATTTTGAGCTATTAGAATCACAGAAAAGATCAAGAATTCGGTGTGGATCTGTTTTCTTTCTGTGCTGAATGGGTGGGGTGTTTATAGGCCCCAACCCAGTTCAAATTTGGAGCTCAAAATGATCAAATCTTGGAATTCCGGGATCAGGCGGTTGCACCTCCTGACTAGAGAGGTTGCACCGCTTGGCAGAGCTCGAAGACTGAGCCTCTGGGCGGTGCCACCTCTGTCAGAGGCGGTTGCACCTCTCTGCCAGAGCTCGAAGACTGAGCTCAGGCGGTTGCACCGCCTGACTGGAGAGGTTGCACCGCTTGGCAGGGCTCGAAACTTGAGCTCTGGCGGTGCTACCTCTTGACAGAGGAGGTTGCACCGCCCAGTTTCGCTCGAAGACTGAGCCCTGGGCGGTTGCACCTCTTGGCTGGGGCGGTTGCACCGCCCAGTCTCGCTGGAAGACATAGCCTGGGCGGTGCTACCTCCAACCCTGGCGGTGCCACCTCTTTCACTATTCCAGCTCACTTGGTTTGGCTCCAAACTTGGTCCAAACCAGTCCGAACTTGGGCCTAATTGGCCCCTACTTGAGTTATAGGATTAACACCTAATCCTAACCCTAATTAATGTGCTAACTATGAATTTAAAGACATTTTCTAAGCTATTACAAAGTCTGCAAGTCAAGACTTCTTCTGGCGAGCTTCCGGCAAACTTCCGGCGGTCATCCGATGAACTCTCGGAAACCATTCTGCGGACTCCCGGCAAGCTCCTAGACTTCACGATTTGATCTTAGCGAGTTTCAACGAGCTTCATCGGCAAGCTCCGATCTTTCTCGGCGAGCTCCGCGAACTTCCAACGAACCTTCCGGCGAGCTTCCGAAAAACCCTTCGGCAAGCTCCCAACTCATTCTCGGCTAGTTCCGGTAGCATTCTCGACGAACCTTCAGACTTCCGTCGAACTCTCGAACTCGCAACAAATCCTTCGCGCATGACTCCAACACTTTGTTTCACTTTATGTCTTCATTGTTATCATAGTTAATCCTGCACAACAAAACAAAACTTCGATCGAGACAATTAATCCTAAGCAATTAACCAAGTTGTCCGACATGTCATTGGTCCCTCGACGCTTCGTTCGATTCTTCGACGCATCGTCCTCTTCTGCAGCCTATTGCCCAATCGGCCAGTTGACTCCGCAACTCCGATATCCTTGGCACAATACCCGCTCTTCTTGGCCCGATACCCGATTCCACGGCCCGAAGCCTTCTGTCAATACGTTGACCGATCCACCGGCCCGACGTCCAATCTTCTGACATGTTCCTTCGGCACAACATGATTTTCCTGCTTTAATTGTCTCATCCTGATCGAAGCATCCTGCGTCACTCAAAACGCAGATTAAATCATAAACATATATCAAGTAGTTTCATCATCAAAATACGAGATTCAACAATCTCCCCCTTTTTGATGATGACAACCACTTGATGACGGAGTTAAACTTAACTCCCAGAGTTTAAATAAACTCCCCCTATCAATATGCCATATTGATAGAACCTTGAATTCAAACTGAATTCAAGTCATTGCAATATTCATCATGAATACTTGCAACACGTCAACATGAACATATGCATAAACTTATGCATCACATGTCATGTCATCAACATACTTCTCCCCCTTTGTCATCAACAAAAAGGAGAAGTATCACAATTAATCGTTTGTGTGTGATATTGGTTCAACTCATTGCATAAAAATCATAATATCAAGTTTTATCATCATGCAATCTTGTAGCTAGAAGATTTAGCAAGTGTTACATCATGCTTAGAACATTCATGCTATCAAGTTTTAGATATGCAAGTTTTATAGCATATAAGATAGCACTTTTGGTAATGTTCAAGATAGTAAGTTCTACATCATGCAAGCTAGCAAATTAGAGATGTTCAAGAAGGGCGCAAGTTAGCATTTTTGCCTCTTGAGATAGGCAAGATAGCACATTTGCTTCTTTTGAGATAGCAACTTTTTGCTTCTCTTTAGACCAACAAGCTAGCAATTTTTACGATATACAAGTTTCACAATATATAAGCTAGCAAAAATTTCGAAAGCAAATGCAAGATAGCTTTCTTGTGTAAGCTCATGATTCTTGCTTCCTATTGCAATGTGCAAATTGTAAGTTTTGCTTCTTGAGATATTCAAGATAGTGATGTTCAAGAAGACAATTTTTCTTCTTGAAATAAGCAAGTTAGCAATCTTTGCTACTTAAAATAGGCAAGCTAGCAATCAAGTTTTTGCATCTTCTTGACTTGTACAAGCTAGCTATCTCCCCCTTTGTCATTGTAAAAAAGAAAGAGAGAATACAGTTTTGTAGTTCTCTTTTCCTTTTACAACGATTTCAAAATCATGACAAATGATGAATAATCAAGTTATGAATGTCAAGACAATTTTTCATCATGAATATTTTATCATTGCATGCATCATTATCATAAATTGAAGTATTACATGCATGATATCATATCACCATTCATAATTACATTAATGTTTCAATATAACAATTTCTTCTCAAAATGTGTAACTCGGCACTCATAGCATTTTAAATCATGATTTACATTATATGTAATGCATCACATCATAATTAGAAAGCACAAGTATTGCATGCATAATTGCACATCATAAATGTTTCATATCACGATGGTATCAATTTTGTCAAATTATATCCTACCATGCATGATCAAAACTTCTCCCCATTTTATCATTGAAAACAAGAAGAAAGTAGGGGGAAGAGCATAAAAGTGTTAAATATTTCAATCATTTCAAGGCATTTACATCATAGATCAAGTCATGATTCGTGATTCATCATAAAGCAAGTTAGTTTTCAATCATCACATAAGGCTTTTAAGGAATTTTTGAAACATAGGAGAATGATTAATTTAAGCATACAATGTTTCAATCCATGAATACCACAAGATATTATTTGTGACTTCAATTTTGCAAGATCAAGATTATGATTTAGATAAAACTTATTCAAATCAAATCATTAACTTGAAATTCATAATCAAGTCATTAAAATTAATTTCGAGATTCACAAAATATCATGAAATCATTAATCTCGATCAGATGGGAAAAGCATTTTTTAAGAGATTCTTTTTCATCTAAGCATGCCTTAGTATTTATATGCCAAATTAAGATAAGCATGAAAGTTCAAGACATAAGGCAAATAAATCTTGTATTATGAAATATATGATATCAAGGCTCATGATTCATTCGAAAAGATATAGTATAAAGAGCAACTTGAAACATTCTTATCAAGATCACATTTTAAAATATTCCAAGTTTCAAGATATCAATATGACACTTCATTGAATTGCATTTCATTTGAAGAACTCCTTTTTGATAAATGTAGGGAGCATAATGAAGGATCTTGATTTATAAAGAGCTTCATGTTATAATTACCAAGATCATGATTTTAATAATTATTCTCTTGAGCAAAGAATCACAAAAGCACTTTATTTTTGCATAAGAAATCTCATTGTATTATGATTTATAAATTCTTTTTCTGCACATGAATCATAGGAGATATGAATGTGAAACAAATCTTTGCAAGCAAAAACACTATCATTCATATTTCAAGATGGAATTTATAAGCAGGAATCATTTCATCAAATCCATTTTAGAAAAATATTTTTCATAAGTGTATGAGAAAATCTGATTGTTAGGATACCAATTGTTAAGTGAATCCGAAAATGAAATTAACACTTTCATATATTCAGACATGATTTTTGCTATAGATGTTGAAATTAAATCAAGAAGATCAAACAAGCTCGTGATCATGGATAACTTAAAATCTCATGCATAAAATTGTTAATAACCATTTAATATTACATCTTTATGCATTACTTTAAATCAAACGTGATTTCATTCAACAATGTTAATCAAACATGATACACATTATTACTTCTTAACCATGATCAAAATCATTTGTTTGTTTATCATGCAATATTATCATTTTCCAAATTATCAGCATGATCATAATTTTTGTATTTTTATTTTTAAACATGTAATTTTCAAGAAAATTAATTCTAAACTAAAAAAGAAAATATATTATGAAAGCATCAAGTAATTTTAAAATAAACCAAAGGCATTTTAATTACCTCAATGTCGTAGGCTGGTAAGGCGTAGTTTGCCGCCTCACTTTTGTTGACTTTCTCGTCTTCAGAGGAGCTCGATTCATCCCAATTTTTGTTCTTCTTCTTGCGTTTAAAACAAGTAGTTCCATTCTTTTTGCTTTTTAATTTTCGTTTTATTTGTAGTTTAAGTTCATCATCACTTGAGCTTACGCTCGAGTGGTCTTCAAATGTTCTATGTCCCAAATCCTTCCTTTTCTTTGGAAGGTTGGTTTGTTCATCATTGTCCTCATCACTTGAGTCATCGCTCAAGTGGCATTCATTTGTCCAGAGTTTCAAATCCTTCCTGTTCTTTGGAAGGTGATTGTGTTCAACATATTCATCATGTGCATTGTGCACCATTTCATATGTCATCAATGAACCAATTAGTTCTTCAAGTGGTAAGTTGTTTAGATTTTTAGCTTCTTGTATTGCAGTTACTTTTGAATCCCACTTTTTAGAAAGAGAACGCAAAATCTTGTTTACGAGTTCAAAATTCGAAAAATATTTTCCAAGAGCTCTTAAACTATTGACGACATCCGTGAAACGGGTGTACATGTCGCCTATAGTCTCGCTTGGTTGCATTTGAAAAAACTCAAAATCATGCAATAAAAAGTTAACTTTCAAGTTTTTGACTCTACTAGTTCCCTCGTGCGTGATTTCAAGAATTCGCCAAATGTAAAGCCGTTTCACACGTAGAAATCCGATTGAACTCATTTTTGTCTAATGCGCAAAATAAGGCATTCATAGCCTTTGCGTTTAAAGAAAAATACTTCTTCTCCAAATCCGACCATTCGTTCATCGGTTTGGAGGGAAGTTGAAAACCATTTTCAATGATACTCCATAAGTCTAAATTCGTAGAAATCAAGAAAACTCTCATTCGAGTTTTCCAATAAGTGTAGTCCAATCCGTTAAACAACGGTGGACGAAAGACCGAAAAGCCCTCTTGAAGAGCCATTTCTCTCGGGTGTAAATCCGAAATGACAAATACCCCGCTCTGATACCAATTGTTAGGATCGAGAGCACTAAGAGGGGGGGGGGGGGGGGGGGTGAATTAGTGCAGCGGAAATCTTTAAGCGATTAAAAACAAAAGCTGCGTTCGTTCAATAAAAGCGACTTCGATGTAAAAGTAGATTCTAAGATAACTTAAGATTAAGCGCAGTTTACATCTAAACGCAGTTTGCGTCTAAACGCAGTTTACGTCTAAATGCAGTTTGCGTCTAAACGCAGTTTGCGTCTAAACTCAGTTTACGTCTAAACTCAATTTACGTCTAAACTCCGTTTACGTCTAAACGCAGTTTGCGTCTAAACGCAGTTTTACGTCTAAACGTAGTTTACGTCTAAACGCAGTTTTACGTCTAAACGTAGTTTTATGTCTAAACGCAATTTTGCGTCTAAACGCAGTTTTACGTCTAAACGTAGTTTTACGTCTAAACGCAGATTCTGAACTTTGAAAAGCGTTTTATGAATGCGCAGAAAGCAGTTTGCAGTTATGAATGGAATCAACAGGTAAACGTAAACTGCAATGTAATGATCGTACGTAAAACGTCGATTTACGTCTAAACGCAGATTCAGAAAGATCTGAACTTAGAAGCTTGTTTGTAAAAGCACAGAAGACAGTTTGCAGTTATAAATAGAATCAGAACGTAAGCGTAAACTGCAATGTAAAGATCGTACGAAAACATCGATTTACGTCTGAATGCAGATTCGGAAAGATCAAAACTTAGAGACTCGTTCGTAAAAGCGCAGAGGGCAGTAGCTATGTAGGAGGTTTGCAGTAATGATAAAGTGCTCAAAGTAAAAGCAAACCAGAGATTCAGAGTGGTTCGGTCAGTCTTGACCTACTCCACTTTTGGCTTCCTCCACCGACGAGGTCACCGACGTCAACTAGAGGCCTTCCTTCAATAGGCGAAGGCCAACTGCCCTTTTACAGTTTCTTCTCCTTTTGACAGGCTCAGGAGACAACCCTTACAGATCCTTTCTCTCCTCTCTTTACAACTCAAGACTTGAAGAACAGAAAGAGGAGAACTTTTGGACTTTACACAAATTTTGAGCTCTTAGAATCACAGAAAAGATCAAAAATTCGGTGTGGATCTGTGTTCTTTCTGTGCTGAATGGGTGGGGTATTTATAGGCCCCAACCCAGTTCAAATTTGGAGCTCAAAACGATCAAATCCCGGAATTCCGGGATCAGGCGGTTGCACCGCCTGACTAGAGAGGTTGCACCGCCTGGTAGAGCTTGAAGACTGAGCCTCTGGGCAGTGCCACCTCTGTCAGAGGCGGTTGCACCTCTCTGCCAGAGCTCGAAGACCGAGCTCAGGCGGTTGCACCGCTTGACTGGAGAGGTTGCACCGCCTAGCAGGGCTCGAAACTTGAGCTCTGGCGGTGCTACCTCTTGACAGAGGAGGTTGCACCGCCCAGTCTCGCTCGAAGACTGAGCCCTGGGCGGTTGCACCTCTTGGCTGGGGCGGTTGTACCGCCCAGTCTCGCTGGAAGACATAGCCTGGGCGGTGCTACCTCCAACCCTGGCGGTGCCACCTCTTTCACTATTCCAGCTCACTTGGTTTGGCTCCAAACTTGGTCCAAACCAGTCCGAACTTGGGCCTAATTGGCCCCTACTTGGGTCATAGGATTAACACCTAATCCTAACCCTAATTAACGTGCTAACTATGAATTTAAAGACATTTTCTAAGCTATTACAAAGTCCGCAAGTCAAGACTTCTTCTGGCGAGCTTCCGGCAAACTTCCGGCGGTCTTCCGATGAACTCTCGGAAACCATTCTGCGGACTCCCGGCAAGCTCCTAGACTTCACGATTTGATCTTAGCGAGTTTCAACGAGCTTCGTCGGCAAGCTCCGATCTTTCTCGGCGAGCTCCGCGAACTTCCAACGAACCTTCTGGCGAGCTTCCGAAAAACCCTTCGGCAAGCTCCCAACTCATTCTCGGCTAGTTCCGGTAGCATTCCCGACGAACCTTCGGACTTCCGTCGAACTCTCGAACTCGCAACAAATCCTTCGCGCATGACTCCGACACTTTGTTTCGCTTTATGTCTTCATTGTTATCATAGTTAATCCTGCACAACAAAACAAAACTTCGATCGAGACAATTAATCCTAAGCAATTAACCAAGTTGTCCGACATGTCATTGGTCCCTTGACGCTTCGTCCGATTCTTCGGCGCATCGTCCTCTTCTGCAGCCTATTGCCCAATCGGCCAGTTGACTCCGCAACTCCGATATCCTTGGCACAATACTCGCTCTTCTTGGCCCGATGCCCGATTCCACGGCCCGAAGCCTTCTGTCGATACGTTGACCGATCCACCGGCCCGACGTCCAATCTTCTGACATGTTCCTTCGGCACAACATGATTTTCCTGCTTTAATTGTCTCATCCTGATCGAAGCATCCTGCATCACTCAAAACGCAGATTAAATCATAAACATATATCAAGTAGTTTCATCATCAAAATACGAGATTCAACAGTTCTTAGATTTGAGACACAAAGGATGTCTTATATGAGTACTCCACTTTTTGATAATAGTCTTATTTGTTTGGAAGTTCCAAATCTAGTACAGCCGGTTATTGAGAGTGACAACCAACCTTACGAGGGCTATTGAATATCGATAGAGGATCATCCGCTCTCGATATCATGAGAGGATATCCTGCGTATTCTTGCTCAGACAAATCATTGGCCAAGGTCATTCGGATTGAGAGAGAAAGAGTTCTCTAAGAGAATCCGATTAGAGCGAGACTCGAGGAGAAACTATACGGGCCTAACAGCACCATGCCCGATATATAGTCTATGGAATATTAGATGGTTGAGGGACTATGATACATGGTAACTAAGGACAGATAGGTTCAAAGGATTGGATTCCCCTGTATCGTTTGGGGACTGCGGCGTAGTGGCCTAGTATGTCTGCAGTCGATGAGTTAAGTGAATTATTATGGAGATAATAATTCACCAAGCCAAAAGGAGTCCTGATAGGTATGACTCATGAACAACTCGATATTGGGCCTAGAGGGTCACATATGTTGAATCTCGTATTTTGATGATGAAATCACTTGATATATGTTTATGTTTTAATCTGCATTTTGAGTGACGTAGGATGCTTCAATCAGGATGAGAGAATTAAAGCAGGAAAATCATGTTGTGCCGGAGGAACATGTTAGAAGATTAGACGTCGGGCCGGTGGATCGGTCGACGTATCGACAGAAGGCTTTGGGCCGTGGACTCGGGCATCGGGTCAAGAAGAGCGGGTATTGTGCCAAGGATATCGGAGTTGTGGATTTAACTAGCCGATTGGGCAATAGGCCACAGGAGAGGACGATGCGCCAAAGAATCGGACGAAGCGTCGAAGGACCAATGACATGCCGGACAACTTGGTTAATTACTTAGGATTAATTGTCTCGATTGAAGTTTTGTTTTACATATGCAGGATTAACTATGATGGAAGTAAGACATGCAGCAGGAGTTTGTCGGATGTCCGCCGGAGCATCACCGAAGGTTCGTCGGATGTTCGCCGGAAGAAGCGATTGACGCACCTGAGCAAGTTGTAGTAAATGTCCTAAGAAATATCGTAGTTAGCATGTAGATTAAGTTAGGAATGGGAGGTGATCCCATTAACTTAATCTGGGGGCAATTGGGCCCTTGACAGACCCAAATTGGGCCAAATAGATCAACCCATTCGGACCAGAATTCTTGCTAGGCGGTGGCACCGCTAGGGTCGACGGTGGCATCGCCCAGGAGAGGGTCTCCCAGCGAGACTAGGTGATGCAACCGCCCTAGGCAGGCGGTGGCACCGCCCAGAGGCTCAGTCTCCGAGCTGCTAGGCGGTTGTACCGCCCCAGTCAGGCGGTGGTACCACCAGGACCTCGGAAATCCAGGAAAAGATATTTTTGAGCTCCAAATTCAAACTATTTTGGGGCCTATATATACTCCACCCTTTCCTGCATGAAAGGGCACTAAAAATCCAATCTTACTCTGTGATTTTTAGAGCTCAAAAGTGTTGTAAAGGCTAGAAGTTCTCCTCCCTCTTTTTCCAAGTTTTGATCTTTCAAGAGAGGAGAGAAAAGTTTGTAAGGGTTGTCTCCTAAGCCCATCAAAAGGAGTGAAACTATAAAAGGGTGGTTGGCCTTCGCCTATTGAAGGAAGGCCTCTAATGGACGTCGATGACCTCGTTGGAGGAGGAAGCCGAAAGTGAATGTAGGTCACGTTTGACCGAACCACTCTAAATCTCGGTTTGCATTTACTTTGAGCATCTAATCTTTACTGCAAACCTCCTCAGTAGCTTACTGCCTTATGCTTATTTACGAACGTATTTCATAGTTAAGTATTTTCCGAATTGGCATTAAGATGAAAATCGGTTTTATCGTACGAACGTCATATGTCAGTTTGCGCTTACATTCTGATTTCTATCTTAACTGCAAATTGCCTTCCTTACTTTACTTCAAATATATTTCCGTAAGCTTTCAAAGTTATTATCTGCATGAAACGACTTTTACATCGGAATCAGATTTCAACGTACGAACACAGTTTTAATCATCGAAAGTTTTTCGCTGCACTAATTCACCGCCCCCACCCCCTCTTAGTGCTCTTGATCCTAACAATTGGTATTAGAGCCCGGTTTTTCTCATTTCAGATTTACACCCGAGAGAAATGGCTCTTCATGGCTTTCAAGATGGCTTATCGGTTGTTCGTCCATCGTTGTTTAATGGATTGGACTACACTTATTGAAAAACTCGAATGAGAGTTTTCTTGATTTCTATGAATTTGGATTTATGGAATATTGTTAAAAACGGTTTTCAACTTCCCTCTAAACCGATGAACGAATGGTCGGATTTGGAGAAGAAGTATTTTTCTTTAAATGCAAAGGCCATGAATGCCTTATTTTATGCTTTGGACAAAAATGAGTTCAATCAGATTTCTACATGCGAAACGACTTTTGATATTTGGTGAACACTTGAAATCACACACGAGGGAACTAGTAGAGTCAAAGACTCGAAAGTTAATATTTTATTGCATGATTTTGAGCTTTTTCGAATGCAACCAAGCGAGACTATAGGCGACATGTACACCTGTTTCACGGATGTCGTCAATAATCTAAGAGTTCTTAGTAAATCTTTTTCGAATTTTGATCTCGTAAGCAAGATCTTAAGATCCCTTCCAAAAAGGTGGGATCGTAAAATAATCGCAATACAAGAAACAAAAGATTTAAATATTTTTCTACTTGAAGAACTAATTGGTTCGTTGATGACATATGAAATGGTGCATAATGCACATGATGAACATGATGAACAAAATCACCTTCCAAAGAATAGGAAGGATTTGGAACTCCGGACAAATGAATACTACTTGAGCGATGACTCAAGTGATGAGGACAATGATGAATTTGAACTTCGAACACTAAATCTTAATAAGTTTATTAAACAAAAATCTAAAATAAACAATGAACTTGAATGGAGGAAGAGGCCAAAGAAGAGGAAGGCAACCAAGGATAAATAAAAAAACTTCCAAAGGTGAAACGACGAATTGGGTTTTGACGAGCTTCGACTACAAGATAAGTAACTCAACTCACCTGAATTATTTTGAAATTACTTAAAGTCTTTCATGAGTGCTTAATTTAGATAGTAGGAATAGGAAATAAAAAATTGTTTTTTAAAAATTATATCATGTTTTTCTTTTTAGCATCTTTGAAAAATTAAAATTTTGATCATGAAAAGTATATTGCTAAGGTTTCATGCATGATATGTTTTGAAATGTTGAATGATGTATACAACATTAGGGATGATAATTATATGATATGTGATAATGCTTAGGATTAATCCATGCATGTGTATCTTGATGATTTTACACTATTACATACCTTAATAACATGTTGGAAATTATGTATTTTGGATACAAAAATTTTCATGATCATGAGCATGTTTTATCTTTATGATTGAATTTGAAAATCTATAGTAAAACCATGTCCGAATGCATGAAAGTGTTAAATTTTATTTTCGGATTTTCTTGATCCTAACAATTCATTTTTTAGAATCTATTGATCTTGATGACGAAATTCATTTTTCGATCCTAAATGTCGATGCATGTTTTTATTTAACATAAATAAAAAAGCATGCTAACATGAAATCAATCACTTAAAATGAAATACTTAAAAAAAAGGAAAATATATTATCAATGAAATCATGAATCTACCTATGTTATGAATTTTGTGAACCATAAAAGTGATTTTGATGATTTGAATTTGAAATGAGTTTTATCAAAATCATGATATTGATTTCTTGGAATAACATGAGATTACCTTTGATGATCATTTTGATTCATGGAATTTTAGATTCATGACTTGGTCTTACATTTGTTTATGAGATGGTTGAAATCTTTGTACCTTTGAATTATTCCATTCTCTTTTCAATTTTTGAATTTATGCATGTTATATGTCAAATATTTGAAACCATGTTTTGGTATCATACATATCTAAGAAATGTTGATTTGACAAATTGAATGAGTTGAAAAAGAATGATGATTTTTCTCTTGAATATAACTTGTGATATTTTTTATATAAATCATCATTTTGATTTCTCGACATTCGATACATGAGATTTTATTATGAATCAAAATTTCTTGTTAATCGATCTCCTATGATTCTACTTGATATTTTCATAAGAGGAGATTTTCTAAATGAATCATGATTTTTCCTTGTGAGTTCTTAGATTTATTACTTGATTTTCTTTTAAAACAAGATCTCTTCTTTGTACCCCTATGATTTTTCTTGATATTTTATTTAAAGAAGATATTTACTATATGAATCATGTCTTTTGGTATTCAAATGATTTTATCCTTCATGACATGATTTCTTTGTATTTATGGCTTGCATGGCTTGAAATGTTTTGGAATGATGCATGCAACACTATGATTTTTCCCTTAGATAAAAAAGCATGCAACACTTTGATTTTTTTTGAAATAATGTGAAAATCAATAATTATCATTTTCTGATAGAATGATGATTTGGAATCATGCATGTAATGATGATGCTATATTTTATATACATGATGATTTGGTATTATGCATGCAATACTTATGTCTTTTATTATGATGTATGTGATGTATTGCATATGATGTGAATCATGATTAAAATTACCTTAATTTGAATTCAAGGTTTATCTCAATTATGGAATTTAAAAATAATAATGATTACTCACCTTTGTCATGATTTAGAAATTGACGCAAAGGGTCTTCCTTCTTTTTGACATTGACAAAGGGAGAGAAATATCGCTAGCTAATCTTGCAAAATTTAGAAACATGCACTTTACAAAGGAAGCAAATATTTGCTAGCTTAGATATTGCAAGGAAAAGAACTTGACATCTTGAACATCACAAAAATTTGCTACCTTGCATGATGTAAAATTTACTAGAATCGCTAGCTTGTGATCTAAAGAGAAGCAAAAAGTTGCTATCTCAAAAGTAGCAAATTGTACAATTCAAGAAGAAAGCAAAAATTGCACTTCTCAAAAGAAAAGAAATTGCTATCTTGAACATCACCGAGAATTGCTGGCTTGAAATCTCAAGAAAATGCAAAAATGTGCTATCGTGCCTCTCTCAAGAAAAGCAAATACGCCAACTTGCATATCTTTGAATTTGCTAGCTTATATAACTTGCATATTTCAAGAAGCAAGAGTTGCTTTCTTGAACATCTCTAAATTGCTAACTTGCATGTTCTAAAATGTTGTAACATTGCTAGCTTGCAAGATGTAGAGCTTGCTATCTTAAACATCTTAAGAAACAAAAATTACAAAAGTACTATCTTGCTTATCTCAAAAAGCAAAACATGCTAACTTTCACATCTAGCAAAGTTGACAAAATTTACATATTTCAAGAAGCAAGAGTTGCCTTCTTGAACATCTCTAATTTGCTAGCTTGCATGATGTAGAAGTTGCTATCTCAAAAGAAACAAAAGTGCTATCTTGTATGTTGTAAAACTTGTATATCTAAAACTTGATAGCTTGAATGTTCTAAGCATGATGTAACACTTGCTAAATTTTCTAGCTTCAAAACTGCATGATGATAAAACCTGATATTATGTTTTTCATGCAATGAGTTGAACTTATATCACAAACACAAGAATAGTTGGACTTCTCCTTTTTGTTGATGACAAAGGGGGAGAAGTATGATGTTATGCATAAGTTCATGATGACGTGTTGCAAGTATTCATGATAAATATTGCAATGACTTGAATTCAGTTTGAATTCAAGGTTCTATCAATATGACATATTGATAGGGGGAGTTTGTTTAAACTCTGGGAGTTAAGGTTAACTCTGTCAACAAGTGGTTGTCATCATAAAAAATGGGGAGATTGTTAAATCTCGTATTTTGATGATGAAACCACTTGATATATGTTTATGTTAATCTGTGTTTTGAGTGACATAGGATTCTTCGATCAGGATAAGACAATTAAAGCAGAAAAATCATGTTGTGCTAGAGGAACATGTCAGAAGATTGGACGTCGGGCCGGTAGATCGGTCGACGTATCGACAGAAGGCTTCGGGCCATGGACTCGGGTATCGGGCCAAGAAGAGCGGGTATTGTGCCAAGGATATCGGAGTTGTGGAGTCAACTAGCCGATTGGGCAATAGGCCGTAGGAGAGGACGATGCGCCGAAGAATCAGACAAAGCGTCGAGGGACCAATGACATGCCGGACAACTTGGTTAATTGCTTAGGATTAATTGTCTTGATTGAAGTTTTATTTTACATGTGCAGGATTAACTACGATGGAAGTAAGACATGCAGTAGGAGTTTGTCGGAAGTCCGCCAGAGCATCGCCGAAGGTTCGTTGGATGTTCGCCGGAAGTTCACCGGAAGCTCGCTGGAAGAAGCGATTGACGCACCGGAGCAAGTTGTAGTAAATGTCTTAAGAAATGTCGTAGTTAGCATGTAGATTAAGTTAGGAATGGGAGGTGATCTCAATAACTTAATTTGGGGGCAATTGGGCCGAATGGATCAACCCATTCGGACCAGAATTCCTGCTAGGCGGTGGCACCGCTTGGGCTCAGTCTATGAGAGAGACTGGTTGGTGCAACCGCCCCAGTCAGGCGGTGGCACCGCTTGGGCTTAGTCTCCGAGTGAGACTGGGCGGTGCAACCACCCCTGTCAGGTGGTGGAACCGCCTAGAGGCTCAGTCTCCGAGCTGCCGACGGTTGTACCGCCCCAATCAGGCGGTGGTATCGCCAGGACCCCGGAAATCTAGGAAAAGACATTTTTGAGCTCCAAATTCAAACTAGTTTGGGGCCTATATATTCCCCACCCTTTCCTGCATGAAAGGGCATAGAAAATCCAATCTTACTCTGTGATTTTTAGAGCTCAAAAGTGTTGTAAAGGCTAGAAGTTCTCCTCCCTCTTTTTCCAAGTTTTGATCTTGAAAGAGAGGAGAGAAAAGTTTCTAAGGGTTGTCTCCTAAGCCTTGTCAAAAGGAGTGAAAATATAAAAGGGTGATTGGCCTTCGTCTATTGAAGGAAGGCCTCTAGTGGATGTTGATGACCTCGTTGGAGGAGGAAGCCGAAAGTGGATGTAGGTCACGTTTGACCGAACCACTCTAAATCTTGGTTTGAATTTACTTTGAGCATCTTATCTTTACTACAAAGCTCCTCAGTAGCTTACTACCTTCTGCTCATTTATGAACGTGTTTCATAGTTAAGTATTTTCCGAATTGGCGTTAAGACGAAAATCGATTTTATCGTACGAACATCATATTTTAGTTTGTGCTTACATTCTAATTTCTATCTTAACTGCAAACTGTCTTCCTTACTTTACTTCAAATACGTTTTCGTAAGCTTTCAAAGTTATTATCTGCACGAAACAACTTTTATGTCGGAATCGGATTTCAACGTACGAACGCAGTTTTAATCATCGAAAGTTTTCTGCTGCATTAATTCACACCCCCCCCCCCCCCCTCTTAGTGCTTTTGATCCTAACAACATATATATGGTAAGTGTTGCAACGAGTATAGGTTCGAATATGAGATATCCGTTGGAGCCCCTATCTTATTAGATATCCAATAAGCCCCTGAATTATTAGATCCCATGGATGAGATCCAATAAGAGCTAATAAGAGATTATTGGATAAAGCTCACTAATATAAGAGGCTTGGATAATTGGATGGAGATCTTGTACTCAATAGGGCAGAATCCATTAGGGTTAACTGGGGATCTCTATAAATAGGAGAGAACTAAAGGCCCATAGGTTAGGGCTTCTTGGTTGTCACCTTCTATTCTTCTCTCCCCTTTTCCTCCTCAGATAGTAGGTATGGAGATTTGAGGAGCGTCGTCGTAGCCTTACTGTGTGGATCACCGCTAGAGAGGAGGACACTTGACCTCCTTCATTCTATCCAACAGATCTATAGGGATTCAAGGATATATGATCTCCCTAAGTAAAACATAATTATCTTTCTGATATACAGTTTTCAATTTTGTATATTTCAAGTACCAATCTTCGTATGATGATTAATACATATTGGGAAAGTTGAGCTTTTTAGTTTTGTTCTTTCGCTATGCATGTGATGTCACCCCTAAATTTCCTATAGCCACAACAAATCTTGATGACCCTCAACACTGTCCTACCTAAGCTAACCCTAGATATGACATTGAACTCTATATCAACACTTGTGCTAAGACTTAACTACCCTATCATCTTCCACGAAAGAAGTAGTCATCTTAAGGTGCTCCCAATCAGTTCTACTTGAATCAGAAGGGCAATCAACTAATGAATTGAATTATACATCACACACCCATATCTAGGAGATGGATCAATTTGGAGTACATGCATTGGGAATTCTAGCTTAGTAAGGTAGGTGATGGAGCTATCCTACATGACAAATCCCCTTTCATCCAGAAGACCTAAGAAGAGTTTATCCCCTAATGGTCTACCTATTAAACATAGAGACATTCGATAGCAATGTCGACCCTGTAAAGCATGTGACAACATTTTGGAGATACTTCAATTTTGAAAATTAATGGTTTGTTAGGTGATACATGATATACTTCAATTAAGGGTGTGGATGGCTGCAGAACCGATCATTATATTGAATGATCATCAAGTTAGGAAATTAGATATTCCAAAAGATTAGATGATGTGTTCGATGACATGACAGAAGTTTTAATGCCATGTTAGAAGGGTAGTTGATGTGCCAAACTTTCTGTCGAAGTCAAATTGGATTGTTAATTGGGTTGGAAGAGAGATTAGAACCAATCATTACTTCGACAAAATTTTTGTTGAAGTGAAAGTTAATATAGTTTTAGGTAATTCATGAATATCTAAATAAGAATCAACATATGTGCATTAACTATCTTTTGAGCTTCACCAATGGATCTAGAGACATAGTCAGCCAACGACTCATCATCCCCATGACAAACTACTTGGAGAGTGGTAACAGATCGCTTAGGGCATCGACCACTAATGAAGTGTAGTTCAAATCATTTTACTAGTTAATCTTATTAGGATCTTAATGATACTAAGAGGGAGTGAATTATGCCTATAAAAATTTAACCAATTTATAAATTTAAACCAAGAAAATCAACTATAATATATTATGATAAGCAAGTCAGAGATAGACACACTGAGTTATAGTGGTACAATTTTACTTACCTATATTTACAATTAATTCCTCTATTCTTAATATCATCAGTTTTCACTAATAATCTTCCTCTCAACTATCCTTTTACAACAATTTTTTTTTTTATAGCTTAGGAGAAAACCTTACACTTAATCTTTTATAAGTCAATCTCACTTCCTATAACTTGGAATGATAACTTCAGTATGTAAAAGAGTTTAAACAAGGTTCAATAAGAGAGTTGCAACAGTTTGCAAACTTAATAGATGTTTCAGATCTAAGCTCAAATAAGATATTTGTAGCCCCCACAAAAAGCCTCAAAAGTGTAGCCAAAATAGTGAAAGTGCCTTAATATCAGGATATTGGTGACACTACTACAGACTCGAGGTGATACTACCATAAGAATGATGTTGACACATGCTAACGTTTGATGTAGGTGGTACTGCCATCGACGGTAGGTGGTACCTCCATTGGCCTAAATGATACCACCATCAGCTTAGGGATTATTATCATTGACAATGTTGACAAAGCATCGATATTATTGTCGACTGACTTAGTCATACCACTTATTGAGTTGGTAGAACCATCACCCTTTTGTAGTAGCTTGCCACATGTTTCGCTTAGTAAAAGCTCAAGTTTGGCCCGGATTTAAGCCCATTGGTTATAATAAGTTGTCACGACAAGTGAGCTCTCTTCCAACCCAATTAACAATCTAATTTGACTTCGACAAAAAGTTTGGCACATCAACTACCCTTCTAACATGCCATTAAAACTTTTGTCATGTCATCAAACACATCATCTAATCTTTTGGAATATCTAATTTCCTAACTTGATGATCTTTCAATATAATGATTGGTTCTACAACCATCCACACCTTTAATTGAAGTATATCATGTATCACCTAACAAACCATTAATTTTTAAATTTGAAGTATCTCCAAAATGTTGTCACATGCTTTACAGGGTCGACATTGCTATCGAATGTCTCTATGTTTAATAGGTAGACCATTAGGGGATAAACTCTTTTAAGTCTTCCGGATGAAAGGGGATTTGTCATGTGGGATAGCACTATCACCTACCTTACTAAGCTAGAATTCACAATGCATGTACTCCAAGTTGATCCATCTCCTAGATATGGGTGTGTGATATATGGTTCAATTCATTAGTTGATTGCCCTTCTGATTCAAGTAGAACTGATTGGGAGCACTTTATCAAGGTGTTTTACTTTCACTTGATTTGTTTTCCCCTCACTTATTCATTTCCCTTCCACTTGGATTTGCTTGTTATCTCTAAGCCTAACTTTCAACTTGTGAGTTTTATCAATATCTCTACATATTGATCTGCCTAATATCAAGGATTGAAATTTCGTAATGTACTAGAGTTTCGAGATTCACTCTATACGATGCGGTATTGTATATTGAGTGGTAGTCGTTGATAACGCTGAGGCCTTATTGCCTCAAACGAGGAGGGAGAGCGATGTCAAATCTCTCGAGATTCTCCCTCTTTTTTCTTCTCTCTCTGCTAATACCATCTAGTAACAGGCAATAACGACCGATTTAGGGTGGTAACAGGGCGGAAATAGCCCCAGTCGACGATACCGCTTATTACAGGTGGTATTATTCGAAATTAAAATCCTTGCTTGATATATGATTAGAACATCCACTATCCAAAAACTAAATATCATTTAAGATATCACTAACTTATGAACGAGTCATAAATAACTTACTACATTCTTCATTTTCCTCCACATAATTTGCTTGCTTTTCTTTTTCCTAGTAATTTACCTTCATGTGATCAAACGTTTTACAATTGTGATATTGAATTTCACTCCTGTAGTTTTTTATCATAATTTGATTGATTTTATTTATCATGCCCATCAAAGTGTCATATTCCTCTCCTATTTTCTCTACCACAAAATCCTCCTTTAGCGCATCCTCTCTTATTGATTTTTTTGTGTCTTCTTTCGAAGTAGAACTCTCCCTTAACTTGAAATATTTTTTCTTCACTTTTCTTAAGTGATATATTCAACCTTGCTTCATGTGCTTGCAAGAAACCTATTCATTCATAAAATGAAAAGGTAAAAAAATCTTTTAACTTCTCAATTGTGGCAATAACATGATCCAATTTTAGAATTAAGCTTCTTAAAACTTTTATAATAATTATATGATCAAGAAGATGTTCACTATAAGATTTTATTTGACTAATAATTCTAGTCACTCGGAAAAGAAAATCTTACACTGATTCATTATTTTTCATGAATAAAATTTTAAACTCATGATGAAGGGTTTGAAGTTTTACCATAATCATCTTTAATGAGGCTTAAATTTTATTTTAAAATATCAATTAAGCTTGCTTTAGGTTATAGTTGCTATAATTCTTGAAAAGATTACCTTATGTACAACTTGTTGAATGAAGAACAATACATTTGAGTCATTCTCTCTATTCTTCTGATTTTTTTATTTGGATCTACATATTAATTTTCTATTAAGTCATAAAGATTTTGAGAATTGAATAGAGTCTTCATCTTGATACTCTAAAATTCAAAAAATTTATCAGAAAAGATAGGAATAATAGGTTAAGACATGAAATTACCATTAGAAGTTATAATGCTAGTTCAGATTGAACTTAGCTATGATACCACAAATGCTGGGAATGGAGAATCAAGGAAATGATAAAAATAGAATACTACAATGTAATTAAAAGAAAATACTTTCAATCAAGAAAACTAAAATAGTATTAAATAAGAGGTAAAACTAAGAACACTTACAAAATATTACCAGTGCACATATCTTTACTTCATAAACTATGGTCCTATTTATAGGACCTGATGGTAACTATCTCATCCTATCATATCACCAATGATTAAATTAGATTTAGAAACTACTTCCATGATAATAACTTTTTAGATCATGGGTCACTTGAGTAGAACTGCTTAGTCATCAACATAAGTAGAACTATCTAAACTACCTAAAACATGATAACTATCTAAGATAATTATCTATAAATTAATTTTTAATATGAAATAGATTTTAGAGAGAAAGAATAAAAACATATATTTTATCAAGTTGACCACAAATTTTTTTATGAGATTTTTCTCTAGAAGGAAGCCATAATCATGCTGGCATAACTATTAATAACATAGAAGAAGAGATCCAACAAATTTATCACCCAAAACAAGCTTTCTCATCCAAGAACATGTCACCATAACTTGAGAAGCTTTAACAATATCATTTTTTTCTCATAAATTTTTTGAAAAATTTAGATTTTGAAGATACCAAGGAACTAGGTACAGGCCAGAATACATTTAACATAGAAGAGATAAGAGGATTAGTTAGAAGAGTAGAGGGTCGAGTCACCCTTAAATCCCTTGGTCCTTAGTAGTGGGGGATTTAAGGAAGAGTTATCTATCTCTTTTCTCTCACAATCAAGATAAGTGTCTCCTCTAGAACAAACTCCAAAGGGTCCCGATAGTAAAAAAACCTAAAGCATGCCATAATGAGAGATGCCTCAAAAATTGTCATGATAGAATGAGCATTGAAACCCACCACAACACAATGAGCCATAAAATCTACCACATTAGAGTGAGGCTCTAAAGTCTGTCATGTTGGAGAGAAAGTGAAGACCTGCCACAATTGAGAGAAGGTGACATTTCGCTATGGTGGAGGAAAGGTTCAAAGACCCACCATGGTGGAAGCTCAAGATTCACTACTATAGAGGAAAGAAGAAATCAGCTACGATAGAGGAAAGATTCAAAGCCTACCATGATGGAGGTTTGAGATCTACAATGGAGAAGAGAAGAAGTCCTCTATGACGGAGGGAAGATTCTGATGAAAATAATAGAAGATAAGAATAATTATTGAAGAAGCTTTATTGAAGAAGTGAAAAAGCTTAAATACATTAAGCTGACCCTCTCCTATTTATACAAATTAGGAGGAATTATTTTCCTCAATAGAATAGAGAGATTTCATCATATAATTGGGGAAATCTTATCTTCTATCATGCCCCCGCAAGATGGTGCTCCTGTCAAGGATACCAATCTTGGATCGATGCAAAGAATGGTTTATGAGTGAGAGACTTCATGAGTAGAGCAAGAGCATATCATTGTTGTTACTGCGATTGCTGTTGCTGTGAGGGCATAGGTGTTCCTTTCATTCCCCTTAAGTCTGCCCTTCATTCTCCTTAAGTCCGTCGACTATTGGCAGATCAACGAAGACTATCACGAAGAAGAAAATGAAGATTAGCCATGGAGCCTCTTAGGAATTTGACTACAGCGGCATTGGTCGCTGGCCGAATGCAAGGGCGAAGCTTTGCTTTTCTCAATGATGTTGGTCGCTGGCCGAAGGCAAGAGCGAAGCTTCACTCTTCTCACTGCTTTGATACCATGATAAAAATAATAGAAGATAAGAATAATTATTGAAGAAGCTTTATTGAAGAAATGAAAAGCTTAAATACATTAACATGTCCCTCTCCTATTTATACAAATTAGGAGGAAGGATTTTCCTCAACAGAATAGAGGATTTTTCTCAAAGAGATTTCCTCGTATAATTGGGGAAATCTTATCTTCTATCTGAGGATTATGAAAGTTGCATGATAAGCAGATAAGATTTCCTCAAGACAATTGAGGAAATCTCTAAGCTTCCCTCGCCTCCGGTGCCACTGCTTCCTGTTCTAGAGTTTCCAGAGTCGGAGACTGCTCGGCCACCTCCTGCCCTCACAAGAACCTCGCCTACATTACCATGGTGGCCGCCGTCCTTGCAACTACTCCCCGGCCAGCGACCTCTCCTCTTCGTTCCCACATCTCACTCGAGTGAGAAGTGTTGCTACCGCCATCCTTACCGCCACAGCCATCTACCTTCCTGCAGCAATAGGAACGATTATAGTTTTTACAGCTTCCATCTGCAGCCGCTTCCCTCTGCCACAGCAATTTCTCTACCACAGCAAGCTTCAGCAGTTGTAAATACTGTAGATTTTTTTTTTTTTCACCTAATCACTGCAGATTTCTCGCTATCTCTACAGCTTCCTCGCCCATCGCTGCAACCTCCTCTGCAGCTTCCTCACCCATCACTTCCTCACCCATCGCTGTAGCCTCCTCCACAGTGCATCGCTGCAGCCTCCTCTACAGTGCATCGATCTGTTTTTCTCCTCCTCCCTCCCTCCTATATCTTTACATATTTTGTAAAGATCACTTAAACTGCCATAAAATATCTGGGATGTCTTTATTTTCCTCTTCTGATATTCCTGTCCCTGTTTCTGTAAGGACTTTGAGCACTTCTCAAAGTATTATCACCATCAATGCTACAGCACTCATTCCCTTCAAATTATCCAAAGGCGGCAACTACGCATCTTGGTGGGCACAACTTTCTAATCTTCTATTTGGCTATGATCTCCTAGGTTACGTTGATAGCTCTCTCCAGTGTCCACCTAAAATGATCAACATCCCAGGCGAACCCAGTCCAGTGCCAAATCCAGCCCACAAACTATGGTTACATCAAGATCGCCTCATCCTCCAAGCTATTCAAACTTTTGTTGCTGGATCTATTGCCCCATTGATATCCTCATGTACGACTGCTACAGAAGCATGGTGCAAGTTACAAACAACTTTGGTAAATCGCTCGCATACTCGCATGCTCGGACTTCTCTCCAATCTGATGAAAACGAAACAAGAGGGAAGTACTATTGCTGATTATCTACAAATATCAAAGTTATCATTGATGACTTAGCTTTGATAGGTCATTCTCTCAGTGATGAAGAAGTCCTAATCCATACCCTCAATGGCCTAGGAGGCGAGTACAAAGAACTTACAGCAGCACTTCGAGCATGCGACTCACCAATATCATTCGAAGAACTTTATGATAAGTTGATCGACTATGAGACATACTTGAAGCGTGATGATAAGTTGCCCGGACCACCTATTACAGCTCAGGTCAATCAAAAATCCAAGAGGAAGAGCAACTGATACAATAAGTACATCAACAATGATTTGGCTAAGCTGCCTCCTAGCCTTATGGGGCCCAGACTAAACCCCCCTTATCCATATCAAGGTGGTAACTTTCATAATCCTCAGCCATCACATCCTAACTTCACAAGCCACCAACGAGTCGTTTGCCAACTATGTGATAAAGTTGGACACTCAACGAAAGTCTGTCAGTCTCGCCCTAGACTCCCTGCTCTATCACAGTGGCCTTAGGCGAATTTCATGGCTACTCCAACTCCTACCCAACCTAATTGGATTGTGGACTCGGGCGCCTCTCATCACATCACCTCTGATCTTCAAAACTTGTCCATCCACAATAACTATGACGGAAATGAAGATATCATCATCGGTGACGGTAAAAGAATTCCTATTACTTATTCTGGTTCCTCAATGCTTAGTTCACTTACCACAACTTTTACACTCGATGATATTCTGTGTGCACCTCACATTAAAAGAAACCTCATTTTCGTTTCTCAATTATGTAAACAAAATAATACCTCCATTGAATTATTTCCTAACTTTTTTTCTTGTCAAGGATTTGAGCACGGGAGCATCTTTAATCCAGGGCCAGAACAAGGACAACATTTATGAGTGGCCATCCGCTTTGCAAATTACCCTACCTACTACTCACTCTTCAGTTGTAGCTCCGGTTGATGTATGGCATCGTCGTCTTGGTCATCCCTCCCCTTTTATCCAGCAAAAATTACTTTCTCGTTATTTTCTTCCTACCTTAAAAATCAATAGCACTGTCAATCATTGCAATAAAAGTCATAAACTGCCTTTTAGGATAACTTATGTTTCTTGCTCTAAACTATTTGAAATTATTTATACCGACGTGTGGGGCCCTACCCCAATTCCTTCTTTTAACAAGTTTTGCTTTTATGTCATTTTTGTAGACTATTGTACTAAGTACACATGGTTATATCCTATCCATCATAAGTATGATGTTTCCACAGTATTTACCAACTTTCGAAAGTTAGTCGAGAATTTTTTTCAATCTTTCATTAAAACAGTTTACTCTGATGGCGGAGGCGAATATCAAGCCCTCACATCCTGTCTCTCCGCTTGTGGTATATAACACCTCAAGTCACCCCCATATACTCCCTAATTGGTTGGCTCTACTGAACGCAAACATCGACATATCGTTGAAACTAGTCTCTCCCTTCTACATTAAGCATCTATGCCACCATCTTTTTGGTCCGTAGCTTTTCAAACTGTAGTTTATTTCATTAATTGTATGCTCACTCCAGTCTTACAATACCAGTCACCATTTGAAAAATTATTCCACAAGCTTCCAAACCTTCATAAACTCAAAATTTTTGGTTGTTTATATTATCCATGGCTTCGTCCCTATGCCTCACATAAGCTAACACCATGATCTAAACCTAGCACTTTTATAGGTTACTCTCTTGAACATAATGCTTTTCGATGCTATGAACCCCAAACTAAAAAAGTCTTTATATCACGTCATGTTATTTTTGAGGAGTCTGTCTTTCCTTTTCAAAACAATCCTACTATGCAAGCTACTCCGATAAACATACATCACTGGAATATCCCTCTGATCTCATCACACGAACCTCCAATGACTCCGTCCAGTCTTTATCCTCAAGATCTGCATACTACTATTACTCCAGTTCAACAGCTTTTCACTCCCTCTATTTCTCCACTCCCTTCCTCACAAGTTTCCCCTATTAGTGAAGTAATACCCTTGGCAACATTGTCACTGGCTTTACCTTCTCCTAGACCTAGTGACATTGTCATGCCAACGGTTGGCCCGGTCCATGACAATTACTCGCCCTCGGCTATACCACCAACATAATCTACCACTTCCATCCCCCCTTGACATCCAATGACAACACGCTCCAAAAGTGGTATTTTCAAACCACGTCAAGTCCTTGACTTACATGTTATAACAAGTTCCTCCACTGAAGCCAGTGAACCCACTACAATCACTCAAGCTCAAAAATCTTCTCACTGGCGTAAAGCGATGTGTGACGAATATGATGCTCTCCTCCATAACTCTACATGGACCTTAGTACCCTTTCGTCACACACAAACTATCATCGGGTGTAAATGGGTCTTTCAAATTAAGCGGAACCTAGACGGATCTGTTGCCAGATATAAAGCACGTCTAGTTGCCAAAGGGTTTCATCAACGACCTGGTGTCGACTTCATAGAGACATTTAGTCTCGTTGTTAAACCCACAACAATCCATCTTATCCTGAGTTTGCCCATCTCAAGGGCTGGCACATACGACAATTGGATGTGAACAATGCCTTTTTATAGGGGTCACTTACTGAAGATGTCTTTGTTAGGATCGGAGCGGCACTAAGAGGGGGGGGTGAATTAGTGCAGCGGATTAAAACTTGTATGTTTGAAATGATTTTTTAAATGCGTAGATATTTCAATTCAACAATGAGTAGCTCGAGTAAACTGAGAAGATGAAAACCGAAAGCTTTGTTGCTATATAATAATGGTTTCAGAAAGATAAATACTCATACATTCAAGGGACACACCAATTTAAAGTGGTTCGGTCAAAATGACCTACATTCACTTGCGAAGCCTTCTTCGATGAGGCTCCCAACTTTCACTAGCAAATCACTTTGAAGGGGAAGGACAAATACCCCTCTTACAACCTTTTACAAGTGGTTCACACTATTACAAATTTTTAAGGAGAAAGAAGGAGGTGAACACTCAAGCAATTGAAAACAAGACTTGCTAAAGACTTTGCTAAGGCTTTTTTCTCAATCTATTGCTTCTCAAAAGGTTGTGTTCTGCTGAGAATTGAGGGGTATTTATAGACCCCAAGAGGATTTAAATTTGAGCTCCAAATTTGAATTCTCTTGGATTCCCGAAGCTGGCGGTGCCACCGCCTATCAATATCACATTGACCGTTAACTAGCGGTGCCACCGCCTGACCTTTCGGGTGCTGGGCGGTACCACCGCCAGACCTCTTGGGTGCTGGGTGGTGCCACCGCCCGATCCTTGAGTTTTGGGCGGTGTCACCGCCCAGTCCGGCAGTTCCACCGCCCAGTCCTATGGGTCACTAGATGGGCTTCAAATCTGACCCAAACTAGGTAATATTGGGCCCAGTTAGCCCCTAACCAGGATATAGGATTATCCCTTAATCCTAACCCTAATTACATGTAAACTATGTAACTGAAAATATAGTCCTAAGCAAGTTTTCAACCGACACACGTCGAGTCTCCTTCCGACGAGCTTTCCGGCGATCTTCCGGCGGACTTCCGATACACCCTCGGATTTCTTCCGGCGGACTCCCAGTAGGCTCCCGATCTTGTGGCAAGTTCAAGGAGTAGCCGAGTCTTCTCGGTGTTCTCCATGAACCTCCAACGATCTCTTCGGTAGACTTCCGAAAACTTCAACAAGTCCCCGATTTTTTCTCGGTTGGTTCTGGCAGCATCTCCGACGAATCTTCGGACTCTTGAACACCCATCGAACTTGACTCTGGTAGACTTGCTTTATGTCTTTAAGCTATCGTATTTAATCCTGCACATGTAAAACAAAAGTTCGATCTAGACAATTACTCCTAAGCAATTAATCAAGTTGTTCATCATGTCATTGGTCCCTCGACGCTTCGTCCGATTCTTCGGCGCATCATCCTCTCTTGCGGCCTATTGCCCAATCGGCCAGTTGACTCTACAACTTCGATATCCTTAGCGTAATACCCGCTCTTCTTGGCTCAATACCCGAATCCATGGCCCGAAGCCTTTTGTCGATACGTCGACCAATCCACCGGCCCGACGTCCAATCTTCTAACATGTTCCTCCGGCACAACAGGATTTTCCTACTTTAATTGTCTCATCCTGATCGAAGCATCCTACGTCACTCAAAACACAAATTAAATCATAAACACATATCAAGTGGTTTCATCATCAAAATATGAGATTCAATAGTCTTTATGCAGCAACCTCCTGGTTTCATTAATCCTCAGTATCCGAGGCATGTCTGTAAACTTCCAAAAGCTATTTATGGACTTCGTCAAGCTCCAAGGGCTTGGTATACCGAGCTTGGCTCATTTTTGACCTCAATTGGCTTCATCAATTCCAAGTCTGATACATCGTTATTCATTTGCTAGCATAATAGAAGCACAATATATCTTTTAGTATATGTGGATGATTTTATTGTCACAGGAAATGATCTTTTGAAAACTCAGGCATTTCCAAAGCACTTGGCCGATCGATTCTCCCTCAAAGATCTAGGAACTTTAAGCTACTTTCTGGGAGTGGAAGCAACATTTACATCTTCAAGTCTCTTCCTATCATAAAGAAAGTATATTCAAGATTTATTATCAAAAACAAACATGCAGGATGCGAAAGAGGTTACAACTCCTCTCACTACCAGTGAATCACTTAAATTATGCGATAGAAGTCCTACTACAGATTTGACTCAATATCGACAAGTCCTTGGCTCCTTACAGTACTTGGCTCTCACCCATCCAGATATCTCATTTGTCGTCAATAAATTATCACAATTCATGCATTGACCATCTACTATGCATTGGTCTGCGGTCAAACGAATTTTGCGGTATCTTAAAGGGACTCTTAATCATGGCATTTTTCTTCGTAAAAATACTTCACTCCATCTCCATGCCTTTGCTGATACTGATTGGGTAGGGAACTTTGATGATAGAACATCTACGTCAGGGTACATTGTCTTCCTTGGAGCTACTCCAATCAATTAGAGTTCTAAAAAACAAAAGACGGTTGCACGATCTACAACTGAAGCTGAATACCATGCCATTACCACCACCGCTGCTGAACTCAATTGGGTCACAAATCTGCTCAAGGAACTCAATGTCAACTCCATGGTTATTCCTACAATATATTGTGATAATATAGGAGCTACCTACTTATGTTCCAATCCAATATTCCATTCCCGCATGAAACACATTGCCATCGACTTCCACTTCATGCGAGATCCGAGATCCAATTGTCAGACACCAACTCTGTGTTTCTCACGTACATATAACCGATCAACTAGCAGACTCACTCACAAAGCCTCTCGCCCGCAAACTATTTTCATCTCATCGGTCCAAGATCGACATCCTTGATGGAAGCTCAATCTTGCGGGGGCATGATAAGCAGATAAGATTTCCTCAAGGCAGTTGAGGAAATCTCTAAGCAGTTGAGAAAAATCCTCTCTACTGAATGTGTATAACCTCCCTACTGAATGTGTATAAATAGCTATCAAGAGCTCACTATCTAAATGAACGAGGCAATTACATCTCATATATTTCATAGTTTCTTCTACAATTTCTATCTTTCTATCTTCTTTGTTTAATTCTTTACATGAATTATGAAAGTTACCACTGATAAGCAGATAAGCTGCTTTGAGGAAATCTCTAAGCAGTTGAAAAAAATCCTCCCTGCTGCTCACTATCAAAATGAACAAGGCAATTACATCTCATACATTTCATAGTTTCTTCTATAATTTCTATCTTTCTATCTTCTTTGTTTAATTCTATACATGGTATCATAGCTTTCTTCCTTGCGGATGTAGGCAGCTCTGCCGAAGCCTTCTACTACTCCTCTTTTCTATTTAATTGGAAAGGGCAGTGTTGCAAAATAGAGGATTTGTCTTGAGGAAATCTTATCTTCTTATCAGATTCAAGGCTCACCACAATGGAAGCTCGAGATCCACTACAACAAAGAAGGGAAGAAGTTTGCTATAGTTGAGAAAAGATTCAAGGCCCACCATGGTGAAAGCCTAAAATCCACTATAGTGGAGGAGGGAAGAAGTCTGCTATAGCAAAGGGAAAATTCAAACCCCGTCACGGCGAAAGCCCGAGATCCACTATAACGAAGAAGGGAGGACAAATTTATCATAGTAGAGACATTGGGCTATCTGTGCCCGAGGCATGTGAGTTGGGAAAATATAACCTGCACTAAGACATCCACCATGATGAAAACTCTAGGACAAATGTGCCCGAGGCATGTGAGTTGGAAAAATCTGACCTGCACCAAGATATCTGTCATAACAGAGACCCCAAGCTAAATGTACTTGAGGCATATGAGCTAGGAAAAATCTAACCCATACCAAGATATTTGCCATAGTAGAAATCTCATGTCAAATGTGTTTGAAGCATATGAGTCAAGAAAATCTAACCCATGCTAAGACATCCACCACGATAAAGACCCCAGGCCAAATGTGCTCGAGGCATGTGAGTAAAAAAAAATTGACCCAAGCTAAGACGAATCTACCACGATAGAGACTTTGGGTCAGATATGCTCGAGACATATGTGTCGAAAAAATTCGACCCATACCAAGGTGAATCCACCATGATAGAGACTCAAGTCAAATGCACCCAAGGCAATGTGAGCTAGAAAAGCCCAACCCCTACCAAGAGAAATCTACTATGGTGGAAACATACTCTCAACGTACCTGAAACAAATTAGGAAAACTTGACCCATAAGATGAGATTTCAAATGCTCCTATGTCGAATGAACTAGACGATGTGCTTTGAACCCCTCTCTCAAGAGCCTCGAAGTATGTCTTTGAGGGAGCAAATGATAGGAAATATTCTGGTAACTAATTCCAACTCACTAACTAGTTGCCATAGAGGCACTAATGTGGAAGATGAGAGTCGAGTCCACTATATTCCACTCCATTCCACTTGGTAATTAACCCTTTTATACTACATTCCATTCCAAAGCTAATTTGAGCATTAGAGGAGTTGGGTCGAGAAACTTGCTCTAACATTGATCTTTGTGCAAGAACCCACCAAAGAGCCAAATTCTACCTCGGCATAACCTCAAGACCAACTCAGACACTCAAATTCTACTTGAGGACTACCTCAGAAGTGCCTTAGACACCTCCGTGCCCCATCAATCGTCTCGTAAGATTATCACATGGGTTTCTCATATGCCTTTTTGCCTTTGGGTCTAGATGGAACCAAGCCAACTCACGATTTCGCTCACGATTGACAGTATTCTCTCCAAACAAAACTAAATGGCCAATTGTTTTGAAACCTTACACCCAATGACTATATTTGTGATTGTAAACTTTGACATAGTTGCAATATCCAGGTTGTGGCAAAAGATTCCTAAATTTCCCAAGGAAAAACTTTCTTTATACATATCTCAATCCTTCTCATCATTTACTACAAAGTTTTTATCAGCGAAACATTTTGTTTTTGAGTTCCCATCTCCGAATCAAAGTTCTAATGCTGCTTTCCTGACAATGGATCATGATGCATCCATCATATGCTGTTTTACGTGTCATTTCAGTAGACAAAAGATCCTTGCAGACAGGCATTTTTTGAGATATGAATAATGTGATATCGTACTAACACATGGCTTGATCTCTGTCAGGAGGATCCTATCTGAAGACTGTAACAGGGTCCTACAAAGGCGAGGTCACGAAGAAAAGAAGGATAAGCTGACACGGAAAGAAATAGTTGAAGCTGATGTGCTTTTCTTGATATCACAAGGAAGAGCAGCCACGCTGTTCTGGATCATAGAGAGGTCCCCATGGTTGGGGTTTGATTAGAGGCATCAGACAAGGTTACTGCAACATGTGAAATCAATTTTGTGACTGTGAGTGATGTTAGAGCTTCAGGGCTTGATCTATGTCAGGAGGATCTTCATCACTTCCGTGAGGGAGATGATGCGGCCGCCAAACAGACCGGTAGGCATGAGTTCACGGCCTCCTTTGTCGATGACTTCGAGTGGAACGGCCACGGCAGGAGTGATTCGTGCCTAGACACATCGATCGCATCCTCCGAGGCTAGCTGGAACAACAAATCCAGCCTCCTCTACAAGCCGCCAAATTCTGCAATGGTCACCGTGAGAGCATCTCCCTTAAGAGATCCGAGGAGGCTGCGGGCCTCCAGCTCCCACCGGCTCTAATACCGATGTGATGCAGAATGGGGGGTATAGTAGAATAGAATTCGAAAGAAAATCGATAGTATAGTTTGTCGAATAGAAAAGGAGCGAACTAACAAAGCAACTTTGATAAAAATGAAAAGCAGCTCACCACCAAGTTTAAAATCACAATGGGATACAGAAAGTTTACCACCCAATGGAAATTAAACAAGGATATAGAGCTAGAAAATAAAAGACTCATTACTCAAGGATACATCCAAGAGATACAGGGTTTATGGGAGCACTCTAAGAGAGCTTCTGCCAAAATATCATTAGTTTCTAAAGACCTTTCTAAGCCCTAAATACCAATATAAGTACTAGTGCATGAAACAACCCTTCATGCATAGGGAATTTCGAAATTAAGTGTTCACAACTATTAACCAACTCCTTTAATGCATTCCTTGATTATGAATAAAAGTACCTTGAAACAGCTTGAACTTTATGCAGAGAATATGCTGATGAGCTATCATATTTGAGTGGGCTGAGTTAAAGATTATAAGGCATCATTGTTGGCTGAAAAAAATACCATATCATAATCAAGGTTCATATGATCAGATTATAGTAAATTAGACACTCCCATGTCAATCTCCCCCGGTTAAAAAAGACTTGTCCTCAAGTCCTTATTTGATTCATCAACATGATTATAAAAAGGACTTAAATCAGCCATATTAAATGTTCAGGATACTCCGTAATCTTCGGATAGCTCAATATCATAAGTATTTTTATTAATTCTCTTAAGCAACTTGAATGGACCATCAACCTTTGGTTTCAGTTTTTCAAATTTGCTCGGTGGAAACCTCTCCTTCCTTAGATAAATCCATACCAAATCACCTGAATTAAACTCCATATATTTTCTGTGTTTGTTGGTAGCTTGCATGTACCTCTCATTTTGCTTCTCAATGGTTGCTTTCACACCCTTACGCAACTTCTTTATCTGCTTAGCTCTTTCATCAGCATCTCCAATAAATTGCTTTGTTGTAGAATGAGGGATTAAGTCCAAAAGACCAGCAAGAATAGCACCATAAACTACCTCAAAAGGACTCTTACCAATACTATGATGCATAGAATGATTGTAGGTAAACTTAATTTGCGGAAGAATGATATCTCACTGCTTAATATTCTTACCAACATAACTTCTAAACAAATTTCTCAAGCTTCTGTTAGTTACCTCAGTTTGCCCATCTGTTTATGGATGATGCGAACTACTAAAATTCAAAGAAGTATCTAGTTTTCTCCAAAGAGTTCTCTAAAAATGACTAACAAATTTTGAATCTCGATCAAACACCATAGTTCTTGAAATACCATGCAATTTAGCAATCTCTTTAAAATACAAATCAACAATATGAGATGCATCATTAGATTTATTACAAGGAACAAAGTGAGACTTTTTTTTAAAATCTATCAACAAGAACCATGATAAAATCCTTATTCCTTTGAGTTCTTGGCAATCCCAAAACGAAATCAAGACTCACATCCTCCCATGGAGCATTTAGCACTAGCAATGGAGTATACAAACCAAAATTTTGACTTCCTGTTTTTACCAAATGACACCCTTGGCATTGCTTCACATATCTCTCCACATCTCTGAATATCTTAAACCAATAGAAATTTGATTGAATAAAAGCTAGAATCTTATCCGTACCGAAATGTTCTCCCAAAACACCACCATGAGCTTCAGCTAGAATTACTTGTTTCAAAGAACAAGATGGAACACACAAGGCATTAGCTCAAAACCATCAAAGATAAAAAATTATTGAAAGGAACCTGATTTACAATTTTGCCATATTAAGTTGAAATCTATATTATTCTTATATAAATCTTTGAACGTCTCAAATCCAACAACTTTGACTTCCATTGCTGATAATAAAGAATGTTTTTTGTTCAATGTATTAGCAACTACATTTTGAATACCAGATTTGTGCTTAATTGTAAAGTTATAAGATTGCAAGAACTCCACCCAAGCTACATGCCTCTTATTTAGCTTATGCTAGTGATTTATGAACTTTAATGCTTCATGATCTAAATATAGCATAAATGGCTTGGCAAGAAGGTACCGATTCCAATGAGATAAAACTCGATATATAGCATAGAACTCCTTATCATAAATAGAATATTTTCTCTTTGTATCATTTAGCTTCTCACTAAAACAAGCAATGGGCTTTCCGTCTTGACTCAAAACAGCACCAATTCTCACATTAGATATATCACATTCAACCTCAAACACATTGTCAAAATTTAGTAAAACTAAGATAGGAGATTCAGTCACCTTTCTTTTTAAAAGCTCAAAACCATCATTAGCCTCACTAGTCCATTTGAATTTATCATATTTTAGACATTCGATGATTGGAGCGATAATAAAGGTGAAGCCCTTGATGAATCTTCTGTAAAAGGAAGTTAAGTCATGGAAACTCCTCGTATCATGCAATGAAGCAGGTGTTGGCCAATTGAGAATAGCTTCTACCTTAGTTTGATCTATCATGATTCCATCTTTTGAAACAACGTACCCCAAAAACATAACACTAGAAGTAAAGAAATCATTTTTTTTTATATTAGTATAAAGCTTTTACTATCTTAAAATAAGAAAGATCTATTTTAGATGATTCATATGCTCCTCTTCACTCTTGCTATACACCAATATATCGTCAAAGTAAACTATAACAAATATTCTAATGCATGGCTTAAGTATATGATTCATAAATCTCATGAAAGTGTTAGGAGCATTAGATAGCCCAAATGATATAACCAACCATTTATATAAGTCTTCTCTAGTTTTAAATATTGTTTTCCACTCATCTCCAGGCCTCATTCTTATTTGGTGATAGCCACTCCTCAAATCAATTTTAGAGAAAATAGAAGCACCACATAATTGATCAAGTAAATCATCTAACCTTAAAATGGGAAAATGATAATCCATTATGATTTTTGTTGATAGTGCGGCTGTCCACACACATTCTCTAAGAACCATCCTTCTTAGGCACCAACAAGGCTGAAACCGCACAAGGACTCATGCTCTCCCGAATTAACCCCTTTTTCATCAATTCATCAACTTGTCTTTAAAGTTCTTCATGCTCCTTGGGACTCATTCTGTATGTTGCCTTATTTGGTAGAACAGCCCTCGGAATAAGATCAATGTGATGTTGGATGTCTCTCAAAGGTAGAAGGCTACGTGGAATCTCTTCTGGTATAACATCTTGAAATTCCTCTAGGATTGGTTTCATGATTATTGATTTCTTCTTATATTGTTCATTCTCCTCTACTACCATTAGGGCCAAAACATGACCACCCTTGTCTAATTCATATTTGCATTCACCATAAGACATAAAAGTACTAACTTCCTTCTTTGATGCACTGATTTCGGAAGGTTGTAATAGAGCTAAAATAATCTTCTTTTCATTCACCTTAAAAGAATAAGTATGTTTATAGTCGTCATACAACACCCTTCTATCATAATGCCAAGGTCTTCCCAACAGCAAATGACAAGCATTCATAGGAGCAACATCACACCATACTTCGTCTTTATAATATTTGCCAATAGAAAATGAAACTAAACATCTTTTAGTTACGATGTCATTTCCTTTTTGCGACCAACATAATTGGTACGGATGTGGATGAGGGATTGTATCCAACTTTAGCTTTTATACCATCTGTAAAGATACCACATTCTCAAAGCTGCCATTGTCTATGATCACCAAGCACACCTTGCCAAGAGAAGTGCATTTAGTATGAAACATGTTTTTTCTCACCTAACTTTCATCCTTAGCCACATAAGACACTTGTAAGCTACGTTGCAATACAATAGATAAACCATGATATGCATAAATAACCTCTTCCTCATCTTCATCATATTTTGGTCGGCTTCAAATTCTCCTTCATCATTATGATCTTCAACCAAAGTTACAATCCTCCTATTTGGATAATCTGAAGTAATATGCCCAAAATCATGATATTTGAAGCATTTTCGGCCACTTGGAGTAGAAGAGTTAGATGTTTTTTTACTACTAGCATATTCTTCATCCTTTTCTTGCACCTTCGAAGTCACCTTACTTTGGACAATAGGCTTTGAACTTCCTCCTTTTGTATATCCTTTTTTTGAACCATATCGATAACTCTTTTCAAACTTCTGTTGTTTTTTAACTTTGAATGCCAACTTGCTCACATCATTTAAAGACCAATATGGCTATAATTGAACAACTTTAGCAATCTCATATTTCAAACCTCCTAAGTATCTTGCAATTGTTTGCTCTTCCGGTTCCACAAGCTCTCCTTTTAACATTAGATTATCGAATTCTGCAGTGTACTCCTCCACACTAAGATCTTTTTTCTTGAAATCATGGATTTTTAGAAAGATCTCTTGCCTATGAGGTAAATATTTTCTTTTCAGCTCCCTTTTTATTTTTTTTCCATGTCACGATTTTACTCTTCCCTTCACGTTCACTTTGTTTTTTCAGATTTTTCCACTAAAAAGATGCATTCCGTCTAAGTTTTAGTGCCACAAGTTTGATCTTCTTTTGTTCTAGTAGTTCATGAAAATTAAAATTTCTTTCTACTATATTAAGCCAATCGATAAAGTCATCAATATTAATTTTACCTTCAAATTCTGGAATCTCCAATCTTGGGTTATATTTATTCTACCACTCGTCTTGGACTTCATGCCTTACATGAAATCTTCTCGACTCACTTGGATGAGAAGGTGTATCATCATCAGAAGTAAATTTGTGGATATCATTTTCATGTTGGTTGTGTCTACTTTGAAGTTCTTCAATTATTTCATTTTTCTCTTGCAGACTACGCAGCAATCTTCGTAGCTACAACCTCAACGATGTAGCATCATCTTTATGGTCACTACCTTTACCAACAATATCTTTTCCATTCCGCCTTACCATGATCTATAGCCTTTAGCTCTTATACCAAATTGATACCGGTGTGATTCAGAATTGGGGGGGGGTGGGGTATATTAGAATAGAATTCGAAAGAAAACCGATAGTATAATTTGTCGAATAGAAAAAGAACGAACTAACGAAGAAACTTTGATAAAAACGAAAAACAGCTCACCACCAAGTTTAAAATCACAATGGGATACAAAAAATTCACCACCCAACAGAAATTAAATAATGATACAGAACTAGAAAATAAAACACTCACCACTCAAGAACACATCTAAGAGATACAGAGTTTATAGGAGCACTCAAAGATAGCTCTACCAAAATATCATCAGTTTCTAAAGTCCTTTCTAAGCCCTAAACACCAACATAAGTACTAGTGCATGAAACAACCCTTCATGCATAGGAAATTTCGAAATTAAGTATTCACAGCTGCTAACCAACTCCTTTAATATATTCCTTGGTCATGAAAAAAAGTACCTTGAAACAGCTTTTAACTTTGTGCAGGGAATATGCTTATGAGCTATCATATTTGAGTGGGTTGAGTTGAAGATTATAGGCATCATTGTTGGCTTAAAAAAATACCATATCATAATCAAGGTTCATATGATCATATTGTAGTAAATTAGACACTTCTGTGTTAGGCTCTTCCGTCATAGCTGACCCTACTTCGGGGAGAAGTTTGTCGATGTTGAGGAGAGGCACTTCGAAATGAAGAGCCCGACTCGCTCGTCCATGGAGTCGAATGCCACTATAAGCATGAAGAAATAGAGCTGTCGAACAGGGGAGGTGCATCTCAGTAGCATCCCAGAGAGAGTGACGACCGAAGAACCCAAGAATGAATTCGATGTCAAGGAAGTGACGAAGGTGGAAGATTACTCTGGGAAACTGGGGTAAAGATCGGAGCTTTTTACACGTTGCGAATCGGTTTTCATTGGAAAATACCATTCCGACTAAAATTAGCCACCGTATATTGAACCCCGGGAAGTCGTTGACTGACTCATCCGGCTTCTCCTTCCTGATCCTCTGTCCACCATCCTCGAACCTCGCCGAAGAGCCATCGCGGGATTCACTGGAAGTCTTCCGACCAACCGATGAGTCGACGAAGATGACGAAGAAACCGTCGGAGTTCCAACGACGTGTGACGGTGTTGTCGTTTCCTGTCGAGCGAGACAGCCCCAGCTTCACCTACTCGACGAGCCCAAAGCCTAAGCCGGAGGATGACTCGGCGTGAATCTAATAAGAGTGCTCGAGTTTAAATTACCATCATTTTACACTATATTTGATACGATGACTATTTTATCCGGACTATACTAGTAAGATGATACATGAATCCTAATTAGTTTGATTCGTATCAAAATAGACTAATCTCATCCGCCATCTCAACGTCTAGCATTTATTCAGAATATTCCATCAATTAAATGAGGCACAAAAAATCTTTCCTAACCATATTAAATCATCATAAATGAGCCTCCTACTTAGGTACCCCAACAAGTTCGACACATCATCAAAGAGACTTTTTTCGGGTACGCCACGCCACATATATTAGTTTTCTACCAACTCCGCACTACTAAAATCCTTGAAAGATAAGTCTGGTCGGATTAGACTTATTTCTTGAGTTCACAATCAAAATCAAACTTATGGAAAATTGCAGCATAAATATAAGACAAAACTCTGTAGAGTTGTGTTCTTTGTAGAAAATATCAGTAAGCATCTTGTCCCGTTCATGGCGTTCTAATATTGTGTCCCATGTCTGATCCAGAAGACATTGCTATCAAAAGAAAGCCAAGATTGCTTGCAAAACAGGGCCTCAACACATTTGCACGTTAAGCCAAAATGTTGGTGATAGAGACCCAATTGCTCACAACAACATCTATATCAAGACTTACGCCTATGTGAGCAACAATAAGATTATACGTATATAATACAACTCAAAATAGCACAAAGTTAAGCACTTATATATATATTTAACCCAAAAAACCGGTCCGAACCGGTCTAATGTTTCCCGCGGCCCGGACGCACTTGCGCTCTCCCCATCTTGGTTACCCGGGGCACGACGTCCGGGTCGACCGGAGGCCGGATGCGAACCGGGCTTGGGCCGACGCTGACGGCTTTCTCGCTACGGCAGTCCAGAAGCCCGTTCCCTTTCCGCCGCGGTCCCGCGGGCTCGCCGCCCATCGCCGCCGGGAACCGGTTGTGCTCCTCCTCGATGAAGCGGAACTCGTCGTAGTTGGAGGCAGCGCTGGAGAAGTTTGCGGCGCTGGCGTGGTCGAACCCCTCGGCGGTCGTGACGCTCCACTCGACGCTCGCCTCGCTGGGCTGGTAGCACTCGCTCGGGGCGATGGATGGCGCTGCCGCCCCCTCGAGGCTCCGACGGAGCTGGAGGATCCCGGCCGCCGCGCCGCTGCCAACGAAGCGGCGTCCTTCGAGCTCGTCGAGGGAATCACGGCGGCGGTACGTCATATGTGAATAATTTGATAGAGTAGTAGTAACACATGGCTTGATGAGAATCCTATCTGAAGACTGTAACAGGGTCCTACAAAGGCGAGGTCACGAAGAAAAGAAGGATAAGCTGACACGGAAAGAAATAGTTCAAGCTGATGTGCTTTTCCTGATATCACAAGGAAGAGCAGCCACGCTGTTCTGGATCATAGAGAGGTCCCCATGGTTGGGGTTTGATTAGAGGCATCAGATAAGGTTACTGCAGCATGTGAAATCAATTTTGTGGATGCGAGTGATGTTAGGGCTTCAGCTTCCTGTGTGGCAAATTGATGCCCATAGCTTTAGCCATAATTTAGGGAAGAAGATAAGATGGTACTATTCTGCACTGATTTCTTTCAAGGCTTTCCATGGGAAGAGACAGACATCTCTCTCCTATTGTCATTGTTGTGTTTTGGGTGATGATATGTTAGCTGTTCTTTTATAGGGTGCTAGATATGAATGTGTAGGCCAATTAATGCACTTTTCCCAACCTAAAGTGCAGAAGAAGACACCAGGTTAGGGTGGTAGGGGACTCGTATACGATAATGGATCGGAGGTGTTCCTTTGATCTCTCTTTTTTTTTTTTTTTTTTTGAAGTTCTTTATTGTTTTATAAGGTTAGGTTCTTTCAAGAAAGAGGATTGACATGGATGTGCTGAATAAAAATATAGGACATTTGAGGATTCTACTTGTTTACGGTATTATTATCTCATTTCTAAGATTTCATCTATAAATACATGTTAATGATGAATAAGTTTGAGGATAACAAGATACTTTTATATTAAAAAAACTAACAATAGTTATGCAATTATCCTTTTAAATCTAAATTTAATATATAAGTAAATTTCTAAAAAAATTATCACTTTAAGAATTTTCAGCAGAGCAATTCAACTTTGAAAATACTTACGGAGCATCTTTGGTCATGTGAAAAAAAGACTATTTACTCCATCTTTGTTGAACCCATCATCACCTTTTCTCTATACCACCAACCTGCACTACCTATGCTGTCTCCGCCACTACCCTTGCTCCCTCACCAACTCCCAACAACCATTTTCCATCCTCTCGCCCTCATCGATTACATCACCCATAACCCTTGTGTGAGGAAGGAGGGGGGCACCAGGGCCGATGGGGTCAACCAACAAAGGTAGTGGCAACCCTCGCTTCCCCACCTTCCTTATGAGAGGGTTACAAGCGAGATGCACGGGGGAAAGGTCGATAGGGTTAGTGAAGGTAATGATAGCTCTCGTGCTCGTGCCCTCTTCTTTCCAATGCGAAGGCAATGAACTACAGGTCTAATAGAGTAAAGGGGAAGAGAGGGGAGGGGAGGGGAGACAAGTGCTAGGGTCCAACAATTGCAAGATCTCCACCACTAGTCGCCTGCATGTATAATCGTATGCACCACGAGCACTAGGTAATTATTCAAAGTGGAGGGGGATCGTCGACAAGGCAAAGGCACAATTAGACGACTAAGAGCTTGGCGAAGAGTGATAGCCAACAAGAGTTAAATGGTTATTTTAATAAAATTAATACTGTACGATAAGTTTTAGAAGTTGGGGTAAGAAATTATAAAAATTAGTGATTTTTTTATAATTTATCTCTCACACACACACACACACATATATATATATATATATATATATATATATATATAATATTCTTAGTTGATGGTCAATGTAATGGTACTGAGATTCCAAATAAATTAGTTACCTATAAAAATATTATATATCCTAAATTACTTTTATGCTTATAATTTTAAATTTAAGTTTAGATATAGTAGTCAAATTGTCAATGACAATGGACATTTTAGGGATTTAAAATTTTATTTTAAATTTATTAGTAAGCATGATTATTTGTTATATATGAAGGATTATAATATTTGAAGGGATATTTAATATGCAAAATTTAAATTGCTACTATTTCCAAAATTTTAAAATTATATATGCGTCTTCTCTAATGAATATTATGAATTGAACAGAAATATTATGAATTGTTCTCTTTGTTGCATTAGACATTTAACTATGATAACACACCACGATATGCAGCACCTCAAAGCCGAAATCGATTCCTCCTAACTAATCAACAATATCAACTCTATCAAAGTGACTCATTGAGGACTTTAAACCTATGTCTCATTTTGTCCATTTTAATCATTTTGAGATATCTATAAATCTTGTAGCTCATGATCACTCTAATTTTTATAGGACGAATATTTATGCCCATTTTTTGTCTATCTTTGAGGCCTCTTGACTCCTTTCTTTTTAGCTCTGGGTTAAGGTAATATAGCTTATTTCCTTTAAACAAAATATGATAACACATCAATTAAAATATTATCTAAACATTGTTAAATATAGCACCTAATTCCACAGTGGCACCAACCTAAAAATGCTTCATGACACAAAAGGATTTTGACTTGATTGAAATTCTCCCTCTCTTGGTATTTACTCTAAATTTAATTGACCATAAAACTCTCCCTTTCTCATACACATATATGTCATTTTAGTTAATCTCCATTAGTAAATAAAAGCTGATTATTAGATGAAATTCTAATTATATTACTATCCCTTGAAAACTATCTCTGATGGCAAAAATATTAGATATATCTGAAGTATTATATATTTTCTATGCATTATTTTGAAACTTTACAAGGATGTAATTGTAAAAACGCATAGCATTAGTAGGTAAATAGTATATGGTACGCACACATGCATGTATATGGATCAATTTTCTATGATTTTTTAAGAAAATAATCATATTTTAAATATTTTTTAATTTATACTTTTTTTTGTAAATAGTACCCCCTAATTTGAAAGCACCTATAGATTATCCTTCAAAGATTTTTTTTCATCTTTTACAATGTGTTTGTTTGTTATAGTATTTTTGGCTTATTAAAGTATTTTGATTTTCTGAATAAAAACACTATAAAATTTACTTTAAAGTATAATAAATGAGTCAAATAAAATTAAAATATACTAAAAATCATTTGATATATCATTCTACGATTCAAATATGTATTTATAATGAATTAGGAACAATATTATCTAAGTAAAAACTAAAAATTGACTTTTTATAATATTGTAGTCACCACAATAAAAATACCATAAATGAGCTAAATAAAAATACTATAATAGTTTATAATTAATAAAAAAATAGATAAAAAAATTTAATGGAAAATTTTCTTGAAGGGTATTTTGAGTGTTTTCTAAATTAAAATTATTTTTTGGAAAAAATTAAAGAGGTAACGATTAAGAAAAAAAATCAAAATGTGAGTATTTTATAAGTAAATCGTTCTTTTTTTTTTAACCTTCGTTTTTAATCTTCTTTTGTACCTTCGTAATGATTGGAGACAAAGTGAGGACCACCGACCCATACTTGCCACTTATGAGGCGGGTAGGGATCAGTTTAGTTGCTCCATAAAACCCCGAAGCCGCAGATTCCCTGCAGAGGCGGAATCCAACCCTTACGTCTTCTTCAACTCCGAGACCGAAACAGCGAGCATGGAGAGGCGCAGCGGAAGAGCAAGCTTCAACGGCAGCCTCTACCCAATGACCCACCTCGGTGAGCCCCTCGCCTCCTCGTACCTTGGACACGAAACTCCCCGCGCCACCCACGATCACCGCATCGGCCGCCGTGTCGATGGCACCGAGCTCAACGTCTTCGACGCGGAGCGGTACTTCCGCGAGGGAGACGATGCGGCCGCCAAACAGACCGGTAGGCACGAGTTCACGGCCTCCGCCGTCGACGGCTTCGAGCGGAACGGCCACGGCCGGAGTGATTCGTGCCTGGACACGCCGACCGCGTCCTCCGAGGCTAGCTGGAACAGCAAATCCGGCCTCCTCTACAAGCCGCAGGATTCTGCAGCGGTCACCTTGAGAGCGTCCCCCGTAAGAGATCCGAGGAGGCCGCGGGCCTCCGGCTCCCGCTGGCTCTTCTGTCGCAGCTGCCCCTGCTCCGGGGAGAAGTCCGTCGACGTCGAGGAGAGGCACTTCGAAACGAAGAGCCCGGCTCGCTCGTCTATGGAGTCGGATGCCACTATAACCGCGAAGAAACAGAGCTATCGAACAGGGGAGGTGCGTCTCAGTAGCATCCCAGAGAGAGTGGCGGCCGAAGAACCCAAGAACGAATTCGATGTCGAGGAAGTGACGAAGGTGAAGATTACTCCGGGAAACTGGGGTAAAGATCGGAGCTTTTTCCACGTTGCGAATCGGTTTTCGCCGGAAAAGACCATTCCGACCGAAATTGGCCACCGTATAATGAACCCCGGGAAGTCGTTAACTGACTCATCCGGCTTCTCCTTCCCGATCCTCAGTCCACCATCCTCGAACCTCACCGAAGAGCCACCGCGGGATTCGCTGGAAGTCTTCCGACCAACCGATGAGTCGACGAAGATGACGAAGAAACCGTCGGAGTTCCAACGGCGTGCGACGGTGCTGCCGTTTCCTGCCGAGCGAGACAACCCCAGCTTCACCTACCCGGCGAGCCCAAAGCCTCAGCCGGAGGATGACGCGGCGAGCGACGAAAGCTCGGACCTTTTCGAGATCCAGAGCCTATCGACCCAGATGACGTACCGCCACCGTGATTCCCTCGACGAGCTCGAAGGACGCCGCTTCGTTGGCAGCGGCGCGGCGGCCGGGATCCTCCAGCTCCGTCGGAGCCTCGAGGGGGCGGCAGCGCCATCCATCGCCCCGAGCGAGTGCTACCAGCCCAGCGAGGCGAGCGTCGAGTGGAGCGTCACGACCGCCGAGGGGTTCGACCACGCCAGCGCCGCAAACTTCTCCAGCGCTGCCTCCAACTACGACGAGTTCCGCTTCATCGAGGAGGAGCACAACCGGTTCGCGGCGGCGATGGGCGGCGAGCCCGCGGGACCGCGGCGGAAAGGGAACGGGCTTCTGGACTGCCGTAGCGAGAAAGCCGTCAGCGTCGGCCCAAGCCCGGTTCGCATCCGGCCTCCGGTCGACCCGGACGTCATGCCGCGGGTAACCAAGATGGGGAGAGCGCAAGAACGTCCGGGCCGCCCGGTTCAGAAACATTAGACCGGTTCGTACCGGTTTAATCGTCCAATTCACTTATGTTCCTTTTTTGGGTTAAATATATATATAAGTGCTTAACTTTGTGCTATTTTGAGTTGTATTATATACGTATAATCTTATTTTTGCTCACATAGGCTTAAGTCTTGATATAGATGTTGTTGTGAGCAATTGGGTCTCTATCACCAACATTTTGGCTTAACGTGCAAGCAATCTTGGCTTTCTTTTGATAGCAATGTCTTCTGGATCAGACATGGGACACAATATTAGAACGCCATGAACTGGACAAGATGCTTACTGATATTTTCTACAAAGAACACAACTCGACAGAGTTTTGTCTTATATTTATGCTGCAATTTTCCATAAGTTTGATTTTGATTGTGAACTCAAGAAATAAGTCTAATCCGACCAGACTCATCTTTCAAGGATTTTAGTGGTGCAGAGTTGGTACAAAACTAATACATGTGGCGTGGCGTAACCGAAAAATGTCTCTTTGATGATGTGTAGAACTTGTTGGGTACCTAAGTAGGAGGCTCATTTATGATGAGTTAAACCGCAGTCGCATATGGTTAGGAAAGATTTTTTGTGCCACATTTAATTGATGGAATATTCTGAATAAAGGCTAGATGTTGAGATGGTGGATGAGGTTAGTCTATTTTGATACGAATCAAGCTAATTAGGATTCATGTATCATCTTACTAGTATAGTCCGGATAAAATAGTCATCGTATCAAATATAGTGTACGATGATAGTAATTTAAACTCGAGCACTCTTATTAGATTAAGTTTCCCCCTTGTTTTTTTTGGGGGGGGGAGGGGGGGGGGGGAATGATAGTAGTGAAGACGAGATTTGATCGTAAGATTTTGTTATTAACAATCAAAATTTGTAAACCAGCTAAAATTCTCAGTTTGATATCATTTTAATTAAATAATAATAAATTACGACAAAAACTCGCTATGTAACAACTAAAACATATGTTAATAATTATATTTATATATATTCTTCTTAATTTATTCATGTCGGTGCATGCGAAGAAAAAATATTTTTTTAATTATTATTTTGGTTTGAATCATGAATGGCACGAGTAAAGCTTGGATCGAAGTGAGACCATAATTTTTTAGTGGCCTAAGGAGACATATATGAAGAAAATTAAATATATCACCACTGACACCTTTAATTATGCAAGCTACAAAATGATCATACTCTTTCTTGACTAATATCTTTAATAATAAGTATCTCTCCCTCTATTGAAGATTCATCCAATCGTGTCATATTGATAGTTTAAAATCTCATTCGATAAATTTTGGAAGGTCTTAGCCAGATTCTTGAATCGAATATTATATCTCTCCTTATAAGTTTGCAAAAAATATATATAATATAATATAATATAATATAAAGGTTCCAAAACCAGACATCAACCCATAACTTGCCCATCCATTTGCCAGCTCAATTTGAAGCCAATTGTTCTTCTGGTCCAGTCCCTACTATTGCATGAATGCCAAACTTAGCTACCTTTCTCATTGCATGCATATTTCATGACCATTACTTGTGACTCATTATTGTCCAAAAAGTTCTCAAAAGGGCTATAGGGCTTCACTGTTACATAGAAAAGGAATGATAGAGGAGAAGAATAATATATGGATAACAAAAACTTTATTTATCATTTTTCAATGTCTCTTTTAATCTCTGATGTTACAAAGTCATATGCACCATGATCTAACTTGATTTATTGGCACTCCTGGTTATATCAGGAATCTCAAAGTCGAACTTCTAATCTAGATATAAAATTTAATTTAACATTCCAACAATTATCTCATGACGGAGAAAAGGTTTATGCATCAATTAAGCAGACTCCCTCATTTGAATCATCAGCTCGTGTTGAGCTTCTGATTTAGCAGCTCCACTGTCACTGCGGTTCACCTGCGGTGCATTCAAATTTTGGTTTGAGTTTTTGACATGAAGTGACCTGGGAGATTCCTCATCACCCGAGGAAAACGAATCTGATGAGCCCTGTGACAGGGCTTCAGATGTCGAGGGCTCTGGTTTCTGGAGAATGGACAAAAGGGATGGTTCTTTGGAGAGCACAGAACCTCCTGAGTTGAGGAAATCAGACATCTTCTTGTCATCCTCTTTCATTTGTTCAGCATAACTGCTGATATCAAATCCATCTTGATTATGACCCCCAAACGCAGATTCCAGCTTATTGATGTCGAAGAGGTCTGTCATAATCTTCTGGCTTTCTGCATCATCCGAGTAAACAAATTTAACCTTTTTGTATGTCTTCTGGTCCACAAATGGCTTCACTACCTGCAAAAAATGGTAGTTGATAAGGTGAAACTTCTCAATACACATTGACCTGAATCTTACTACAGATTTCTTGTTCATATCCAGTGACTTGTATAGAGAGCAAGTTGTTCATCTACATGATTCAAGAAGCACATGACATGCTATTCACATGTTCCTGATTCTGAAAGTTCATTGGCACACACAACTTACTGTCAGCATTTGGCATACAAAACTATCAGAGACATGATTATGCAGTTTAAACATCATGTATGAACATTAGTATTGGATCACCAAATAAATTCAGCGTGATGTGTTGTTCTTGATGCAATTTCTTGTGTGACCAAGGAGAAGCATCAATCAATCTGGAACCTTATAAACAGATTTCTTGTTCAAGTCCAGTAACTTGTATGGTCAGCAAGTTGTTTATCTACATGATTCAAGATGCAAATGACATGCCTATTCATATATTCCTGATTCTGAAGTTCATTGGCGCACACCAATTAGTGTCAGTATTTGGCACACAAAACTCTTGTAGATGTTCAACGTATAATAGGCATGATTATGCATTTTAAACACCATGTATGAACACCAATACTGGAACAGTAAACAAATACAGCGTGATGTGTTGTTGATACAATTTCGAGTGTGACCAAGGGGAATCAGCTGTTCTATCTTCATTTTGTCTATATGGATATCTCAAGCATCAGAATTGGTGAATGTATTGTTGGTGTCATGCAAGCATCATCTTGAAATCATAGGAAAGGATCGGCATGTAAGATCAGATGGTTACCTTTGAAAAGGATTCGAAGATTCTTGGGGGGTTGTAGAGGATTCCTAGAGCCAGTCTTTCGGGGTAATAATCCTGCAACACACGAGCTGTTTCACGGGTCGCCTTCACCGATGTGCTTGCCATAGTCCAGCCCTGGAAATCAATAAGCCACACCATCTGTTCTTGATCTGCTGCCAAGTTCAAGATGGCATTCTCCATGCAGTACACCAGGTACTTGATCTGCCCTTTGGCTGAGCTAGTATTCTAATCAAACACATAGTGCAATTAGCAAAAGAACAAAACCATGAAAACCAAAAGGTAAAGAGCACATAGCATCTTCTATACGCCAAACCTGAAATCCAGGCCTCATTACAAGAACTGCTCTTCCATACTTATCAAGATAATTAGCTCTGTAGATTTTTCCTGTCTCAGCCTCATGGACAACATCTTCCTGAACAATGAAAACAAAGAAAATGCATCACAATCTGATTCTGACACAACAAAGCATATGTTTAATCACTGATTATGATATTGTCAGAGTAACAACTCATCAACCCACGGAGGCACGTTTACTTCCATATGTGTGCTGGCCATATTAATGTCAGAAACCAATGAGTAGACTCCAGATTACATATATAATAGCTATCAAAATTTTATTTGATCAGGCATATTTGTTGTGTTTAGATATCTAGGAGATTGAACATAATACTTTAATGTTAATTACAAGTAACTTGACTCGGACAAGATTTTGTGGAAATTGCTATAGAGATGACAGTGCATACCCAGCGGATGGTTTCCGGTTTACATTCCAATCTCCACTTTAGAGTTTCCTTCAGCATTTTACCTGACTTCTGAACATCCCAATTTCTTGCTCGGAGATACCGCAGTATTGAAGCATCTGAACAGAAATTTGGCAGCCTTTCTGCCAATTGACCCAAGAGACATCGGACTTCATTTATCTGAATGCCAAGGAACAAAAGTATCATTACACATATCAGACAGAGATTTAAGTGCATTTGTTGGCTTGATTCAGCATCTCCAACCTTTGTTTGCTGTTCTTGGTATGACAAGGCTTTCTCTGCACTGCTAGCTCTTGGTTTTCTTAGATACATCCCTACATAAATCAGGAAAGTCTAAGGGATTTGCAACTCAAGTAATCATAATATCTTAGTCAAAAATGGGTCTATAAATGCACGCAAACACATTGGATAACAACAACACGATTCTCCGATCTGTAACGAAGTGGAAATTTGATGAGTGATTTGATCTCCAAACCAAATCAAGAAAAGAACTCCTATAAAATCCCATGCATAGTTCACCTCATATAAAATGAGACAACCAGTTGTGAAATCGAAGGAGCAGCAGAAAGCAGGAACAGATTCTTACTTGGGATGTTGGGCAGGAAGTAGGGAATAATATTGCTTACCAGTTAGGACTTCTGCCTGAAGAATAAATCGTCAGATGCTGGCTTCTCACGGCCTTTAAAGAGAGCACAAACCCTGCCCCTGCAACCGGGAGATGTGGTGCGACAAGGGTTGATGAAAACAGCGGAGGAAGATGGAAGATTTGGTGGCCGAAGGCCGAGAGTGCCATGCGTGTCTGACCAGCTGTTGGCCTTCAATTCCTCGCAAGCAACAGCTTTTTCTCCATGACACTTGTTAAAATTAATTCAAATATTTAGGATATGAAAAAATAAAAAATTTAAATTTAAATTTAAATAAATAGATAAGGGTGAAAGATTTATTATGACATGATTTTTTTTTTAATTAATTTTATCTTTTAATCAATATAAAGAAGTATTGTTAGATCAATCCAAAAATATTACAGATTGAAAACAGAAGTATATCGATTAAAAAAGAAGGTTCGTTAGTAGATCAAAAAAAAAAAAAAAGATAGTAGGCATTTGAGTAAGTGTTTGTAATCTATTTTTTTCATTCTTCAAATGTGATAATTGTTGAATCTCTAATTTTGATAATGAAACCAATTAATAATGTTATGATCTAATCTACGTTTTGAGTAACGCTGTACTAGCTTCGATCAGAAGAGGCAAATTAATTAAAGCAGGAGGAATCGGATGTTGGGCCAGAGTTGAATATGTCAAAAGATTGGACGTCGGATCAAAGGATCGGTCAACGTGTTGATAGAAGGCTTCGTCCCGTGAATTCAGGCATCAGTTCGAAGGATCGAACATTCCGCCAAGGAGATCGAAAGTTACGGGTATCAATATGCCGATTGGACAATACACCGAAGGAAAGGATGATGTGTCGAAGGATCAAACGAAGCGCCGAAGAACCAATGGTATATCGGACAATAGATGATTCGTCCTTTGTAATAATTTGTCTAGATCGAATTAGTTTAGGTCGTAATTGGATTGGTTTGGGTTGGTTTAGAATATAATTTAGTCAACTCAATTAGGGATCAACTTAAATAAAAATGAGATTTAGAATATATATATATATATATATATTATATCGAGTAATTTGGGCGCCTTGAAGTGCTATCGTCGCAGCTAAAACGTCGTATATTTGGTGGGGAATAAAGTCGAATACATGGCAAACAATATGGCTCATAATTTTCTTGAGAATTTATAGGAAAGCTTGCTTTTAAGCTTGTGGTATAAACAATTCGAGTAGAGAGAGAATATACGAAGCTATGCGTCTTATCATGAAAGAGGATTAGAGAAGTCATCAATGAAGAGGATTAGAGGAGACAGAAAGAATCCATGGCAAAATAATACAAGTAGTTTTGGTTTCCAACACAACTTAATAGAAGATGCTTCAGAAGCAACAAGTGCAGTCCCGGGAATAAGCTTGTTATTGCTGATCTATCCCCGCAATATGTCAGGCTATCATCTACGCATGTAGACTTGCAAGGATCACATCAACAAAAGACAGAAGAATGAGAAACGCCAAACCGGTCGTCCCGTATCTCGAACTGCTGTTGTGGCTGTTCGGTGGTGCGGTGGCTGGCGTCTCTGTTTCCAGCGATGAACTGGATCCTGCTGGAGATTCTAACATAAACTCAAGTATGTCTACGTACAAGAAGAAGAAGACTTCAGCCATACCTGGTTCTTCTGGATCTCCACTTGATGGTGACGGACTTGCAATTGGAGCTCCAAGAACTGCAGATGGTACGCGCAAGGAGGAGTGAAGCTAACAGGCAGTAGGAGATGTATGGAACGTCGAGAGTATTGAGCATGCCGACCTGCGCACAGGGTCGCCGGCGGCGCGTCAACGCGGCAGGCAGTGGGGAGCGCGAGGGCCTTGGTAGTGTCGATCTCCACGCCGAACACATCGTTGTCACAGATCAGCTGGCAGAGGCAGACCGGCTCCGTGTCCACGACGCTGGCGAGGCCACGGCAGCACCCCTTGCCAGGGCGGGTCAGGTTGCTGCCGGCTTCCGCGTATGTCAAGCACGCCGACAAGTTCATCATGGCGCCGGTGCAGTCGAGCGCGGGCGGCGGGGCTGGTGCCGACCTCTGGGATAGCGGGCCATGGAGCAGAGAGAGGAACACCGAGAACGAGACCACGACCCATCGTGTGTTCGACATGCGTCGAGCCTTCCTCCGCAATCCCTTCTCCCTGCTCAACGTTAGCTGGTGTAGTCGGTGGCGTGCGAACGATCACAAAGTCATTTGAACGATTGCTCGTTCGATCTCGCACGAGCAAATCAATAGAGTCGCTGATTCAAACAGGGATTGATTCTAAAAGCTGTCATCACCTCTCTGATAAAACCGTGACAGCTACAAACTGTAAGAATACATTGTGTTTGCCAGAGAGATTGTTGCAGACTTGGAGCCGAAAGCATTAATGCCGTCGGGCAGAGCTACTGTTCCTGGGAGGAGATCACATGAGTTACGTGGGTGCGGGTTCTGAGGCAATCGCCGAGAGACCTGCCTCTGCTGACAGTCTTTACACATCTAAGAGATGCGTGTCAAGAACCTCATGAACTCCACTTCATGCTTGCAGTAATTACACGATTCACAACCCATGAAGGCAACATGATCAAGCAGAAGTAGATGGTCAATACTGGGTAGAGGATTAGACAAGTAAAGCATGAAAAATATCGAGTCACAAACGACGGCATGATCTTTGGCTTTCTAGCAGTAATGGTCCTCGCATAATTGAGGTGACAGGGAATGCATTGTCTTGCAACCTGTTGAAGATCTTGCTCCATGAGTGAATAAATCATGACAACAGAATGACGCATCACCAAATGGCTACCGATGATGGAAATTGCTAAAAATCTAACTCATCAAACCATAAATAATGGAAGTTTCTCTCTATTGACTTCAGCATATATGCGCACAGCAGCCATAAACTGTGGAGCTTTTAATCACCAGAGGCCGAGGGAACCAAGAAAACCAGTTATTCCATCTTCTGAAGAAACTACACAAGAAAACTTCACTCTCCTACGGTCATGCCAAATCCAAATTTGTAATCCTTCTTTCGGTGATCAACCTGCAGCATGGCAAACGATTGATTAGGAACAATTATGGTACAGCAAATTCTTCTATCAGTTATTTCCTCTCCCACAATCCTTGTCAGAGACTAATTAAGGCAGAGAGAAAGCTTGAAAACTTTGAGAGACTATCGAGTACAGAAGTTCTAATCACCTCTGCGGAAAGAATAAAATTAACACCCATATTCAGTCGCTCCTCCAGAAAAGCAGCAAACACACCGTTGGAATCAATCTTTCCCCTCAAGCGACACTGCAAAAACATTTTATTTATACAAAAGGAAGAACAGAGGCTCAACATATCATGAGTTAGGTCTTTAAATATTAATAAATTAATAGCTAGCAATCTACCCACAATATTATGTAGAATAAACTCTAAGCACATATTGGAAGAAATCATATCTTCATTCTACAACAAAAGAATGGTTGTTGTTCAAGTGCTATTGGAGATGAAGCAACATCGTCGATATACAACTATTTTATCCAAAAAACTATAAAAGACAGCATCACGAATTGTTGTTCTTGTAGTTCAGCGCCAACAAGTGATCAAGCAATGAGCTTTGGATGAACACAAGATATTCTATGTGCGAATGCGATAGACTAGACAATGAATTTATAATAAAATTTACTTCATTTTTTTATAGTCCAAAAATGCTTCAAAGTTTTTGTTTGTATAGTTAGTATGTTTTTGTTTGCATATAAGAAACTTAACCATTTGAGTATACTATAATGTCTAGTTTATAAAATCAATTTAATGTCACATATGCAACAAAAGAAAATTATGATAGATGTACTCTTAGCCAAAGTTACATAAAGCTATATTGCGTGCACACATGCTTATGTGCACATGCCCATGCCAGACATGCACACTGGCATGCACACATACACAACATTTGCATTCACCAGTATTTTCCATGAAATCAAACACAATAGTCTGTATGTGCATATAATAGTCCAAAAGGGCAGCTCAGTAAAAGTGTCATATACTCAAAATGGGAATCTGCCAAAGTTTCCAGTAAAAGTTAGATATAAAAATTCATAATAAGAGATCTACTAAGACAATTTCATAGCCTTTGAGGTTTTTCCTACCTTTTTTTTTTGTTCCCTTTATTTTGTGTGCTCTTTTAGTTTACTAATTGAATCGTTTCATGCAACCAAAAACCAAGAAAGCAGGAATCATGATGCATAAAATCCTATTTCACGAAATCCAATGCCCCAATAAGTAGAAGTGTTTTTCTAGGATTACAGATAGCTGCAATTAGAATTATAAAGGGCATAAATTAGAGCAAGGTAATAGCTATTGAAGCCAATGGCCACATTGATAATTGAAAGAAGCAGGTAGGAAGTTACCTGCCGAAGGATGTAATCATACCCAAAACTTGAAGTAACATCTTGTGTTAAATGATTGTACATGAAATCAGATGCAAGAGAGACCTGCAAGAAGTGGTAAGATTTATTACAGCAAATAAATAGATACAGAATGAATAAAAATTTCCTGCAAATTTCAGATTCCTAACCTTCTCAGATACTTTCTGCACATAGCTAAGTGCAATTATACCAGTGCTTGCAACTTGCCCTGTTGCAACCTGCATAAATTATTCATCACACTGTCAGCAACTAACCAAAGCTAAGCACATTGGCAATTTTAAAATGAACGGCTTCCAAGCATGTAGCTCTGAAGTGGATTTTGACAAAGCCAATAGATTGAAAATTAGAAGAAAATTGAGAAAGAACACATGGTGAGCAGTACTGAGGCCACAAGGTGCCATGGCCCTCCCTGGCTTTTAGAGAACATTTACCTCCCTTGTTGCTATAGCGAAAACAGCAGGGGCACAATTTTTCCGCAAACGAAAAAGATCAGAAGAGTAAAAGTAAGAAAGGAGAAACTTACAGTATTAAGATTTTTAGAAACCTAATCCTATGCCCTTTGCTGCCAAGAAAAAAGAAACCAAAGCTATTACTATTTTCAGATATTCTGGTTATCAAAATCTCATGCCGCTTCCCTGAGGGAAAAAAGAAAAGAGAATAACCAGCCTAATGCCTTCTACATGACATTATCTCCAGGCACTAGTGCCTCACTTATCATTTTTCCAAGAAGGTATGCAGGGCAATTAAAGGTTTTAAAACTTAAAATATACCTTCACAGCATACTGCACTAGCAGATTGATTTTACAAATAGAAGGAATTGCCTTAGGTCACTGTCACTGTTCAGCATTATGGCCAATCTCATACATATCTACCAAAACAATTGTGATTTAGTCAATAGGGCATCCTAAAAAAGGAGATTCTAAAGAAGTGAGCATATGCAAACAAAGACAAGTTAATGAAGGACCCAACAGAGATCCAACAGCAGGTGAACTTTAATGCAGGTACAGAATTCTTCCAGATCCTAGCCATTGAGGACAACTATGGTTGACACCAAAAGTTCTGCACCAGAACATTCAGAAAGCCAGTATCCAAAAAGTTGGCAAAAGAATAACATAGGACTAATTGACATAAACAGAAATATATCCTTCATATGGAAGGATACTAAGACACTTTTAACAAAAATGATGAAGCCAAACCTTTATTGCAATTATTTACCTTTTGGGAGGGTGTGTGTGTTTGTGTCTGAGAGAGAGAGAGAGAGAGAGAGAGAGATTTACCATATTATCAGTATTGTACCGAGCAGCAAAACCAATACCAGACTTCCTCTGATGACCAAGCCAAAATATTTCAGTGCCCAAGGATAAATGTGGTGAAATACTCTGCAGAATAAACAGAAAAGGGTTGGTGAGAATACTAAATAAGTGTAACTGGAAGTTAAATGCTAAGAAGAGTGAAAACTATTTTTTCATGGACCAATGTGGTATTAATCAAACTTATGCCTTAAGATCCTCTCAGCTTGAACAGTTGCACCTAAATGAAAAGGAATACGGATAAACATCTTATGTGAGTAGCAGGCAAATAATGAGATTTAATTTGTACAAGTTAGTGCATCTGCTCTCAACAATTCCACGGATTTAGAATTTCATAAAACAAGTGTTATAATCTCCACATTTGTTTATATGTCAAGACTAGAAACTTGATTTGTCGGTGATAAGAATGGATTATATCTTTAGAATGAAAAATGTATTTACAAATTATATAAAATCATGAAAACAACAAAGATCATCTTATTTCTAGTTCTACCCAAGAACTGAACAAGGATGAGACAATGTGGAAGTAACAGATTTTTATGAGGTAAGAAACATCAAATACTGATGGTTTGTTTCATATATAATGCAAAGTTACATGCATATGCAACATTTTCTGATAGAGAAACTTCAAAGAACCTTCAGGTTCCTTAAACCTATATAAAATTCATAGCTAACGATGCAAAGGTTTTTGCTTACAGAGGTTGCTAATATTTCACAGGCCTTTCAACAGCACTTCAAATGGAAAAAAAAAGTGCATTAACAAAGAGGGCTTACAAAGATATCAACCAGAATTCTAACTGTTACTTTATCAATCCTCGTAGTTGAGAAAGGACTATCTCACACCAACAATTTAAGGTGCTAAGCAAAAACATTAAGCACTAAAATGAATATTCTTGATGTGAGATAAATAATGCCCAAGTCTTCCACACACCATTTGTCCTTACCTCGGTTGACAGGCAACTCCATTTAGTATGGAGTCACTTGCACAATCTTATAATTCTTTAGGTGAGAGGTCCAAGTAACAACAACTTATGGAACTCAACTCATTAAGCAATCAACCAAACCAAATCCAAAAACTACAAAAATAACCTACCTGAATATAATTGCCACCATAGAATGCATTGTTCCCTATTTGAAGCTGACTCCTGAAGTCTGTTCCCTGTACATGCAGGAAGTATTCTGCATTAGAAGTTAAATAAAGGAAAGATTGACCCCAAAAAACTGTACAACAACAACAGGTAGCAGTCTCCATCTGCTTTATGTACTGTAAGAGTGCAGTTAAGTTAAAAAAAAGAAATGATTAACATAATATCAGGTCTCCAAGGAACTAAAAGTAGCCTTGGCCTACTAGCACAAGATTGTGGAACAAATTGCATTCTCAAGATACACCTTTGTCCAGTGGGCCTAATAGTGCTCCACTGGATGATGAGCACGTGTGGCATCAGAAATTCTAATTCTTGTTATACATATGAAAGGGTATATGTAGTGCCCAAGTTTCACACACACACAGCACACTTAGCATGCCAATGGAAGCGCAAATAATATGCATATGTTACCATCATTTAAAGATATATTTTGTGATATCTATGCTTCAGAAACATGATATATGGCATGCTCATGTTATTGATTTTTAAAGTTGAAGTGCACGCTTTCAAAAATGCTATGCACAAAGTCCTTCCAAATGCTATTTGAAGTATATACAAGCATTAATGCATATTTAAGTATGTTTTATAGTAAACAGTAACGATCCTACGATGCAATAAGCCCAAGTGTACTAGCAAACTTGAGTACGAGTCAAGTCATGCCAATAAGCATGCACACGGTCATTAGAAGAAACTTTTGCGAGTCTTAAGTGATTTTCAAGGCTTGAATGAGTTTGATCGTGTTTAAAGTAAGTTTGAGGTTTAAGCATTATATGTGTGGAAAATAGTAAATTGATTTACTTATACATGGATGAAGTAGTAGATAATTACATGGAGATGAAAATCTAAGAGAAATGTTACACTAAAAATATTAAGATGTATAAGTGAGATTAAATGATGCATTTAGAGCGAAACTTGTCATTTTTGTCAATCCAAAGTAGGATCAAATTAAGTTCCAACAACCCTAAAATTATGTAAAAAAAGAAAAATTTTGAGATGAGACCTAATGGGATTGAACTCAAGACCTCTTGGCTGCCTCTTAAGCAGACCATACAACACCTTTACTCTATTTTGGCCTCATCCTTCTCACCAACCTAATAAGCCACGAAATCTTTGTCTCCTTCTTTAGCAATTCTTCCAGCTCTTCACCTTGTCTTCATTGAGGTCAAAGACCCTGGTTCTAAGGAAGAACATGGTAAGAAATCATAACCTTTTCCTAGATATAACCCAGGGTTTTCAATTTAATAGATTATAGGCTGATACTTTCAGCTGCTTTTTAAGTAACCTAGAGTTTGATTTAATCTTTGATTTTGGGATAATGTAGTGTATGAATTTGTTATGATTCCAAGGCCTCTAGTATTACTTTAATCTGAGATTGGTATATAGAGTTATAGATGCTGCAATCTGAGATGCTCAAAATCCCTTGTTTTCTGTGAAAGGATTATGTTCAAGCTGATTTAACACCCTTATGGGCACGATTAGCTTCTGTTTGTTACTATGTCTTAAAAGGGTCCCTTAGGGCTCTGTAGGTTTTGCAGTTGAGTAAATACCAACTCTATACACCAATATATAAGCTTTAGAAATTAATATAGTCTCAATCCAGTTTCAGTAGAACTGAATAGGTGATGGTAGTTAAATTGAGAGAGTACTTTAGCCTCCTAATGATTCTGCTTTAAGCTAAAATTTTATATATTTAGTTTTATAGGTCTCCTAAGCTCCTACGAAATTTTACGATAATCTAAGATGGTTTGATCGACAGTAATAGTGAAACAAGATTCCTTAGCTGAATCATATAATTGTTTGATTGGTAACAACAAGGTCATTTGATTATAGGTGGAATTGTTGACGAATTGGTGATGGAATTTAGGTAAATTTACAAATTGGGTATAATTTAATTAAAAGAGGATACTACCAGAATTTTGCTACAAATCATTGGTTATATTAGGAGTTATGAGTGATTTAAAATGAAAGGTTTTTAATTTGGGCATATCATGACATTGAGTTCCAATTTGATATATTTCAGCTCCCTAGCACACCCAATCACTGGGGGGACCATGGCTCTTTGATGGAAACTTCATTTTTAAGCTGAATCAATTATAAGCTTAACTTACTACAAAATAGTGGACATATGCATTACGTGTATTCAAATGTATTTTTGAAAGCAGGCTTTGAATGAGATGATTATGATGAGATAGCTACAAACATGATGTTAATGTATGCATTACATAAGATAAAAGATATGCATGTATATATTATGACGTGCAATATAAGAATGTATGTATATGTTATCATGTGTGATATGAGAGATCATGGACATGTTGTGATATACAATGTAGGGTGCACGCACATGTTATGATGTGCCATGTAGGAGTGCATGCATATGTTATAGTATATGGTATAGGAGTGCATGGATATATTATAACGTACAATGTGGGAATGCACATATAAGTTATGACGTGCAGTCATGGACTTGCGATATGCATCCGCAAAGGGTCAACCAATTTAAAACCTCGCTCGGGTCCCGGAGGACCTATAAAAAGAGCAAGTTGATTAGTTCGAAAACGAGCGACGAACAAGTCCCGACGTCTTACGAAGAGAGCAGCTTTACAAGCGATTCAGCAAACACTTTGAATACGAGAGAGAAAAGAGAGGAATGAGAAAACAATAACTTTAGAAGGCAAAACGAACAGTCGCAAGTCTACAAACGACTGCTCACCGGGTGTCGGGTGCGATGGCAATTTCTCGTCAAGTTAACGTGCGAACTTGTGTAAACCGATCAACAACCAACACTACCCCAAAGCCCCATCCACCCCTGTGCCACCCGAGAGGTTCCAGGGGTCTAAGATGGCTAACGTTTCGTGCGCAATTACGGTTTGCAGAAAACAGGCCATGGCAAGTAAAAACGAAGCCATTTTAGGGTAGTTTTGCTTGGCATGGCACACTGCAGCGCTGCGAACTATTCTTACTTACATTTTTCAAGCAAAAACACACAAAACAAAACATGCTGCCATGCATATGTACAAGCATGCAAAAGCGACGGACAGTTCGTTGAGCAAAGATGTTACGAGTGCGCGATGACCGTTCGTGACAATGCAGTGTGAGAGTACATGTATATGTTATAAAGTGTGATGTAGAAGTTTATGAATGTTTTATGATTCCCTATTACATGTACTATGAATTATCCTTATATATATATATGTGTTTAAATTCACTTTAAATCAGAATTTTATCTCTCTATTAAGCATATGTCATGCTATAATATATCCAACATGAATGTTTTATGTGTTTGTATATACTACTGTGTGCGATATAGGAGTGCTCGTATATGTTATCGAATGTCATATGAGATTCATAAATGTATTATGGTTTTTGATTGCATGCACTATGAATTATACTTGCACAAGTGTGTTGAGATTTACTTGAAATCAGAATTTTACCTCCTTGTTATGCATTTGTCATGTTGTGATGCATCTGTTATGAAATATCTTATGCATTCATATATACAATGTGCGGTGCGGGAGTGCGTACATATTATAAAATATACTGTATAAGTTCATGGATGCTTTTGCACATGTGTGTTCTAATTTACTCTAAATTAAAATTTTACCTCGTTACTATGCAGTTGTCCTGTTACGAGATTAGATGTTGCTAAAGAGGCCATAATAAGATGAGTTTATCATGAAATGTTTTATGCACTCGTATATACGTGTAGTATGGAAGTGCACATATATGTGATGATATGTGATGTGGACGAACATGGATGTATTATGATTTCATATTGTATGTACTATGACCTACTCTTGCATAGATGTATTACGACTTAATTTGAATCAATGTTTTACCTCTTTATTACGCATCTTTCATGCTACGAGGTTATACGCTGCTAAAGAGGCTATAAGAAGGTGAGTTTACCATAAAATGTTTCATGCATTTAATTTTGAAATGTTATATATATGACACAATACATGCTCACCTAAATAAGATTATCAAAGCTTATACTTATTGAGTTATCACTCATCGTAGACCCTATTTTATAGGTAAGGGAACTAGTACCCCACCTACGTGATGGACAGGGAGGTGAGCAGGTGTGGGCCCATGCCAACGCAAATATGGATGATGACGTGATCATTTTTGTGCATATAAATTTTAGACATGGTATGCATATGTGATGCTTGAGTTTTATATGTTTATAACATATGTACAGTTGTCAAACACCAATGTATACAGGGAGAACCATGTCGTCCTGTTTGGCAAGTGAAATGTTTCAAACTTGCCCACTTTTCCGCTATGATGTTGATAGCTTAAGTAAATGGAAAGGTGACATCCTATGTATGGTATGAGTGGCTTTAGGATTAAGGTATTACAGTCTAAGAATCTATTGCTGTAAATATTATTGGCCAATCAACAAATGAAAAAGTTTTGAACATTATATTAGTGCAATAGGGAGAATGTGCAACAAGGAGAAATTTTATATTAAATGGAATAACTGAACTGCTAGAAGAACAGAACCAATGAGTCTTTTTTTTGTTTGAAAGACTAACCTTATAATCAAAGTTAAACATTCCTTGGGAGAAATGTGGTTCATTCGTGATCTGAAAAACATATCAGATATATAGTGAACAATCAATAAGGATGACAATAGAAGAAAAAAATTGGTTCTTCTCAGAATAATAGAGAACAATCAAGCACCTGAGCATTTATCTTCATAGTGAGGTTATCAGTCAGATCACATTTTACTCGTGCATTTAGTCTTCCATCAGTCAGTACCCTTCCAACAAGCATCAACTATATAATTGCAATGTAGATGTTCATTAAGAAACACAACTGGATGAAAAAAAAAAAACTATGAAAGAAAATGAATAATTACAGAATGCAAACCTTTGGATCAAGAAAGTTGGCACCAAATTCATAATGTGCAGTAGGAACCTTCAACGTGTCAGAAGACTGTGATGGAACCTCCATGGATCCCATGAAAACACTGTAGGAGAGTCTTCAATTTAAGAATCACGAAGATAACATCAACAAGATAATCAAATATTAATTAAACTACCTGTGGCTCAGTGAAAATCTCTGATTTAGCCCTTTTGTGAAGTCAAACCTCAATCCCTCAAAAAGCTCGGGCTTCAAGGACACTAAATGACGCATAGAAAGGATATTTAGAACTTGAATTAGCAAAAAGAATCCCCACCTAGAATCATTTTTGTTTTCACATTTCCTTTATTTGTATTAGAATCAGTCTCTTCTATTGGAAGTAGAAGAAATATAAGTATATGGTTCTTTATACTATGAGTACTAAATTGTAGTCATAGGTAGAACCAAGTGTAATGACCTAGCTTTATGAACTTTCTGTTGACCCCCTCTCATGCTCCTTTAATGTGCTTCTTCATATTATGGCTTCAACCTTAATATGAACTCAACCAATCTTGACATTGTATGTGTTAGTAAGAGACTATGTTTTCACCAGTTTAAATGACAAACAAATTATTCTTTTTTTCTGAGAAAAAGTTAGTTTTATTTTTCAGCAAGAATTCTTTCTCTAAAAATGTAATAGTTTCAACAGCCAACAATTTTAATAGGTTAGGGATGGAAGATAATTATCGTGTATTCATTCATAGTGGCCTATACGGTGTCCTTCTGTCATTCGTAAGTTTATAACATAATCACATTTATCAACTTCTTATTGGTCATATGATCTCATTTCACAATAATCATAATTCTTTTTCAACAAACAACCTCAAGGTTAATATTTTCAAGGTATGTTAAGATTCGACAGCAAAGATGCGCCTTTGACATTTCCCATTCGATATTTGGGATCAGGATCAACGTCCTGCAGATGCATGTTAGACACAGAGTTAACGTTTTCAAAACAACCATGTGTGCCGACGCAAGAATTGATAGGGACTAACCCAACCATCTACAAGAGGGCAAAAGGAAGCTCCAAGATCTACTCTTCGGCTTAAGATCCCGAAATCACTCCGTGCACTAATATGCCGAAACTCAGACATCCATAAACATCGCAGCAGTGACAACCAAAACACCTATGCTTTATCCGTTAGCATTACACTTTCAATTAAACAGGTAACTGAGAATTTTTCAGCTACCAACAACAATGGCAACAAGAAAGCCAAATCAGAAGCTGAAGCGACAAAGATTGGTCAGGAGACTCACTCAATGCCTCTCGTTGGATCTCCTCGAAGGGAATGGGGCAGGGGAGATTCAGCCAGTCGACTTTCTCCGGCTCGGCCTTCTCATCCTGCTTCGGTGGTAGCGCCGCCGCGAGGCCGACTGAGGAAGGAGACGGCGAAGGCGAAGGCAGAGGCGGTGGCGGCGCGGCGGCGTGGCTTACAGAGGATCCCATCGCGGAGAAAGCAAAGGAGCCGACCCCGTTCTGCTACCCCTCTGCTTGTGTGCGCGCGTTAGAGAAAGGGAAGGGTTTCGGGCTGGGGCTGCGGCTGCGGCTTACAGAGAGGTTTTGGGAGGGTTTTCTTTCGGCTCCGTGCGAGTCACTGCCTCGGTAACACATGGATGGCGCCTCGTGCCCGGACGCCGACCCGAATCCGAAGCTCCGCCTCAGATCACCCAGTCGCCCCTCTCAATCGTTCCTCAGCCGTCGGAATGATGAGATCGGATGTTCTAGCTCGCCTAGGATAAGAATACCCGTTACCAATTCTACAGAATAGATATAAAAGAGAAATGAGAGCAAATTTGACGTCAAGGGTCTATAGCTCAGTGGTAGAGCATTCGACTGCAGATCGAATGGTCACCGGTTCAAACCCGGTTGGGCCCTTAATTTAATTTTTGGCTACTTTGATAATTATTAAATTAAGGATATTATTTGAAACACAATCAATCGTTATTTTGTTAGATAAAAATATTATCATAAACTCTATATATAGATGAATACATTTCCTCTTCATTCTTCAAGTATTCATTTTGGCTAATATGAAAATGAAGGATCTTATCATATACCTCAGATTTTTTTGGCTAATTTGATCATGAATTAGGCTTTATTATTCCATCCCGTTTTGAGTAGAGTATATTTATGTGTTTAGAAAGATTTATTATTCGAACCATCATATGTCAATCATTTTGTTAGACAAAATATTAACATAAATTAAATTGTTTGTCTCTAAATTTACTGTTCAATGGGAATTTAATATTTGGTATGGTAATTGGGCTCTAATTATTTGACCATTAATCTGGAAAAGTTGCCAAATGAATATTATCTCTACAGCTTCTGATAGAAAACCTAAACCTTTCAATCTTTGATGTTAGTCTCTCTCTTATATGAGAGGATTTTTTTAAAATTTTTGAATAAGTGATGAATAGGAGAAGATATATTTTTTTTCAAAAAAAAAAAATAAAGTGATGAAGACATGATTCAAATCCAAAATATATATTCAAACCCTCAACCTTAGTAAATAGATGTAGTATCTCACCATTAAATTAATAATATATATATATATATATATATATATATATATATAAGAGGATGTTTATAATAATTATAGTAAATAATTAATTTCCTTTTATGGTAGAAAACTTGAGTAGAGATCCAACACACATGCTCTATCTTTATCTATCTTAGTTAATACTTAATCTAACATGCATAATTTTGTACTAATTATGTATTCCGAGAAGAAAATCAAAGTGGTTGACTCGATTTTGATGGATCTCGTTGTTTTGTTGGTAAATGACACTTTTAAAATAATAATAAACATTGAAAGATTGTGATGGCTCAAAGGAAAAATTTTACAAACACTAGTTTTCGTATTTAACCTCTTAAATTTGAGTTTAATATATATGCTTTGAATATGCTACAAGTGATGGTCTAAGTTTGACTGAGAGGTAGATATGTAGCGGTATATATGCTATATTAAAATATAATAAGGGTAAAAATATTATTTTTAAAATATAAAAAAATTATTGTTATCATTTTTGGATAAATTCTCCAAAATAAAATCTATTGTTTTCACTTTGACCGATTAGTGCATCTTTTTTCATTTACTTGTGTAGAGCATCTTTTTTTTATTTAAAAAAAATAAAAATTACCCATGTTGTCAGCTCTCACCTTCACCGAACGCCTCTATCCTGTCTCCCTAGCCTCTCTTCTCTCTTTCATGGTCACCCTTGTCTCTCCTCCTCTTTTCCTATATCCTCGTTATCGTCCTCGTTCGTGGCTTCCTTGATCTCGTATAGAGTATCCAGTTATATCTAGAAGTCAACGAGGTGAGTAATCTTGATACCGACTTTACATTTGATCTTTGCTCTATATGACACAGTTGGAGAAGGTGCAAATGAGGCAAGAGATGGCGAGGCGAATATGATGTAGGGTTATGTTACGGAGGTCGAAGGTGATGGGCATAAAATTGATGTTGAAGATGTTGTAGTCCCAATTAACGACAATGACAATGATGAGGTTGAGGGTGCGGAAACATAGGTAAGGACATAGGTAAATATAATAATGATGTAGTTGTCACCATTCTATCTCCTCTCCCTTCTTTATCGATGATTATTAACTTGATGGGGGGGGTTGCGCAAATAGGTAAGAGAGATATGTTGAATATAGGATTAATGATGAAATCAATTGGTGAATTAATAATCTAATATATATGTTGAGATAAGTGATGTAGGTTTAACTACAATCATGAGAAAGGCAAAATGATTAAAGAAGAATCGAAGTTGGCCGAAGTCAATGATCGGGCATCGAGCCAAATGAATTATGAGATAGACTGAAGGATCGGACGATACAGTGAAAGCTCACCGGGAGTTCACTGAAAGTTCATCAGAAGTTTACCAAGAGTTCGCTGAAAGTTTATTGGAAGATCGTGGGAGTTTACCGAGAGTTCGGATGAACAATTGACGCGTCAGACAACAAAGATTACTTACATTGTAATTGTCTAACCTTAATTGTCGTAGTTAAAGTTTCAATTCGAGTTAATTTTGGAAAAATCCTACTAACTCAATTAGAGTCCAACTGGGCCTTTAACAGGATTGAATTAGGTCGGTTGGATGGCCCATTCAGCCACTTAGAGTCACGTTAGGCGGTGGCACCACCTAGACTGGGTGGTGGAACTGCTTGAGGCATACGGTGGTACCGTCGGCAGTTAATGCTGTCAGGCAATAGTACCGCTAAAGCCCGATCTCCGAGGCTTTGTTAGGCGATCGTACCGTTCAAACTGGACAGTGGTACCACATAGTGTCAGTCTATAAGTGGTGGTACCATCCAATAATGGCAATGGTACCACTAGTACCCTAGAAACCTAGGATGAGATACTTTTTGAGTTTATTTATGAAGTCATTGGGGCTTATAAATACCCACTCTTTCCTGCATGAAAGAAAATGAAAGTGTGAACAAAAATCTTAAGATTTTGAGTTATAAAATTGCTAAGTGTCATCCTTCTCCCTTTCTAGTTTTGTAATTATTCAAGAAGATGAGTGAGGCTTGTAAGGGTTATCTCCTAAACCCATAAAGGAGAAAGCATTGTAAGAGAATGGTTGGTCTGCACCCATTGAAATAAGATCATTAGTGGATGTCGATGGCCTCAATAGAGGAGGACTCGGGAGTGGATGTAGGTCACAACGATCGAACCACTATAAATTTGGTATGCACTCTCTTTTGCTCTTCGTTATTGTTGTTCTCTGTTTTTAATTGCTTATTACATTTACTTCAAGTGAAATACACTTTCGATATCAATTCTAATACGAGTTTCATCGAATCAAACTTTTTTAAATCATTGAAGTTTCTGAATCGATAAAAATTTTATCATAAGCACTAATTCAAACCCCCCCCCCCCTCTTAGTGCCGACTCGATTTTAACAATTGGTATCAAAGCAAGGTTTATCTCCTTTTGGTTTAATACCCAAGTAAGATGGCTTTTACTAGCAACCAAGAGAGTCTTTCTATCACTCATCCTCCTATGTTCAATGGAACGAACTACACATATTGGAAAACCAAAATAAAAATCTTCTTACTTTCTATGGATTTCGATTTATAGAACATTATTGAAAATGGTTTTGAGAAGTCTTCCAAACCAATGAACGGATGGAATGATTTGGAAAAGAAGACTTTCTCTTTGAATGCTAAAGCGATGAACGCTTTATTTTGTGCTCTTGATAGGAACGAATTTAATTGAGTTCAATGTATGAAACTGCACATGAGATTTAGCACACTCTTGAAGTCACACACGAAGGCACAAATATGGTTAAAGAGTTAAAAATTAATTTTTGGTTCATAGCTATGAGTTGTTTCGTATGAAACCAAACGAGACTATTGGAGATATATACACCCGTTTTACAATTGTCATCAATGGTCTAAAAGCACTTGGTAAAAGTTTTTCTAATTTTGAACTTGTTAACAAGATATTAAGATCTCTTCCAAAAAGTTAGGATCCTAAAATAATAACAAGACAAGAAGCAAAAGATCTTAATAACTTTCCACTTAAAGAACTTATCGGGTCCTTGATGACCTATGAAATGACATGTATAGCACATGATGAACTTAAGAACAACATTCTAAAGAACAGTAAGGATATGATACTTAGAACCAAAGAATGCCACTTGGGTGAAAACTCAAGTGATGATGATGATAATAATAATGACTTGACACTTATTACAAGAAGGTTTAAAAAATTCTTAAAAATGAACAAAACAAAACAAGACATTAAGAACAAAAGTGAACTAAAAAGGGACCAAGTAATTTACTATGAATGCAAGAAGTCGGTGCACTTCAAAAATGAATGTCTCTAAGTGAAGAAGAAGTAATCAAATAAAAAGAAAGCGCTCAAAGCAACTTGAGATGATTCAAGTGCATCCAAATATGAGGAGCCAACCAACATAGAAGAAGTTGCTAACTACGCACGCTCAATGACAAGGTAAGTGACTCAATCAAGTCTTATTTAGTTTATGATGATTTATTTATCACTTTCAATGATCTATATGATGAATGTAAGTTAGTTGGTAAAAAATATAAGTTGTTAAAAAAAGGAGCATGCTTCTCTTGTTAGTGAATTTGATAAATTAAAAAATAGCATGATGATAGTATGTTAGCTTCTTGCACTAAGTGTGATGAGATATATTCACTTAAGAAAGAAAATGTTTTATTACAAGAAATGTTAGAAAATTTTAAAATAAGAAATAAAGCTCTAAACATGATCCTTGCTAATAAGGGTTATGTTTATAGAAAGGAAAGAATTGGCTTTGTAACACTCAATAAAAGCTAACTATCTTCATTAAAAAACCTACATTACATGTTTCACCTAGAGAAAAATATAATTTTTATAGAAAATATAATTATTTTTTTCTATAAATATCCATTTAAAAGATATAGTCCACACAAATTAGTTTGGGTTCCTAAAGGAACTATAAATCACTTAATGATAGGTAGATATATTTATGAGGAACCCAAGGTTAAATGAGTACCTAAAAGAAAACCTCATTTTCTTGTAGATATGTCTACAATCACAAGTTAGGAGCAAGAGATGGTACCTTAATAGTGGATGCTTAAGGCACATGACTGGAGATCCAACACACTTCTCTAAACTCACTAGCCAAGACGAAGGATTTATCACCTTCGGAGATAACCACAAAGGAAAATTTATTGGGAAAGGAAATATAGGTAACAAATCAAACCTTTTAATTGAAGATGTGTTATTAGTAGATGATTTAAAACATAATATACTAAGCATTAATCAATTATATGATAAAGGATATATTATCAAATTTGAATCTAATGTTTGTATTATTGAAATACCATACAAAAATAGATATATTATTATCTTAAAAAATAATAATGTGTATCCTATTGATATTGATGATTTTTACGATGAAACATGTTTTTCGGCTTTAGACAATGATACATGGCTTTGACATAGAAGATTAGGTTATGCTAGCATAAAACTAATTTCTTAAATTTCAACTAGAAAACTTGTAGGAGGAATGCCTAGCATCAAGTTTGTCAAAGACAAAGTTTATAATGCATGTCAATTAGAAAAATAAATAAAAAATAATTTCAAATCAAAGAATCAAATAAGCATCTCTAAACTACTATAATTGATCCATACGGATTTATTTGGACCATATTTATACAACAAGCCAGGAGGTAGTAAATATGCTTTTGTAATTGTTGATGATTTTAGTAGATACACTTGGATATACTTCTTTGCTCACAAAAATAATTATTTTAAATATTTTTTAAAATTTTATAAACTTGTTCAAAATGAAAAGGGTTTTATGATTTCATATATTCGTAGTTATCAAGGTGGTAAATTTCAAAACCATGATTTTCAAAAAATTTGTGAGTCAAATGGGTACAACCATAATTTTTCTACTCCAAGAAATCCACAACAAAATAGAGTAGTTAAAAGAAAAAATATGAGCTTACAAGAAATAGCAAGAACCATGTTAAATGATCATAGCCTACCCAAATATTTTTGGGCCGAAGCTATTAAATGACATACTATATCATAAACAGGGTTCTCGTATGACCATTACTTTTTAAAACTCTCTATGAATTATGGAACAATAAAAGATCCAATATTTCATATTTTAAAGTTTTTAGTTATAAATATTTTTTTTAAAATAAAAAATATGTCTTCGAAAAATTTAATGCTAAATTTGATGAAAGCATTTTTCTTAGTTATTTCTCTATTTCTAAAGCCTTTCATGTCTTTAATAAAAAAAAATTTGGTTATAGAGGAATCCATTCATGTTATTTTTAATAAGCTTCCCGAATTTAAGAAATAATTTTGATGATGACTTTGAGTTTGATGCTTTAAATTTGAATGAACACTTTCCTCCCCCAAGTAACTTGGATGCATCTTCTTCCAAAGAATCTTTATCTAAGGATTAGAAATATGTAGATGCTAATGCTAAGGAGGTAATCATTGGAGATATATCAAAAGATATTCAAACTCACTCTTCTTTTAAATTTTTTTATGCAAATACAGCCTTTTTATCTCAAATTGAACCTAAATGTATTGATGAAGCCCTAAAAGATTATTCATAGGTATTCGCAATACATGAAGAATTAAATCAATTTGAGAGAAATGAGGTATGAAAGTTTGTTCCTAGACCCAGTGATCATTTGGTAATTGGTGCTAAATGAGTCTTTAGAAATAAGCAAGATAAACTTAGTATCATGGTTAGAAACAAGGCTAGACTAGTGGTTAAAGGTTTCAACTAAGAAGAAAGTATCGATTATGAAGAAATCTTCGCTCTTGTGGCTAGACTTAAGCCATAAGGATTCTCCTTGTCTATGCTAGTTATAATGATTTTAAGTTATTTCAAATGGATATTAAAAGTGCTTTTCTTAATGGTTTTATTTTTGAAAAAGTTTATGTTAAACAACCACCTAGATTTAAGAATATATTTTTCTGACTCATGTATTTAAGTTGTCTAAGGCTCTCTATGAATTAAAATAAGCTCTTAGGGCTTGGTATAAGAGGCTTAGTTCTTTCCTTATTCAAAATAATTTTAAGAAACACAAGGTTGATACTACATTGTTTATTAAATATTTTAAAAATAATATTCTTATTATCCAAATATATGTTGATGATATCATTTTCAGTTTTTCAAATAAATCTTTATGTGAATCATTTGCCAAAAGTATGAGTCAAGAGTTTGAAATGAGCTTAATTGACAAATTAAATTTTTTCTTGGGATTACAAATTAAATAATTAAGTGAGAATTTTTATTAGTAAGACTAAGTATGGTGCACTACAAGCCAATCACGTGAGTGATGACACGTGTGACTTGACAACAGTCTTTTTACTTATTATATTTTAGCGTGCGCGTGCACACACACATACACATACATATTGGGAAATCTTGGGGGCGACATCATATGCGCAGCAGAAGAACAAGAAAACAAAATCCCCGATTCCCAAAAAGATGTTCGTCGTCATGCGAAGATTGGTGCACAAAATTCGCGAAACTTAAAACTGCGTATAGAGTAGATTGTGTTACCTAAGGAGATCATATATCCCTGTTTCCTTGCATATCCTTAGGAGAGGGTGAAGGAGGTCAAGCATCCTCCTCTCTAGCGGTAATCCACACAACAGGGTTGCGACGACGCTCCTCAAAACTCCAGGCCTGCTCTGAGATGGAGAGGGAGAGGAGAATATGAAAGATAAGCAAAGGCTCTAGCCTATGAGGCTCTGAATCCCTCCTATTTATAGAGGTCCCCTGTCAAACCCTAATGGGTCCTCCCCTAGTGGGTATTGGATCTGCATCCAATAAGACAAGGGCTCCGTCGGATATCTCATATCCGAACCTCTACTCATCGCAATGCCTACCATATGTGTGTGACCCTCTAGGCCCAATATCAAGCTGGCCATGAGTCATACCTATCAGAACTCCTTCTAACTCAGTGAAGTATTATCTCTGTAATAATTCATTTGACTCATCGACTACGGACGTACTAGGCCACTACGCCATAGTCCCCAGACGATACAAGGGAATCCAATCTATTGGACCTGTCTATCCTCAGTTACCGTGTACCTATAGTCCCTCATCCATCTAATATCCCAGAGACCGTATATCGAGCATGGTGCTGTCAGACCCATACGGTTTCTACTCGAGTCTCGCTCTAATCGGATTCTCCTTGAGAACTCTTTCTCTCTCAACCCGAATGACCCTGGCCAGGGATTTGTTTGAGCAAGAACACATGGGATATTCCTCTCATGACGCCGAGAGTGGATGATCCTCTATCGACACTCAATAGCTCTCGTAAGGTCGACTACCACTCCCAATGACCAGCTGTACTAGATCTAGGACAGTCAAACCTATAAGTCTGGTATCAAAGAGTGGAGTACTCATACAAGACATCCTTAGTGTCTCAAGTCTAAGGACCAAATACACCATTAGGACTACGGAATCGTTGACAATAAGGCATCATCAACCATCCAGCATTCCGTAAGCGGATCAATCAGTGAACTCATTCTCCAATGAGCACCTATACTGTATCCCTAGTGTCCCTACATGAGCAGCTATGAGACCAGCTGTATCCATCATATGGACGGGTATACAGCACACCAGTATGTCCGGTTATCACGATGTCCCTCTCGAGTAACCTATGATCGGGATTATTTAGGATATATGTTTAAAGGTGAATTGATCTCATTATCGTGATCTCATCACGATCCGATTCCCATTGCATAAATCCAAGGACATCACAATATATATATATGTATTTATGCAATATTTATAAAGTGATATACGCCAAAATATAATAAGCAAAAAGATTCTGTATCAAGTCACACGTGCCATCACTCATGTGATTGGCTTGCTGGGCACCTATGACTAGCAATCTCCCACTTGACCTAAAGCCAATCACCTATGTGTCTGATCCCCATTAGACCCCTGTGACGCTCAAAGACAAAATGAGACAACGACTTTGTTAGTGAATCTGCAATGTTATCTTCGGATGGAACTCTTTCCACTGCTACATCTCCTCGGGTTACGATCTCTTTGATAAGGTGGAACCTCCTCAGAACACTTCTGATGAGACCCGGGTTCCCTTATTTGAGTAATCGCCCTATAGTTGTCGCAATATAAGGAAGTCGACTCCTCGCTACTCGGCATGACTCCCAAATCTGTGATGAACTTCTTCACCCAGACTCCCTCCTTTGCTACATCTGATGCAGCAATGTACTCCGCCTCTGTAGTCGAGTCAACAGTAGTATCTTGCTTGGAACTCTTCCAGCACACTGCTCCTCCATTCAAGGTGTACATATACCCTGAATTCGACTTGCTATCATCGACATCAGACTGAAAACTTGAGTCAATGTAGCCTTCAACCTTAAGGCTATTACCTCCATATACTAGTAAAAGATCCTTAGTCCTTCTCAAGTACTTAAGGATACACTTTACTGCTTTCCAATGCTCCAAGCCTGGATCCGCCTGATACCTGCTCGTGACACTCAGAGCATGCGCTATATCAGGCCTAGTACATAGCATGACATACATGATAAACCCTATTGCTGAGGCATAAGGTATCATATTCATGTTCGCCCTTTCTTCAGGAGTCTTTGGGGACATACTCGTAGAAAGCGATATCCCATGTCTCATCGGTATGAGACCTCTCTTGGAATTTTCCATGCCAAACCATTTGACAATAGTTTCTATGTACCTAGACTAGGACAAGCCAAGCATCCTCTTAGATCTATCTCTATAGATTCTAATCCCCAAGGTATAGGATGCTTCCCCTAAGTCTTTCATGGAGAAATGTCTAGATAACCAAGTCTTTACTGTGGATAGCATTCCTACGTCATTCTCAATGATCAGGATGTCAACCACATATAACACCAAAAAGGTGATAGCGCTCCCACTTACCTTCCTGTACACACAAGGCTCATCTTCGTTTTTAACGAAGTCATAAGATCTGATTGCCTCATCAAATCTTATGTTCCAACTTCGAGAAGCTTGCTTTAGTCCATAAATGGATCTAAGCAACCTACACATCTTATCCGGGCAGTTCTTGGACACGAATCCCTCATGTTGCATCATATACACCTTCTCCTCGAGGTTCCCATTGAGGAATGTGGTTTTCACATCCATCTGCCAGATCTCATAATCATAGTGTGCTGCAATAACCAATATAATTCTGATGGATTTTAGCATTGCTACGGGTGAGAAGGTTTCGTCATAGTCAACTCCTTGCCTTTGATGATACCCCTTAGCCACTAGCCTTGCTTTATAGGTCTCTACCTTTCTATCTACTCCGATCTTTTTCTTAAAGATCCACTTGCAACCGATGGGTACAACACCTTCGAGCGCATCAACTAGGTTCTAAACCTTATTGGAGTACATAGAATCCATCTCAGAATTCATGGCTTCTTGCCACTTCCCGGAGTCTATACTCATAATAGCCTCATCGTAGGTCTGAGGATCAATATCCTCACCATCCTCTCCTCTAATATGTCCCACATATCTCTTAGGAGGATGGGATACTCTATCAGACCTGCGTAAAGTTGAAACTTGTGTATTAGGTACCTGAACAGACTCGGGTTGTAGAGTGGTGCTTGAGCTTGGTTCTCCAACCTCGCTCAACTCTATCATTCTCCCACTGTCTCCGCCAAGAATGTGTTCCTTCTCAAGGAACACTACTCTCTTAGCTACAAAGACCTTTTGGTCCTCGAGATGATAGAAATAATATCCACAAGTTTCCTTGGGGTATCCCACAAATTTGCATCGCTCTATCCTTGATTCTGACTTATCGAGGTTGTGTCTTTTAACGTGGGCAGGGCAGCCCCAAATCTTAACAACCTTAAGATCAGACTTCTTCCCTTTCCATATCTCATATAGTGTAGACACTACCGACTTAGTTGGAACTTTGTTCAGAAGGTAAGCTGTGGTCTCTAGGGCATATCTATAGAATGAGATGGGTAGGTCAGCGAAACTCATCATGGACCGTACCATGTCTAATAGCGTACGATTTCTCCTTTCAGAGACACCATTGAGCTGAGGTGTATAAGGAGGTGTCCATTGGGATAATATCCCATGGTCCTTGAGGAACTGAGTAAACTCTATACTTAAGTACTCACCTCCTCGATCTGATCGAATAGTTTTGATACTCATTCCAGTCTGGTTCTCCACCTCATTCTTATACTCTCTGAATTTCTCAAAAGCCTCGGACTTGTACTTCATTAAGTACACATATCCATACCTTAAGAAATCATCGGTAAAGGTAATAAAGTAGGAGTAACCACCAATGGCATGAGTTGACATAGGTCCACATACATCACTATGTATGAGTTCCAACAGCTCAGTGGCTCTCTCTCCAGTTCCACTAAATGGAGAGTTGGTCAGTTTTCCACGAAGGCAAGGCTCGCAAGTTGCATATGACATATAGTCGAATGGATCTAGATATCCATCATTTAGCAACTTTTGAATCATTCCCTCATGGATATGACCTAGCCTATAATGCAATAGGTATGCACTGTTCACCTCATCTCGTTTCCTCTTAGACACTTACATTCATGATATGTGGAGTAGTGTCTTGCATAAACAAACCTTTATGCAATATTCCTCTCGTCAATCTCCCCTCGGCTTTGCTAGAATTTATAATAAATTGTAAATGTGATAAGCAATACTGATATCCAATACCAATGCACTATCACAAAAATCTGACAATTGGAGATTGATCATAAATGTACTTGAAGCTTCTCCAAGCTTCTATTTCGCCCTTTCTGCAAGGTACTCTTTGCAGTTCCTCATCCAGTGCCCATCTTTACCACAGTGGAAGCACTAACCTTTGTCCTTTGCTGGGTCTTTCTTAGCAACATTTGCTTTACCTAGTTTTCCCTTGCCCTTTCCCTTCTTAAGGGACCTTTCTGCTTTCCTTTTCTTTCTGGTCTCACTAGTGTAGAGAACTGACTTCTCTTTCTTAATAGTGTTGAATCTCGGATTTTGATGATGAAGTCAATTGTCATTTGTTGTCTAATGTATGTGTTGAGATAAGTGTGCAGGATTGACTACGATGAAAGTAAGACATGTAGCAGGAGTTGCGCCGGAGTCATGACAATGATCACGTTGGGAGTTCGAGAGCTCAACGGAAGTTCGGACAGTCGTCGGAGGTTCTGCGGGAACAAATCCGAGAAGTCCAGAAGCTTGCCAAAGGAGCTCATCGGAACTTGCCAAGTGGATCGTCGCAAGTCCAGGAGTTTGCCGGAAGTCCGCAGGAGCATCACCGAGGGTTCGTCAGATGATCGACGGAAGTTCGCCGGAAACTCGCCGGAAGAAGCGATTGACGCACCGGAGCAAGCTGCAAAATTTGTCTTAGAAAATAATCGTAGTTAGCACATTGATTAAGTTAGAAATTGGAGGTGATCACATTAGCTTGATCTTGGGGCAATTGGGCCCCTAAAGAACTCAAATTGGGCCGAATGGATCAACCCATTCGGACCTAGGTTGCTGTGGGAGGTGCAACCGCCCAGCTAGGGAGGTAGCACCGCCCAGGCTATGTCTCCCAGCGAGACTGGGCGGTGCAACCGCCCCAGCCAAGAGGTGGCACCGCCCCGGGCTCAGTCTCCGAGCGAGACTGGGCGATGCAACCTCTTCTGTCAAGAGGTAGCACCGTCAGAGCTCAAGTTTCGAGCTCTGCCAGGCGGTGCAACCTCTCCAGTCAGGCAGTGTAACCGCCTGAGCTCGGTCTTCGAGCTCTGGCAGAGAGGTGCAACCGCCCCTGACAGAGGTGGCACCGCCCAGAGGCTCAGTCTTCGAGCTCTGCCAGGCGGTGCAACCGCCCCAGTTAGGAGGTGCAACCGCCTGATCCCGGAATTCCGGGAATTGACAGATTTGAGCTCCAAATTTGAACTGGGTTGGGGCCTATAAATACCCCACCCATTCAGCACCGAAAGCACATAACACACACTCGAAATCTTGCTGTCTTTTTGTGTTTCTTAGAGCTCAAAACTGCTAGTTCTCCTCTTTCTATTCTTCAAGTTTGAGTTGTAAAGAGAGGAGAGAAAACTTCTATAAGGGTTGTCTCCTAAGCCCGTCAAAAGGAGTGAATCTGTAAGAGGGTGGTTGGCCTTCGCCTATTGAAGGAAGGCCTCTAGTTGACGTCGGTGACCTCATCGGTGGAGGAAGCCAAAAGTGGAGTAGGTCAAGATTGACCGAACCACTCTAAATCTCGGTTTGCATTTCCTTTGAGTATTTTACCTTCACTGCAAACTTCTCAATAGCTTACTGCCCTCTGCGATTTTACGAACGAGTTTCAAGGTTCAGACGTAAATCTGCGTTTAGACGTAAATCTGCGTTTAGACGTAAATTTATGTTTAGACGTAAATCGGCTTTCCTCGTACAATCATCATATTTCAGTTTACGTTTACGTTTTGATTTTAATCATAACTGTTTACTGCCTTCTGTGATCTTACGAATAAGTTTCTAAGTTCAGAATTTTTCGAATCTGCGTTTAGACGTAAATCGGCTTTTCTCGTACGATCATCATATTTCAGTTTACGTTTACGTTTTGATTTCAATCATAACTGCTTACTACCTTCTGCGATCTTACGAACAAGTTTCTAAGTTCATAACTTTCTAAATCTACACTCAGACGTAAATCGTTTTTTATCGAACGAACGCATCTTTCGTTTTAATCGTTGAAAAATTTCCGCTGCACTAATTCACCCCCCCCCCCCCCCCCCCTCTTAGTGCTCTCGATCCTAACAATTGGTATCAGAGCAGGGTTAACTCTCAAACGAATTAAAACCCAAGAGAGATGGCTTACACCGGAAACCAAGAGGGTCATTCTATTACACGTCCACCCATGTTCAATGGGACGGACTACACCTATTGGAAGACCCGAATGAGGATCTTTCTTATTTCTATGGATTTTGAACTTTGGAATCTTGTCGAAAATGGTTTTTCGAAGTCTTCTCTTCCAATGATCGATTGGAATGATTTGGAGAAGAAGGCTTTCGCTCTCAATGCAAAGGCTATGAATGCCTTATTTTGCGTACTTGATAAAAACGAGTTTAATCGTGTTTCGATTTGTGAAACTGCATTTGATATTTGGCACACACTCGAAGTGACTCATGAAGGCACAAGTAGAGTGAAAGAGTCAAAAATCAATCTTTTGTTACACTCTTTCGAACTTTTCCGAATGAAACCGAGTGAGACTATTGGCGACATGTTTACCCGTTTCACGGATGTCGTCAACGGTTTAAAAGGACTCGGAAAAAGTTTTTCGGATTTTGAGCTCGTAAATAAGATTCTAAGATCCCTTCCTAAGAGTTGGGATCCTAAAGTCACTGCTATTCAAGAGGCAAAAGATCTAAACAACTTCCCTCTTGAAGAACTAATCGGGTCATTAATGACCTATGAGATGACTTGTAAAGCTCATGAAGAGCAAGAAGACGTCCTTCCAAAGAACAGGAAGGATATGACACTTAGAACTTTGGAAGACCACTTGAAAGAAAACTCTAGTGATGAGGACTGTAACGATGACTTGGCACTTCTAACAAGAAAATTTAAAAAATTCATTAAAAGAAACAAGTTTAAGAATGACACTAAAAATAAACTTGAACCCAAGAAGGACCAAGTTATTTGCTATGAGTGCAAAAAGCCGGGACACTACAAGAGTGATTGTCCCCAAGCCAAAAAGAGAACAACAAAGAAGAAGGCGCTCAAAGCAACATGGGATGATTCGAGCGCGTCCGAAGAAGATGAGTCCAACACCGAGCAAGTTGCTCATTACGCCTTAATGGCATCGGAGAGGAGGTAACAAATTTATTAAATGCAGACTTATCTTTCGATGAATTATTAAATGTCTTCCATGACTTATTTAATGAATGCAAGATTATCAATAGAAAATATAAATTGCTAAAAAAGGAGCATGATAGTCTTACTTGTGATTTTGATAAGTTAAAAACTAAATATCATGATAGTTTAAATTCATGTATCAAATGTCATGATCTAGAAACTCTCCAAAAAGAAAACCTGCTACTTAAGGACACCTTGAAGAAATTCGAGGTTGGTAGCAAGTCATTGAACATGATCCTTGCAAATAAGGGTCACATTCCAAAAAGGAGTGGAATTAGATTTGTGAGAAGTCCTCACCTAAATCCAACCACCTTTATAAAAGGCCCCAGCTTACATGTTCAACACCAAGCCAAATGCAACTTTTGTTGCAAATTTGGACACAAGACGCATTATTGTCCATTCAAGAAAATTAGTCTAAACAAATTGATTTTGGTTCCTAAAGGAACCATGATAAACTCTATGCAACATGATAAAAAATGTAGATCTATCTTTGAGGCACCCAAAAGCAAATGGGTACCTAAAAATCATCCCTTCTTATAGAAACCCACACCATCGCAAGCTAGGAGCAAGAGATGGTATCTTGATAGTGGATGCTTGGCTATGGCATAGAAGATTAGGTCATGCTAGCATAAAACTAATCACTCAAATATCATCTAGAGAACTTGTAAGAGGAATTCCTCATATCAAGTTCATCAAAGATAATGTGTGTGATGCTTGCCAATTAGGTAAACAAATTAAGGGTAGTTTCAAAGCTAAGAATCAAATAAGCACCTCTAGGCCCTTACAATTGATCCATATGGACTTATTCGGACCAATCTCTACATCGAGTCTAGGAGGTAGCAAATATGCCTTTGTCATTGTTGATGACTATAGCAGATTTACATGGACCTACTTCTTAAAACAAAAAAATGAATCTTTAGATATTTTACCAAGTTTTGTAAACTTGTTCAAAATGAGAAGGGTTCTATGATTTCATCAATTAGAAGTGATTATGGTGGAGAATTTCAAAACCATGATTTCCAAGAATTCTGTGAACTCAATGGAAATCCTCAACAAAATGGGGTAGTAGAAAGAAAAAATCGAAATCTATAAGAAATGGCAAGAACCATGTTGAATGAACATAGCCTACCCAAATATTTTTGGGCCGAAGCCGTAAACACTACATGCTATATTTTGAATAGAGTTCTAGTAAGACCCTTACTCACCAAAACTCCTTATGAGTTATGGAATAACAAAAAATCCAATGTCTCATATTTTAAAGTCTTTGGGTGTAAGTGTTTTATCTTGAATGAAAAGGCAAACTTAGGAAAATTCGATGCTAAATCTGATGAAGGAATCTTTCTTGGTTATTCTTCGGTTTCTAAAGCTTTTCGTATTTTCAATAAAAGAACTTTAATTATTGAAGAATCCATCCAAGTTGTTTTCAATGAGATTTCCGAAATTAGGAAAAATGATCTTGATGATGATGTTAATTTTGATTCTTTGAATTTAAACGAAACCCCGTCTCCAACTAGCAACTTGGATGCATCCACTTCCCAGATTTCCTTACCCAAAGATTGGAAGTATGTAGATGCTCATCCTAAGGAGCTAATCTTAGGAAACACATCAAAGGGGGTTCAAACACGATCTTCTCTTAAAAATTTTTGCGCCAACGTCGCTTTTCTCTCCCAAATTGAACCCAAGTGTGTTGACGAAGCCATGAAAGATGATTCATGGATTATCGCAATGCAAGATGAATTAAATCAATTTGAGAGAAATGAGGTGTGGACGCTTGTTCCTAGGCCAAATGACCATTTAGTTATTGGTACTAAATGGTTCTTTAGAAACAAGCAAGATGAAAATGGTATCGTGGTTAGAAACAAGGCTAGATTAGTAGCCAAATGTTTCAACCAAGAAGAAGGTATCGATTACGAAGAAACCTTCGCTCCTGTGGCTCGATTAGAAGCCATAAGGATGCTCCTTGCCTACGCTAGTAGTAATAATTTTAAGTTATTTCAAATGGATGTTAAAAGCGCTTTTCTTAATGGCTTTATTTCCGAAGAAATCTATGTTGAACAACCTCCAGGATTTGAAAATAATAGTCTCCCTAATCATGTGTTCAAATTAACTAAAGCTCTCTATGGTTTAAAACAAGCTCCAAGGGCTTGGTATAAGAGACTTAGTTCTTTTCTTATTGAAAATAATTTCATAAAAGGCAAGGTTGATACTACATTATTCATCAAGAACTTTGAAAATAATTTTCTCATTGTTCAAATTTATGTTGATGATATTATCTTTGGTTCTACGAATGAATCTCTTTGTGAATATTTTGCTAAAACTATGAGTCTTGAATTCGAAATGAGTCTAATGGGAGAGTTAACATTCTTCTTAGGTCTACAAATTAAACAACTAAACAATGGCATCTTTATTAGTCAAACTAAATATGCTATGAGTTTACTAAAAAAATTTAATATGAATAACTCAAAAGCTATTAACACTCCTATGAGCACCTCCACTAAGTTAGAAATTGATGAAAGTGGAGAAAACTTCGATCAAAAAACTTATAGGGGTATGATAGGAAGTTTACTTTACCTCACTGCAACTAGATCAGATATCATGTTCAGTGTAGGACTTTGTGCTAGATTTCAATCAAACCCTAAGATATCTCATCTCAAAGCAGTTAAAAGAATACTCAGATATCTTAATGGTACCACAAATCTAGGATTATGGTACCCAAAATCAAAGAATCTTGAGTTAATTGCTTATGCTGATGCAGACTTCGCTGGCTGTAGACAAGATAGAAAAAGCACATTAGGAACATGTCAATTCTTAGGACATGCCCTAGTTTCCTGGTCATCTAAAAAACAAAACTCGGTTGCACTATCAACAACCGAAGCTGAATATATTGCAGCAAGTGCATGCTGTGCACAAGTTGTTTGGATGAAAAACACCTTAGAAGATTATAAAGTTCATCTTAAAAATATTCTCATTAAATGTGATAACACAAGTGCAATATGCTTAACAAAGAACCCTATACAACACTCAAGAACAAAACATATTGATATCAGACATCACTTTATACGAGATCATGTTACGAATCATGATATAATCATAGAGTTCATTGATACGAAACATCAACTAGCTGATATTTTTACAAAACCTCTAAGTGAAGAACAATTTGATTTTATAAGAAGAGAATTAGGAATGTTGATGTGTCCGAATACTTAAACTAGTTAAAATTATTTTTCGGACTTTATTGAATGATCAAATCACTTGATTACTATTACATGCCTTGGTATCACTTGATCAAATAACATGTTGGAAATTATGTGTCAAATATAAAAATGTTTTTGAAAATCAGTAGCTTACTCATATCCGAATACATGAAAGAGGTTATTTTCGGATTTGCTTAACAATTTGAATGCTAAAAATCGGATTTTCCTGTACACTCTTATGAAAATTTTTTTTTGAAAAATGAGTTTCCTCCTTCATACACAAAGAATTATAACATACAAGGAGAAGAGGTATTCAAAGTATTATATGTGTCATGCCTTCCTTTATGTGCTTGATAACCTGCTTATATTGTTCTCCTGGAATCACATCTACCATGCTTTTTGTTGATGACAAAGGGGGAGAAATATATGAATTGATATGTTTACTATCACTAATGTTGATATGGTTGATGCTGATATGTTTACTAATGATGATATGGTTGCTATCACTGATGCTGATATGTTTGCTATCACTAATGATGATATGGTTGCTATCACTGATGCTGATATATTTGCCATCACTAATGATGATATGGTTGCTATCACGGATTGCTATCACTGATGCTATGATTAGGCTATACTTGCATCACCAAGAAATATAGGATTGCTATCATTGCTATATGCCCTGTATCAAGATATCAAACAAAAATTTGCATCGTACGAGCTGATATCTTACCATGTGATGCAATGCTACACTTGCTAAAATATTCGAAATGTGTACATCATGTAATGATATCAAAATCTTGCTTCACAGCTTTACATGTCGATATCTTACAATATGATAAATTGCTACAATTACCATTATTCAAACTTGTTATATTTGAAAATGTATGTCAAGCCTTGACATCATCTTCAAAGAAATACATCATGATAGGAATCATGATGGGAATATGTCTCTTGAATTTATAAAGTTTTTAAATTCAAGAAGTATGGCATATAAACAGGGGGAGTTAAGGTTAACTCCATTATCAATTGATTGTCATCATCAAAAAGGGGGAGATTGTTGAATCTCGGATTTTGATGATGAAGTCAATTGTCATTCGTTGTCTAATGTATGTGTTGAGATAAGTGTGCAGGATTGACTACGATGAAAGTAAGACATGCAGCAGGAGTTGCGCCGGAGTCATGACAATGATCACGTTGGGAGTTCGAGAGCTCGACGGAAGTTCGGACAATCGTCGGAGGTTCTGCGGGAACAAATCCGAGAAGTCCAGAAGCTTGCCAAAGGAGCTCATCGGAACTTGCCAAGTGGATCGTCGCAAGTCCAGGAGTTTGCCGGAAGTCCGTAGGAGCATCACCGAGGGTTCGTCAGATGATCGATGGAAGTTCGCCCGAAACTCGCCGAAAGAAGCGATTGACGCACCAGAGCAAGCTGCAGAATTTGTCTTAGGAAATAATTGTAGTTAGCACATTGATTAAGTTAGAAATGGGAGGTGATCCCATTAGCTTAATCTTGGGGCAATTGGGCCCCTGAAGAACTCAAATTGGGCCGAATGGATCAACCCATTCGAACCCAGGTTACTGTGGGAGGTGCAACCGCCCAGCCAGGGAGGTAGCACCGCCCAGGCTATGTCTCCCAGCGAGACTGGGCGGTGCAACCGCCCCAGCCAAGAGGTGGCACCGCCCCGGGCTCAGTCTCCGAGCGAGACTGGGCGGTGCAACCTCTTCTGTCAAGAGGTAGCACCGCCAGAGCTCAAGTTTCGAGCTCTGCTAGGCGGTGCAACCTCTCCAGTCAGGCGATGCATTTCCTTTGAGTATTTTACCTTCACTGCAAACTTCTCAATAGCTTACTGCCCTCTGCGATTTTACGAACGAGTTTCAAGGTTCAGACGTAAATCTGCGTTTAGACGTAAATCTGCGTTTAGACGTAAATCGACTTTCCTTGTACAATCATCATATTTCAGTTTACGTTTACGTTTTGATTTTAATCATAACTGTTTACTGCCTTCTGCGATCTTACGAATAAGTTTCTAAGTTCAGAATTTTCCGAATCTGCGTTTAGACGTAAATCAGCTTTTCTCGTACGATCATCATATTTCAGTTTACGTTTACGTTTTGATTTCAATCATAACTGCTTACTGCCTTCTGCGATCTTACGAACAAGTTTCTAAGTTCAGAACTTTCTAAATTTGTACTTAGACGTAAATCGTTTTTTATCGAACGAACGCAGCTTTCGTTTTAATCGCTGAAAAATTTCCGCTGCACTAATTCACCCCCCCCCCCCCCCCCCTCTTAGTGCTCTCGATCCTAACAAATAGTACTCTCTGCCTCCCTCAACATATTGAGGAGCTCTGGGAGAGTCACCTCAAACTTGTTCATATTAAAATTCATTATGAACTGTGAAAAGGAATCTGGTAGGGACTGAAGCATAATGTCCACACACAAGTTATCCTCTAGGACCAGTCCTAGACCTGTGAGTTTCTCTATCCACTCAATCATCTTTAGGACATGGTTCTGAACCAGTGTTCCCTCAGTCATCCTAGCGCGGAAAAGGCTCTTGGATATCTCATATCGCTGAGTCCTTCCCTATTCCTCAAACAATTTACGGACATGTAGGAGAATGAATATGGCATCCATCTTTTCATGTTGTCTCTGTAACTCAGGAGTCATAGAACCCAACATATAGCACTGAGCAAGAGTGGAGTCAACAATGTACTTCACGTAGCGAGCGATCTCATCCTCGCTTGCCCCTTCTTCGGGCATAGGCATCACTGTATCAAGGACGTACACGATTTTCTCCGCTGTGAGAACAATCCTCAAGTTACGGAGCCAATCCGTATAATTTGGACCAGTGAGGCGGTTGACATCAAGTATGCCACATAAGGGATTTAAAAGCGACATTTTCTGAAAATAAAGATGTAGTAGAAATGAATAACATGCAAATTTTGCAAGAAATAAACTATCAAGATATGGACTTCTATCTTAATATGCTCCCACTATTTTACTAACGAGTCACGCGACACCCTCAGCACGTGAAACGGAAGTCTCCGACAGACTTCTAGTGGGGATCAAGATCCAATCAGTGTCTTAGTGTAACCTCGAGGGACTCGACCAATCACACTAAGCCTAAAAGGTAGGCAACTCTTGCCGATCACAACTCCTTGTGATTCCCGTCCTGTTCGGCCTCCGAATCACCATGGCCTCGAGGGACTCGACCAACCATGATGCTCGGTTAAGTCAACACCTTCGTTACAAGATGAGTATGATTTGATGATATACCCTCGAGGGACTCGACCAAGCATACCATGCCCTCAGGTCACTAGTGACATCTCTATGTCGTAAGCAAGATAGCGAATCACGATATAGGTGAGTCTCGAGGGACTTGACCAACTCAACCTACACTGGGAATTGGTTCTTACTTATAACGATGGAAGGCCACGTGGGTCAATCTAATTGCCTCACATTTACCGACTTAATATTATCGAGAGATGTTTCTATGATTTGGTCTCCTAATATGACATGTCATACATATGCATATTTAATATATATCTACATCGTATGCAAATATATATACATATCTAGTATGTGTATAAGCAATCACACCATATGATAATGGATCACAACCTAATATGATTAGGCCCGAGCCAGTAAGCCTAATCACTCACATCAAGATCTATGTGTGCAACGGTGCATCTCCATGCCCTGTGATCGTCCATCTCGTCTTCGTCGGTTCCGTCGACATCTTGATGCATCTTCATGCATCACGATCGTCCGTCTCGTGAGTCCCGCTATCGCATCCACACTCCCGCTGCGCTTCCTCATGTGATTACAACTTAATCATAGGCACGCAGGCCCAACAATAAACGAGAAATATAATGAAGGCTCGCAGACCTCAATAATAATAATCACAAGTACACACATCACACGGTTCATGATCATCCGTCCACACATCATACATCACATGTATAAATAATCATCATCATGTAGGACTACTAGATAATAATAAAAATAATAATCAACTAAACCTTTTAATTAATTAATATTTTCTGAAATCAAGGACATGTAGGGAATTTCTCAATTTCTAAGGGTATTTTTATAATTTGGATAAAAGACAAAAACTGGAATTTCTCAAATTCACAGGGGCAAAACTATCTTTTTGCCCAAAACCCTAATTCCCTCTTACTGCTGTCGTCGCCGCCACCCTGCTGGCGGCGGCCTGTGTGGCGGGGCGAGGGCGTTGCCCTCGCCTGCAGGCAGCACGCCCGCTGGCGGCGCTATCGCTGCAGGTGGTCGCCGCCGCCTCCGCGGGCGGTTCTGTCTGCGGTGCAACGCCCGCATGCGGTGCTGTCCCGCCGGGCGGCCGCCCCTGTGGGGGGGTTTCGCCCGCGGGAGCAGCGGCGTGGCGTCTCACCCCGCGGGAGAAGCGGCCGCATGCGCCTCTGTCCGCGGGCTGCCAGCCTCGCCGGACGCAAGCCTGCAGCAAGCAGGCCGCCGGTCGGCTGCTGCAGACGCAGCCCCTGTGCTGCCCGCCTTCGGTTGCGCTGCATCCATCATATGAGACCAGCTGCATCCATCATATGGACAGGTATACAGCACACCAGTCTGTCCGGTTATCACAATGTCCCTCTCGAGTAACCTATGACCGGGATTATTTAGGATATATGTTTAAAGGTGAATCGATCTCATTATCGTGATCTCATCACGATCCGATTCCCATTGCACAAATTTAAGGACATCACAATATATATATATATATATATATATATATATATATATATATATATATATATATATATATATATATATATATATATATATATATATATATATATATATATATATATATATGCATTTATGCAATAGTTATAAAGTGATATACGCCAAAATATAATAAGCCAAAAGATTCTGTATCAAGTCACACGTGCCATCACTCATGTGATTGGCTTGCTGGGCACCTATGACTAGCAATACACACATATATATATATATATGTATATATATGTATATATATATACATATGTATATATATATGTATATACATATATATATATATGTATATATATATGTATATACATATATATATACACATATATATAGTGATGTTCTTGAATTTGTGCAATGGGAATCGGATCATGATGAGATCACGATAATGAGATCGATTCACATTTAAACACAAACCCTAAATAATCTCAATCATAGGTTACTCGAGAGGGACATCGAGATAACCGAACAGACTAGTGTGTTATATACTTGTCCATATGATGGATGCAACTGGTCTCATAGTTGCTCATGTGAGGATATTAGGGATATAGTACAAGTGCTTATTAAAAAATAAGTTCACTAATTGATCCGCTTACGGAATGTTAGATGGTTGATGATGCCTTATTGTTAGACAATAATTCCATAGTCACAATGGTGTATCTGGTCCTTAGACTTGAGACATCAAGGATGTCCCGCATGAGTACCCCACTCTTTGATAGCAGACTTATAGGTCTCGAGGTTCCAGATCTATCACAACCGATCATCGGGAGTGGTAACCAACCTTACTAGGACTATTGAGTGTCAATAGAGGATCATCTACTCCCGGTGTCATGAGAGGAATATCCCATGTATTCTTGCTCGGACAAATCCCTGGCCAAGGTCATTTGGATTGAGAGAGAAAGAGTTCTTCGGGAGAATTCGATTAGAGCGAGACTCGAGTAGAAACCGTATAGAGAGACTATAGGTATACGATCTTTGGGATATTAGATGGATGAGAGACTATAGGTATATGGTAATTGAGGACAGACATGTCCAATGGATTAGATTCCCTTGTATCGTTTGGGGACTGTGATGTAGTGGTCTAGTACGTCCGTAGTTGATGAGTCGAGTGAATTATTTTGGAGATAATCATTCACTGAGTCATAAGGAGTTCTGACAAGTATGACTCATAGTCAGCTCGATGTTGGGCCTAGATGGTCACACTCATATGGTAGGCATTGCGATGAGTAAAGTTTTGGATATGAGATATCCATCGGAGCTCCTATCTTATTGGATATCTAATAAACCCTTAAATTATTGGATCCTATAGATGAGATCCAATAAGAGCCAATGAGAGATTATTGGATAAAGATCCACTAATCTATAATGCTTGGATAGTTGGATGAAGATCTAATACCCAATAGGGCAGGATCTATTAGGGTTAAGTTGATAGGAGACATCTATAAATAGGAGGGAACTAGTGGTTCATTGGCTAGAGTCTTTTTGGTTTGGCTCTCTTATTCTCCTCCCCTTCTCCTTCGAGGAGCGTCGTCGCAGCCTTGCTATGTGGATCACTACTAGAAAGGAGAACACTTAACCTCCTTCACCCTCTCCTAAAGATCTGTAGGGATTCAGGGATATACGATCTCCCTAGGTAATACAATATATCTTATACGCAGTTTTAAGTTTCGCAGATTTTTGTGCAATAATCTTCACACGACGACGAACATATATTTTAGAATTTAGGGATTTTATTTTTACTGTTCTTCCATTATGCATGTGATATCCCCTCCAAGATTTTTCAATAATTAATACACTAATGAGCACTTCTACAAAATTAGATATCGACATTAATGGAGAAAGTTTTGATCAAAAGACTTATAGGGGTATGATAGGTAGTTTATTATACCTCATAGTAACTAGACTTGATATTATGTTTAGTGTTGGACTATGTACTAGATTTCAATCTAATCCCAAGTAATCTTACTTAAAAGTTATTAAAAGGATTTTTAGATACCTAAAAGGAACTCATAATCTAGGATTATTATACCCAAAATCTAAAAACTTTGAGTTACTTGCTTATGTCGATATTGATTTTGCTGGTTGTTAAATAAATAGAAAAAACACATCGGGAAGATGTCAACTCTTAGGTCATGCACTTGTCTCTTGATCTTCTAAGAAACAAAACTCGGTTACATTATCTACAACAGGTGCATGTTGTGCACAAGTTATATAGATAAAAAATACATTAGAAGATTATAAAATTTATTTAAAATATATATATATATATAAAATGTGATAACACTAGTATAATATTGTAACATCCCCCATTTTTGAAAATTTAGTAAATGCTTGTTTGTAAATATGAGGATTTTTTAATAATTATTTTATATTAAATAATATTATATTAAAAGTTTATGGCTCAGGACTTAAGAATAAATATTAGAAGTTTGATATGATTTATGAAAGATTCATATTTAAGTTAAAGAAAAAAAAAATAGTGGACATGTGTTACTAGCTAACCTAGTGCCACTTATGTTTGCTCTAAAGATGACACCTAGCCCATTTCATACATACATGACACATTACAATCATTGTATTAGCCAAACCCAAGTAATTAGAGTAATTAGATGAGAGATTAAAGAAAGAAAACTTAAGTTTCTGTGGTCAACGTTAGTTTGAGAAGAGAAGGGAAGAAGAAGAAAAAGAATAAGAAGAAGAAGAAGAAGAAGAGGAAGCTTTGCTTGAGGTTTTGCATCAACTCCCCACATTTGGGAATCAAACTCTTTTAAGGTAAGTGTTCTAACCCCATCACACAGTAATCTTAATCTCTGTTTCATCTTAATCTTACATACTTCGAAAAATTTTAGCTTAGAACTATATATTTCTTTCGTTTTGATACAAATCCATGAATCTATAATTTTTTAGTAATCTAACCTCTATGTACTGCTTTGGACCTAACTTTTAGTACTAAACTTTGATTTAGGTAAAGCCTAATCCATTTGAAAGTAGACTTAAAGTTTAATGCTGAGATTGAATGATTTAGAGTTTAAATGCCTACTAAGACTTCTGTTTCAATTAACCCTGTAGATTCTACAAAACATAGATTGTAATTTCTGACCTTTTATTGCTTAACTACTTATAACTTTCTGCTGAGAATTCAAATTCATGCAAAGTATGATTTATTGGAAACAAGACTCAAAACTCTTTCTATACTAACCTAATTTGAAATTTATGAAATACAAATGCAAACTAAAAACATCTGTTTGCTTTCACCCAATGGATTCAGTAAAACAAAACTGATGTTTTCAGACCTTCCGCTACGAAATTATTTGTAATTCTCTATTGTAAACTCCAATTCTTGTAAATCTTAATTTACCTAAAACTAGATTGACACAGATTTCGAATGACACCTATTTTGTATAAATTAGAGTATAATTGATTATCCAAATAATTCATACAATCTGCCTCTCAAATTTTGTTAGAATCGAGCTTTGGTCGATTTCGCCTCTTATTATTTCTTCTCTTTGGAAATTGATTTCGACAAAAACCCTTATTTCAGTTAAGCTTTACATTATTGCCTTAAATTCCTATATACTTTTATTCTTCAATTATTTGTACACCTACAGCTATCATGTAAAGTTCGTATTTGCATCGTAATGATTCGTATAGGCACATGCATTCTGTTGTTCCGCATGTGTTTTCGATATGTACTAATCTTATTGTTCATAATGCCCTTTTATACTCTAGTTTTTGTAGGATTATTTGGACCTTTGCTAGAAATAGTAAAGGGATTGTCTGGACCTTTGCTAGAAATGGTAAATGGTATGTGCTTAGAGCTTGTGATGCTCTATATTATGTTTGAGATCCCACTTCACATTCTATGTGTTTGACATGATATTCAAAGCTTTGGTTATATGCTTCTATGTGTGCTTTGGATAAGAATGAAATGTATGTAACGTCAAATGTGACGTTTGAGCTTCTGTTTTGTATTTGTTCTTTGATATGTTTCTGAAATGCTTCTTATGCTTCTGAAACATTCCATACGTTATTGATACGTTCCGAAGCATTTCATCCCTCATTGATATGTTCTGAAATGTTTTATATGTCATTGTTATTTGAAATGCTCCTTACGTCTTTGATATGTTTTGAAATATTTCATATGTCATGGATATGCTTCTTATGCCAATGATATGCTCCAATTAGCCCGTAATCCATTATTATGAACAAAACGTGCTTCGAATAAAATGACATTGTAACTCTGCATTCATCGAGTGGTTATCTTTGAACTCTTGTATCTTTGCCTTGCATTTTGAAACCTTATTTGTTCGAAAATGTCCTCTTTACCACGGATATGTTGGTCACTTACTGAGCTCTATGTGCTCACCTCGTTGCTATATAAATTTTTTAGGATAGCTTGTCGCTCGTTAGAATGTTTAAAACGGGCTGAGATAGTGGAAAGCTAGATGATTTTGGGGCAAATCTTTCATACTTAATAAGTTGATGTTGTATAAGTTCCTTTTCTGTGTAATGAAATATTAACGATAACTCTATATTGATGTGTCTTGTAAATGTTTGGAATGTACCTCTCATGTCAGGATTTTGGGAATGTTAAGTTTAAACTCTGTAATAATATAAACATGTAGTACATGTTGGTTTTGTGATTGCATAGATTGCCACACTTATAGATTTATGATGTGGTTATAGTTTAGTTGAGTTGGCTTTGGATTTTATGAATCATTAAGTGATATGATGGTATGATTATAAACTGCACATGTTTTATGAATTATGGATTATATAAGTGAATTTTGACTTGAACGTTTTTTCAGTGTCCTCAAACATGTGATTGGATCTTGGAATGTATTATTGTTGATCTATAATAAATTCAGGGTAGGGTGTGACAAATATATTTAACAAAAAATCTCATTTAACACTTTAGAACTAAATATATTGATATTAGATATCAATTTATTAGAGATCATATTAATAATCATGATATATCTATAATCATGATATATCTTTAGAATTTATTGATACTAAACATCACTTAGTTGATATTTTTACGAAATAATTGAATGAGGAATAATTTGATTTTATTAGAAGAGAATTAAGTCTGGTAAATCTTTTTGATGCATGAGTTCCTCTTTTATATTTTTCAGATTTTTTTACTTTTAAAAATTGAGTTTTCTTTTTTTGAGATCATTTACTATCATTCCTTCTCTTTGCAATTCATAAAAGAAGAGATCTAATTCATGGATCATTGGTATATTTGATCTTTTCCATATGAATCCTTTCTCTTGAAAGTAGAACTTTGTTTCATGGAATGACTAGATATGATATTTACACAAATGAGTGTTTGCACCACATAATGATTGTGATCTTGCTTGTCTCAAAAGAAAATGAGGCAAGAGTATTTGCTTGTTGCATCTCAAAAGAAAAATAAAAAATACTAGATAAAGACAGCAAAACAATGCACCGACGATGGCACCATTGGACTGGCGGTAGCATCGCCAGTACGACTGCTTATAGGCGATAGCACCGCCCAGTTGGTGGTACCACCACCCGCAACCCTGCCCTATAAAAACCTAAGTTAGGGCCGGTGGTAGAACCGCCCCCAACCCTCTCTACACCCCTCTAAACTGCTCCAAACCCCTCATTCCCCTTACTCTCCCTCTAGAAACTCAAGAAAACCACTATTCTTTACAAAGCTAATGATCAATCTCAAAACCCCTTTGTGGTGATCACAAGAAGGTTAAACTACAAAGGTAATTCCTAAACCCAATTGTTTCTCTCATTTATTACTTGTTCTTGCCTCTTATTTTTTGTAATATATATAGTCCTAATAGCATCTAGAAAATCCTTAAGGGATAAAGGAAAGAGAATATTAGATGAAACCTTTGACTCCATACTCTTTGATTCCCCTCAACATGCCCTTGAATTCTTAACCTTTGAGTCTAGAAGTATACATAAGGGAAAATATATAGATCTAAAAGACTTAAGTGATTTGAAACTAATTCAATAGTTTGCTAACTTAGATGTTCTTCCAATTCTTCAAATAAGTGAACTCATTTATCCTAGACTTGTTTGGATAATGTGATTTGCAACCTAATAGGAATTCCTGAGAAAAGAAAAGATTATTACTTTAGAGGATAATATAATATATAATCAGTTGAGATTACATATTTTGAGACTCTATGTACCATTTTTGGTAACCCAAATTCGTCTATCGTTTCAAAAAGCTATGAACATTTGCTACCTTTTAACACAAAATTGTTTTATCATATCATGATAAGCATTCTACTTCCAAAACCATCATGATGAAGTTATTCAAATGGAATTATGAACAATGTATTGGATCATGGTAGGACATGATAATTGTTTTGGATATCTGATACGATAAAACATAATTGAACAATCAACAAAAGATATGATGCTTCCATATGGTGGCTTGATTACTAGACTAATACATGCACATGACATAGTCATTCCACCAAACGAAGAAACCTTAAAATTAGATAGATTTAATGTTATAAATAGAAACCTATTAAGAAGATTAAGATGTATAGTAAGAAATAGGGTTTGAACTAGATTACCTAAGAGGGCTGACCCTCCCCCACCTGAACCAGAATAAGAAACACCTATATATAGGGAAAGTCAATCTCCTCCTACTAGTCCCTTTGAGGCAGCACCTCTAACAAAGCCAGCACCTCCTCATCTGTCGATACCATAGTGACTCGATTGGATCGAATTGAACTACATCAAGATCAAATCTTAACTGAGATGCAATAAATTCATCGATAACTTAATATTGTATTTAGGTATTTCATTTTACTACCATCAGAATATCTTATGTATGTCTTCTTTTTTGTTGATGGCAAAGGGAAAAAAGTCGAAAGATTCTTCCATATACTCTTCAATGTTACCATGCATGATGTTTTGCACGCTTTGATATGATATAATGGATTCTTCTATGTACTCTTTAATATTACCATGCATGATATTCTGCGTACTTTTATATGATGTAATGCATGAAATTATGAATGCTTTAGTATCATGTATGTTATGGCTAAAGTAATATTGATTTATTTTTGGTATCATGCAAGTGATGAGTTGTAATGTTTTGACATTGTACATGTTACATTTTGATAATTACATTTGATTACTATAATCAAAATAGTTTCATTTAAATTCAAATGTTGTGATTTCTTTTGAATTCAAGTTTGCCTTATCTCAATATGACATATAGTTAGGGGGAGTTAAGATTAACTCTATCATAAAAAAGGAAGAGATTATTGAATCTCGAATTTTGATGATGAAACCAATTGGTGAATTAATGATCTAATCTATATATTGAGATAAGTGATGCAGAACTAACTACAATCATTAGAAAGATAAAACGATTAAATAAGAATCGAAGTTGGGTCGAAGTTAATGATTGGGCATTGGGCCGAATGAATCGAGGGATACACCAAAGGATCGAACGATGTAGTGAAAGCTCGCTGGAAGTTCATCAAGAGTTCATTGAAAGCTCACCGAAAGTTCGTCGGGAGTTCGCTAAAAGCTTGCTGGGAGTTTGCTGGAACTTCACCGAGAGTTCGGATGAATAATTGACGTGCCAGATAACTAAGATTGCTTGCATTGTAATTGTCTAGCCTTAATTATCGTAGTCAGAGTTTCAATTCGAGTTAATTTTGGAAAAATCCTACTAACTCAACTAGGGGCCAATTGGGCCTTTAACTGGGCTAAATTAAGTTGGTTGGATGGCTCATTCAGCCACTTGGAGCTACGTCAAGCGATAACACCACCCAGATTAGGCGGTGGAACCGCTTGAGGCTTAGCCTCCCAAGTGGTCTGGGTAGCGGAACCATTGACAGTTAATGCTATTAGGTGATGATATTGCCCTATCAGGTCGTGGTACTGCTAGAGCCCGGTCTCCAAGGCTCTGTTAAGCAATCGTATCGCTCGAACTAGGTGGTGGTACCGCCTAGTGTTAGTTTGTAGGCGGTGGTATCGCCCAATAATAACGGTGGTACTGTCAGTACACCAGAAACCTAGGATGAGACATTTTTTGGATTAATTTCTGAAGCCATTGAGGCCTTAAATACCCCACTCTTTTCTATATGAAAGAGCATGAAAGTGTGAAAAAAAATCTTGATATTTTGAGTTGTAAAATTACTAAGTGTCCTCCTCTCTTTCTAATTTTGTAATAATTTAAGAAGAGGTACGAGGCTCGTAAGGGTTGTCTCTTAAACCCGTAAAAAGAATGAAGTATTATAAGATGGTGGTTGATCTTCCCCATTGAAGGAAGACTGTTAGTGGACGCCGGTGATCTCAACGGAGGAGGAATCGGGAATGAATATAGGTCACGACGAACGAACTACTATAAATTTGGTATGCAGTCTCTTTTTCTCTTTGTTATTGCTGTTCTCTGGTTTTAATTGCTTATTACATTTACTTCAAGTGAAACATATTTTCGATATCAATTCCGATATGGGTTTAATAGAATCAAACTTTTTAAAATCATTTAAGTTTTCTGAATTGACAAAATTTTTATCATAAATACTAATTCACCCCCTCTTAGTGTCGACTCAATCCTAACATGATAAAGGAAACATAGATATGAGTAACGGGGCGAAAATAGTGGCCGACAGGTAGAGGATAGGAATAATTTTATTTTTAGAAAAATAATATTCTACCATAATAAAAAATGCTAATTAGAAAAAAGAAGGATAAATAATTTTTTTAACGATTTGCTCATTATTTTTTGGACCTATGTATAAATACTTATCATCGTCCTCACTCGTGGTCTCTTAAATCTCGTTAACGCATATTTGATCATTGCCATGCACAATACAACTAGAGGTGTAAACGAGGTGAGCACGATGCAAGACAAAGACAATGAGGTCAAAGGGGATGACCATAAGATGCACATCGAAGAGGTTGTAGTCTTAGTTGATGGTAAGAATAATAACGAGGACAAAGATGCGTAAGGGAGGACAACAAAGAAAATGAGAGTCAACATACAAGGACGATGATGATGTAATTACCATCACCCTCATTTGTCCTCCCATCTCTTGCCATAGCTACAATCTCGATGGGAAGAATGCATAGACGAGATGAGAGATGATGAGAGCGGGGTTGAGAGCATGGGGTGAAGGCCAAGGCAATGATCGACTGAGGTAGGATAAGAGTAATTTGTCTTAAAAAAAAAAACTTTATAAGAACAAATAGGAAAAAAAAAAAGATTCTTTTTAGAAGATTTGCTCATTATTTGTTTGGGCCTATAAATAAATACTTGTATTAAAGGCCTATGTATGCACATATATATATATCCTATATAATAAAACGAAGCCCTCTTGTTTGTTCCATTCCGAAACCCTAATTTCTGGGTAATCCGTAACTCATCGTCGCCATGGCGAAAAAGCGAAAGCCACCTGTCCAAATCCCCGAACCCTCCTCGTCGGAGGAAGAGGAGGCGGAAGAAGAAGTCGAAGAGGTGGAGGAGGTGGAAGAAGTAGAAGAAGAAGGATCCGAAGAGGAGGAGGAGGAGGAGGAGGAAGAGGAAGAGGAAGAAGAAGAAGTCGAAGAAGAAGACGAAGCCAAAGACCAAGAAGAAGAGAAGAAGGCGAAATCTGAGGAAAAGGAGGAACAGGTAGAAGTAGAAGAAGCCGATGTCTTGGACCGTGAGTCAATACGCAAGCTCCTGGAGCCCTTCGGCAAGGACCAGCTGATCGAACTCCTCAAGGAGGCCGCGCTCCGTAACCCCTCTCTCCTCTCCCAGATCGCCTCTGCGGCCGACTCCGACCCCGTCCACCGGAAGATCTTTGTCCACGGCCTCGGTTGGGATGCCACCACCGAGGTCCTCGCCGCCGCCTTCACCACCTACGGCGTCATTGACGAGTGCAAGGTGGTCACGGACCGCGCCACTGGCCGCTGCAAGGGCTACGGCTTCGTCCTCTTTCGCACGCGTGCTGCGGCCCAGAGAGCCCTCCTGGAGCCTCAGAAGAAGATCGGCAACCGCATGACCTCCTGCCAGCTGGCATCCTTTGGCCCTCCCGGCGCCCAGGGCCCTGCCCCCGAGGTTACCGGCCGCAAGATCTTCGTCAGCAACATTGGGGAGCACGTGAACCCCGAGCGGCTGCGTGCCTTCTTTGCCAAGTTTGGGGAAATCGAGGAAGGTCCGCTGGGGTACGACAAGACCACGGGGAAGCTGCGGGGTTTTGCCATCTTCGTCTACAAGACGGTCGAGGGGTGCAGGAAGGCCCTGGAGGAGCCGAAGAAGTTCTTCGAGGGCTGTGAGCTGAGCTGCCAGAGGGCGGTCGAGGGGCTTAAGCCGAAAAATCAGGCAATTGGGGGTGCCAATGTGCCGGCGATGTTGCAGCCAAACGATTTAGCGCTGACCTATGCTTCACAATCTTTAATGGGTCTCAATCCGGTGGCTGGTTTAGTTGGGCAGAGTTTAAACCCTGCAGTGGGGTTGTTGGGGCAGAATGTTGGGGTTGGAGTGCTGAACCAGGGTCCGGTGGCTCAAGGGATGTCACCATCTCTGAGTAGGAGTGGGATGACTCCTCCACCTTATGGAGTCGGATTAGGAGGGGTTGGTGGAGGTGGGACAGGGGTGAATAGTATCAGTCCCAGTGTAATTGGGAGCTATCAATCGCAGGTAGCTTTGCAAGGATTGGGGGCTTATCAGAACAGTTACTTGTCTTCATCAACAGGGGTAAGGTCAAAGTCTGATATTGGATCACTTGGTAATGGCTTGCCACCATACTTTGGGCGCTAGGTGAGTTATTCTGAAGTCCTTGCAATGTTAACATAGCAAAGCTTGCTTGCTTTTATTGAACTTTTACATCTCTCTGGTTTAATTGCAAAAAGTACATAGTTCCACATGGCATGCTGATAAATTTTATTGCATCTAGTCATTCTAGTCATAGCATTCATGTGCTAGCATCTTCATCAAACAAATTGGAGGCAACTAATTCAAGGAAAATGCAACAGAAAGAAGGACAAATTTCAGTTATGCATAGGCCAGGGAAGGATTGAATCATGTCTATCTAAAAGAGGATCAAATCTTGTTTCTCTAAAAGGAAGTCAAAATACAAGCTAAAGCAAAATAAGCTGATATAATTTATAATGGATTTTTGCAAGTCTTAGATTAGTGAATACGAAAGGTGAAAGTCATCAAGTATTTAAGCTGTGGCCATTTGCTTCTTCTGTAGTTAATATCTTTGTGCTTGGTTATTATTCAGTGTGGAATTGGTAAGTTTTTATGATGATTTGCTTGACATTTCTTTTGCCATCCTTTGCCTTCTTTGTTTAGTGAGCCTATTTTTTTATATGAGAATCAGCATCTAGACTAACATAAGATATAAATGTCTTTTACAACTGGTATTAAATGAACAAAACTGGTAATGTTTCATTGTACATATATGTTAATTGTTAATGATACTAATGGAGTTCTACTCCTTGTAAGAATATTATAGCTCAATATCACACAACATTATGTGAATTACAATATTTTGTTACTTTTCTTATCAGCTATGTGCCAGAAACTTACATCTAGTGCAATGATGATCTTAAAACATGAGGTGTTGAATTTGTTGGAGAGTTTGCACTAAAGGCCATTTTAAAATTTTATAATATGGGCTTTGTTAGTGTAAACAACTTTTTTAGCCGTGGCCTCGGGGTCGACGCGGCTTGTTCGGGGGTCCGAATGACGGGGATCTAGCGCGGCGTTTCTCGGGGTCTCCCGGTGGCCGATCGCGGTGGTCTGGTTGGAAGAAAAGCTTCGCCGCGGTGCCGGGTAGGGACGACTCTGGTCTAGCACCTGCACACAGGTCGGGTCGGAAGCTCGGCTCGACCCCTCCGACGATCAAGTCAGTGATGTGGAGTGGGGTTTTGGATGAGGAAGTGTTTTTTTTGTGTTCCCCCCTATTTTGTTTGGAGCCCGGGGGTATTTATAGGTAAGTTTGGCGTTACCTGATGTGCCAGCCTGTCGGAGCAGGATCGTACCTCTGATGGTGTCTGACATCGCCGTTGGTGTTGCGTGGAGGACCGAGCTGCCGCAGGGTATGGGCGAGCTTCGGTCGACGCTTTCCCCTGCCTCGGTCGGTCGTGCGAGGTCAGACGATGAGGTCGCCTGGGAATGGTTGACGTGGGCGCGCATTAAGTCGGCGTTAATGCTCACTTCCTTGGGCATTGTGTCGTCCAGGCGCGGCTGACGTCATGGCGCACCATGTCGCCATTTTTGTCCTTATCATATTCCCCCCCTAAGGAAGCTATGCCTCGATTGATGTGAGGGGAGGTCCGAGGCATGGCTTCGGCTTTAAGAAACTATACCTATCGGGCGGCTGCCGGTCTGTTGCCAGGGGTGTGGGAATTGCGGAGTTTAGCAGCTAAGAAGGGTTGGACACGTAGCGGTGATCCCGGGCAGTGTGCGGCCGTGGAGCACGGCGCAGGCGTGGTCTCGGGCAGCGTGTAGCCGAGGAGCACGACGTAGGCGGGTTGGCCGCGCAGGTGTGGTCTCGGGGAGCATCAAGCCGAGGAGCATGACGCAGGCGGGCTGGCCGCGCAGGTGTGGTCTCGGGGAGCATCAAGCCGAGGAGCATGATGTAGGCGGGCTGGCCGCGCAGGTGTGTTCTCGGGGAGCATCAAGCCGAGGAGCACGACGCAGGCGGGCTGGCTGCGCAGGTGGTCTCGAGGAGCATCAAGCCGAGGAGCACGACGCAGGCGGGCTGGCCGCGCAGGTGTGGCCTCGGGGAGCTGCTTGTGCTATTTTCCATTTTTGCCTGCTTAGCCGTAGCGGGGGGCGAAAAAACTTTCGTATTTGATTTTCTTTCTGAGGGGGAGCCGGTTGCTTTCGCCGCACGCTTTCGGGCGTTGGGATCGAGGCGTCAGCTCGCTGCCGCTTCAGCGGGGTTGCCACGTCAGGCTTTTATTAAGGCGGGGCGCCTTTTGGCATTTCCGATGCGACGTGATGGTTACGCACGTGCGCGGGTGGGCTGCCGCCCACTTTCGGGAGGTGAAGGGGCGTTGGTTCTGGCGGTATATCTCCTTTAAACAGCGGACGCCCGGCTTTACTTCTATCTTTTGCTATTGAGTCTCCCCCTTCTGGCCTTGCCGTCCCCTTTCCAATCTTCTGCTTCCTGCGTCGTCCTCCCTTTCCCCGTAGCACCTCCTTGTTAAGGTTAGTTGAGATGTCGTCTTTTCCTCCTTCCCCTTCTTCCCCTTCCCGTGTAGCTGAGGGGGGACGTCCTTCGACGCCCCCCGTAGAATCCTCTGATGGGGAAGCGGCGCGAGCCCTAGAGGCCTTGATGTGGCCGCATGACTTTGACTCCACCGTGAGTGGGTCTCTGCTGGGGGGGCTCCGGGAGCGCTATTGCATCCCGGAGGACCACATCCTTAGTGCCCCAGAACCGGGACAGCGGGCGTATGACCTCGTCCTAAAGGGTTTTGCGCTGACTTTGGACGCCCTGGAGGCGGGTCTTCACTTTCCCCTTCATCCCCTCATTGTGTCCTGCCTGTCTTTCTAGCGGATTTCTCCATCTCAAGTGGCGTCGAACTCTTGGCGTTACCTAGTGGTATTCCCCAGGAATACCACTACGCCAATATCACCCCCACCCTCAATCTCTTTCTTTCCTGTTACTGCCTTTCCAAGGGTTCGGGGGGTTACTTCCTATCTGCCCGGACGGGCTTTCGAGTCGGAGGGGCCCCTTCCAATAATAAAGGGTGGAAGGGGAGGTTTTTTTACATTTGCCGTGCACGGGACTAGGGTTTTGGGGTTCGGTGGTCCGCGAGGGCGATCGACAATACCACCCCATGCTTGGGCGAAGCAGAGCGCCAAGATCTGGGGAGGCTCAAAGAGATTCTCCCCAGGTCGCAAGCCATCCGGAACATGACCGAGCAATGGCTGGTCGAGGCTGGTCTCAGCCCGATGCCTCTAGGTACGTTAGTGACGTTTGGTTCGGGTATTTGCGTGGTTCATTTCTGGTACTAACACTTTTCTTGTTTTTTAAAGAAATGGTGAACCTCCGGTCGCTTCTGGGGGGTCAGGCGTTGCAAGCTCCTCCCCCAGCTCCGTCGGCCGACCTACAGCCCGGCTTGGAGGACGCCCCGCTGGAGGTCGAGGCCGGGCGCCCTCGGAAGAAGGCGAAGGCAGCACCTTCGAAGGGGCCTGAGGCGGGCCCCAGTCGGGGCGAGACCGGGCCTAGTCGGCGGGCGGCTGGGAAGGGTCCCCTCCGCAGCGTTCCTCCGAGGCGCGCTTCATCCCGACATGGCTCGGGATTTGTACGTCCTGCCCTCGGGGGTGCTGCTCAACAAGTCCGCCCAATCCTTGATCTGGGTAAGTACTTCTCTTTTCTTGTTTGGGTTTGTTCGTATGACGCCGCCCTTTCTAACCCGTCTTTCCTTTTGCAGGGCCTCCATTATGCGACGGCCCTGATGGACAGGGTGTGTGACGCCGGCCGGGTCATCGGGGGCCTCGTCAACCGCAACGCCGAGCTCCATCGCCAGGTCGAGGAGGTCCGAGCCGGGGCCGGCCTAGAGGTTGTGGCGGCCGCCGAGAAGCGCGCGGCGGAGTCTGAGGCGGAGGCGGCTCGCCTCAGGTCGGAGCTCGAGGCCGCCAAGAAAGCAAACGAGGAGCTCCAGAAAACAATAAGGGTGGAGCAGACCGAGCTCCGTCTGTTGAAGACGGAGGCGAGCGCCCTCAGTAAGAAGCTGGAGGAGGCGAAGGCCGAGACGAGAGCGGCCTCGGAGGCATTGGCGGAGCAAGCCCGTCTTCGACCCGCCAAAGATAAGGAGCTCCTCGAGGCGTATAAGAAGTCCGAGGGGTTCGAACTCGGGCTAACGCAGACGGGGCGGGTATCCTTTGAGTACGGATACCGAGTCGCCACGTCCCGTTTCCGCACTCGTCACCCCGGCCTCGAGGTGGAGGACCCCTTCGCTCCTCACCCCGAGGATCTAGGGGTAGACATGCCCGAGGACGTCCCCTTTGACGACCGCCTGGTTGTCCCATAGTAATAATAAGGAAGGGTCCTGTATTTTAAGGTGCTAGTTAATTTTGTAAGTCGGGATCGAGTCCTATAAGTCGGGGTCGAGTCCTGTACTCTTAGTTTTGAAATATAAAGCAAAATTTTCTTCTCGTGTGTTGCTTGTCTTCTTCTTCTTCCTTTAGGCGAAAAAGACTTCCTCTTCCCTTGGGCTAAAAAAGCTCCTTCCTTAAACGAAGAACTTCCTCTTCCCTTAGGCGAAAAATTTCTTTATTTAAGCGAAGAACTTCCTAAGGTTCTGGACGTTCCATGTTCTCGGCAAGGGAGAACCGTCCATTGTCGCGAGCCGGTATGTACCCGGTTGGACTATTTTGTCGACCCGATAAGGTCCCTCCCATTTGGGGGCCATCTTCCCCCTCGCGCGGGTCGGGTCGCTGACCTCGGTCTTACGTAGGACTAGGTCGTCTAACTTAATCGGTCGGGGCCGTACCTTCCGGTTGTAGACCCGAGTGACAGCTCTTTTGTAAGAGAGGGCCTTCAGGTGCGCGTCGGCACGCCGCTCCTTGAGCAAGTCGAGGCCGGCTCGAAGTCCTTCGTTCGTGATTTTCTTGTCGTAGTTTCTCGTCCGAAGGGTGGCGATGGCTACCTCGGGTGGTAGGACGACCTCGGTTCTGAACGTGAGGCTGTAGGGGGACTCTCCAGTCGCGGTCTTGGGGGTGGTGCGTAACGACCATAAGACGCTCGGGAGTTCGTCCGTCCAGGCTGATCGGGCTGCGGACACTCTTCTTTTGAGCCCGTCTAGAATGGATCGATTGGTTACTTCCGCCAGCCCGTTCGTCTGAGGGTGAGCCACCGAGCTGAACCTCAGCTGGATTCCGTGGCTTGCGCATAACTCCCGGAACCTTCTACCGGCGAACTGAGGCCCGTTGTCCGTAATGATGGTTTTGGGCAAGCCAAACCGGGTCACCAGGTTCCTCCACACGAACTTCTCCATTTGCCGCTCCGTGATCGTGGCCAGTGGTTCGGCCTCGACCCACTTTGTGAAATAATCCACTCCCACGACGATGTACTTCCGCTGTCTCGAGGCTAGTGGGAAAGGCCCGAGCAGGTCCAGACCCCACTGTGCAAATGGCCATGCGCAATCGATGAGGGTGAGCGGGGTCGCGAGCTGCCGGGGCGTGCGGGCATGTTCTTGGCACGAACTGCACCGCTACACATAAGCCTTTGCGTCGCGGCACATGGTCGGCCAGTAGTAACCTTGGCGAAGTATTTTGTGTGCCAGGGTTCGCCCGTCGATGTGTTCCCCGCAGACCCCCCCGTGGACTTCAGCCAGAACCGCCTGAGCTTCGTCGGGCTCCAAGCACCGTAGGAGCGGGTATGTGAAGGACCGCTTATAGAGCCATCCACTCACCTCGGAGTACCATGCATGCGTGCGACGCAGGCGCTGAGTCGCAACCTCGTCGGGAGGAAGGGTCCCGTCCCGCTTGAAGCATAGTAACTCCTGCACCCACGTGATTGGAGCGTCGTCGGAGACCGCGGCTACGATTTCGATGGCATGGGCAGGGAGCTCGTCGATCTTGGGCCGGACTCCGGGGGCTGGCTTTGACGCCAGTTTAGCTAGTGCGTCTGCTCGCTCGTTTTCTCCCCTCGGAACATTGGATAATGCAAAGTGAGAGAACTTGGTGGTCAGGTACTTGGCCATGACTGGGTCCCGAGCCTCGTATCCGCCGCTGAGTTGTTCGGCTACCAGCTACGAGTCGGTGAGGACGTGTAAGGCATCCACTTGCATTTCGAGGGCCAACCTGAGTCCGGCTAGGAGCGCCTCGTATTCCGCCTCGTTGTTGGTGGCTTGAAACCCGAAGCGGAGGGAGCGCTCGAATGATCGTCCGTCGGGAGACCGCAGCACCAGCCCTGCACCGGCGCCCTTTGAGTTGGCCGACCCGTCCACGTGCAGGACCCATGGTTCAGGAGGTTGCTCCAGATCCGTGTCCTCGGTCTGGGTTAATTCTGCGATGAAGTCGGCCACGGATTGGGCTTTGATGGCAGTTCTGGGCACGTATCGTACGTCATGCTCGCCGAGCTCCACCGCCCATTTGAGAAGGCGTCCTGCAACATCAAATTTAGACAAGACCTGCCGAAGTGGTTGGTTGGTGATGACCTCCACTGGGTGAGCCTGGAAGTAGGGGCGTAGCTTCCGGGCTGATAGCACAAGCGCCAGTGCCAGTTTCTCAATCAGTGGGTATCGTTCCTCTGGCCCGTTTAGGACATGGCCGACGTAGTAGACCGGTAGCTGCTCGCCGAAGTTTTCTTTGATCAGAACAGAACTGACTGCGTGCTGGGAGGCAGCCAAGTAGAGGCCGAGCTTTTCCCCGGGAGAGACTGAGGCAAGTCGGGGGAGGCTGGCCAAGTGTTGCTTCATTTGCTTGAAGGCTTCCTCGCACTCCGCCGTCCATTGAAAATTCTTCGGGTTCTTCAGCGCTATGAAGAAGGGGAGGCAGCGATCGCCCGATCGGGCAAGGAAGCGTGACATGGCGACGAGTCTCCCGTTAAGGCGCTGCAGGTCTTTGATCGTCCGAGGCGACTGCATGTTGACAATTGCCTGGACCTTCTCTGGGTTGGCATCGATCCCTCTTTCGTGTATGATGAACCCGAGGAATTTTTCCGATGTGATGTCGAAAGCGCACTTCGCGGGGTTGAGGCGCATGCCGAACCTGCGTAGCGTGGCGAATGTCTCGGCCAGGTTGGTAAGATGAGTTCTTGCCTCTTGGCTTTTCACGATCATGTCGTCGACGTAAACTTCCATGTTTCGCCCGATCTGGTGGGCGAACATCTTGTTCACTGTTCTTTGGTACGTAGCCCCGACGTTCTTCAATCCGAAAGGCATGACTATATAAAAGTATACCCCTTGATCGGTGAGGAAGGCCGTGTGCTCTTGGTCTTCGGGCGCCATTCTGATCTGGTTGTATCTTGAGAAGACATTCATAAATGAGAGGCGGGCGTGTCCGGCTGTGGCGTCTACCAACTGGTCGATCTTTGGGAGTGGGTAGCAATCTTTAGGGCATGCATTGTTGAGGCTGGTGTAGTCAACGCACATCCTCCAGTTTCCATTGTGTTTCCTTACGAGGACTACATTGGATAGCCATCGCGGGTATCTGGCTTCTTCTATGAAGCTGGCCGCTAAAAGTTGGTCCACTTCTTCTCGTATGGCAAGTTGCCGATCAGGGGCCTGGCGCCTGGGCTTTTGCTTTACCGGGCGAGCGTCGGGTGAGATGCTGAGGCGATGTTGCGCGACCTCCGGGTCGACGCCCGTCATGTCAGATGGCGACCAGGCGAAGACGTCGGCATTTTCCTGTAGGAGACCGACGAGCTGCTTTCGTTCCTGCTCGGGTAACTCCATCTCGATTTTGACCGTATGATCCGGTCGCTCTTCTAGCAACGGCAAGTCGACGGTGGATTCCCTTGGCTCGGGATGGGGGGTCGGTCTCTTCATCTCCCGAGGATCCTCCAGCGGTGGTTCGATCCTCGCCCTCTTGTTTAATGAGACGGCGGTCAAGTAACAACGCCTGGATTCTCGGGGGCTTCTCGTGACTTCCCCGACCCCGGCTCGAGTCGGGAATTTGATAGTTTGGTAGTAAGTTGAGACGACGGCTCTGACCTTGTTGAGGGTTGGTCGGCCGAGGATGGCGTTGTACGCGGTGGGGAGGTCGACCACTAGAAAAATGGTCATTACTGTCTTCGACCTCGGCGGGGCCCCCAAGGTTAAGGGCAGGGTGATAGCTCCTAGCGGTGAGATCGAATCTCCGGTGAATCCGGTGAGCGCCGAGCACATTGACTTCATGTTCTCCCTAGCCAAGCCGAGCTTCTGGAAGGCATCGAAGTAAAGTATGTCGGCTGAGCTCTCGGTATCGACCATGATCCTCCTTACTTGCGCGTTGGCGATCTTGGCCGATATCACAAGCGCGTCGTCGTGCTCGGGTTGTTCGGATGCTCCGGTCGGGAAAGTGATCTCGGGTTCGGGTCCGTTCCCGTGAGCTTCGGTTATCACATCGATGTGTCGCTCGATAGGGCCCTCCGGGCGCGGCGAAAGTTCCTTGTATGGTCGAAGGTACTGGTCGAGATGCCCTCTATGAATGAGCTCCTCGATCTGCCTTTTTAACTCACGACACTGTTCAGTGTCATGCCCATGCTGCTGATGGAAGCGGCAATATTTTGATCGGTCTGCAAGCTCTCGCGGGCTCCTCATCGGGTGAGGATCTTTGAGTAGTCCCTTCTCCTTTATGTGGAGAAATATTTCTGTTCGAGACGAGTTCAAGGCGGGGAGAGGGGACCTTGGTGTCGGCGGGTCGGATCTATCTAACCTACGTCGGGATGCGACGGGTTGTTGCTGCCGGGGCGGTTCTGACTTGCCCCTCTTGTGCTCTTCACGCCTCCCGGCCATCCATGTCTCTGCGGCGACGAACTGGCTCGCTCGCTACAGCATCTCGAGCACCGCCGTGGGGGGTCGCTCCACGAGAGACCAGAAGAACCTGGAAGGCCGCAGGCGTATCATGAACGCCTGCATCAACAGAGAGGGGTGAGCGTCCGACAGCCCCTGAATTTGCGTCGTAAAGCGGTTCACAAAATGGGAGAGAGGCTCGTCCTCCCTTTGGTTGAGTCCGAGGAGCAATGCCACGGACGACTTTGGTCGAGCGTGGGCCAGGAAGTTGAGCTCGAAGCCCCTGGCGAGCTGGTTAAAGGAGGTGATGGTCTCGGTCTTTAGGCTGCTGTACCACGCGTGGGCCGGTCCCCTCAAAGTCGTCGGGAACTCCCTGCACATCAAGGCGTCAGAAGTCCCATACAGCGCCATCTGAGCGCGAAAAGCGGCTACATGGTCCGCTGGGTCAGTGGCGCTGTCATAGGCGTCCAACGAGGGGAGTCGGAAGTGCGATGGGATCGCCTGATCTTGTATTTCGGGCGCGAACGGGGACCCTTGGTGCTCGTCCGCCCCGAGCTCTCCCTTTGTCCTGCGAACCTCCTGTTGTATTTCGTCGAGTCGTTGGCTAACAAGGCGCAACTGGACTCGCAGGGCGTCTGTTGAATCCACAGACAGCGCCTCGGGCACCGGGCGAGTCGTTGGTTCCGTCGTTCCTTGGTTCCCGGGTCGGGCTGACTGGTTTCGGGGCGAAGTGGGGAGCTTGGGAAGTGGTGCGTGAATCCGGGCGGCGGGCTCCCGCTGTTGTAGGGGTTGGGTCATGTGTGGGGGCGTCAGATGGGAGACGAGCGGAATGATGGTTTGGATCATGCCCGTCAAAGCTCGGACTTGATGAGCGAGGTCGTGAAAGGCTTCGGGGGTGGGGACAAACCCGGGTCGTTGAACAACCGCCAGTAGCGCTCCGATGTTGTGGCGGGACGTTCGTCTCGGGTTTCATCGCGCGGGGGGTGTTCCTCCGGGGTGCTGATCTGGTGCAACCCGACGGCTGCGGGTTCGTCAGAGTGGGTTTGCTGATCGCTCGACATTCGGACGACCCTCCTTCTAGCGCCAATCTGTTGGTGTAAACAACTTTTTTAGCCGTGGCCTCGGGGCCGACGCGGCTTGTTCGGGGGTCCAAATGATGGGGATCTAGCGCAGCGTTTCTCGGGGTCTCCCGGTGGCCGATCGCGGTGGTCTGGTTGGAAGAAAAGCTTCGCCGCGGCACCGAGTAGGGACGACTCCGGTTTAGCACCTGCACACAGGTCGGGTCGGAAGCTCGGCCCGACCCCTCCGACGATCATGTCAGGGATGTGGAGTGGGGTTTTGGATGAGGAAGTGCTTTTTTTGTGTTCCCCCCTATTTTGTTTGGAGCCCGAGGGTATTTATAGGTAAGTTTGGTGTTACCTGATGTGCCAGCCTGTCGGAGCAGGACCGTACCTCTGATGGCGTCTGACATCGCCGTTGGTGTTGCGTGGAGGACCGAGCTGCCGCAGGGTATGGGCGAGCTTTGGTCGACGCTTTCCCCTGCCTCGGTCGGTCGTGCGAGGTCAGACGATGAGGTCGTCTGGCAATGGTTGACGTGGGCGCACATTAAGTCGGCGTTAATGCTCACTTCCTTGGCCAGTGTGTCGTCCAGGTGTGGCTGACGTCATGGCGCACCATGTCGCCATTTTTGTCCTTATCAGGCTTGTTATGTGAAGCATTTGATTTATGAACATGTGTGGATGTCACCGGAGTTCATACTTGTAGCTGAGGCTTGTTTGCTAGAGCTCATTCTATTTATTGCCAAAGGATTAAGACTCTCCAGCTGAAACCTGATCTGACCTCAAAATCAAAACCTTAACCTAAGCCCAGCACTAGCTTATTTCCAAAGCTTGGTTAAAGTCATTTTATTCAGCATTTGTCTGCCTGCAGGAAAGATCAAGGGAGGTTTTGGCTTAGGGCCACATAGGCAGTGATGGACTCTATGGCAGGGTTTAGATGAGCACCACTGAAACAGAGAGCATATAGAAGGTTAAGAGATCTCTTATGTAGTGAAAAATACAGTTATAATACTCTATATGAGAGGTTTTACAAAGGCGAGAGAAAGATCATGTGAGCTTTCTTATGGAATATGACCAAACACTAGCTGAAACCTGATTAGACCTCAAAACCACCGTCCTTAACCCGAGTCTGGCACTAGCTTAATTTTGAAACTTGGTCGAAGTCAGTTTACACAGCATCCGTCTGCCAGCTGGAAGGATCAAGGAAGGCATTGGCTTAGGGTCACCAGACAATGAGGAACCAAATGACTGATTGCTGTGAGGACCATTGAAACAAAGAGTCAAGAAGCCCCAGTTATTCTTTATAAGAGAGAATATCAGTTATAATACTCTAGATGAGAGGTTTTGCAGAGGATCTATTGCAGAGAGAAATGGTGGTAAGAGGAAGATTATGTGAGCTTGTGTTATCGAGTGACCAAATCCCCAACCACTGTCAGGGTCACACCTTAGCTAGCCCTAGATAATGGTCTTTTAGATAGACTACTGTGTTCTTTTGATTTTTCATTGTTGTTTTTTTTATTATTTTATGATCAAAGTCTTTTTCTGAATCCTAGTAGTGCTAAAATGTTCTGTTTTGGATATATAGAGAGGTTGGACTAGATATATATAAGCCACTAGGAGAGATGTCTTTGTATAGAATTTTGTGTGAGATGAGATCTCCTGTGAGGGAAATGTTTTTTCCTCACAGGAACTCTTATTACTCCTTTAGATATTTGAGATTGTAAATCATAGGAATTGTGCTTGAAATTGAGCATCTTTCCGATGCAATAAATTAATGGTGGACTAGTGGTGGTTTTCCTTCCCTTGTTCATCTTTGGGAGGTCAATTCTCCTCGAATAGAGAATATCCCAATAGGAGGATCATACTGTATTAGCTTGGGAGTCTAGAGTGGAACCTGACCTGTAGAGTATTCGACCCAGCTGCAAGCTTAGCATGGAGCATCAGCAAAAAGCCACCATTAGAATTAGTGAATAAAATATGGACGACGCAAGGAACAGTGATGATGGCCTGGGATAGGGAAAAAGGAAACACAGAGAGTGGTTAATTTGAATGAAGTAGGAGTCTATTTATGGTTTAAATCTCTCCGTCTCACATGCAGATTACTTTTGAGTATCATACACTGGGCACTGAAAATGGTCAGATGAGGGTTGAAAAACACTTGAATTTATACCACAAGTGAGCTCAGCTAGGGCCTGGTTTTCTAACCCAAGCAGGGGCTTGAGCAGTGGCAGTGCCCATCAATATTAAAGTAAACATGGTCTGCTTAGGTTGGAATTTTATATTTGTTAAGGATACCTATTAGAGTCCATATATTACTTTGAATATCAGATGACTTTGCATCTTGGTGCTTCATGGAATTGGAAAGTTCAGATTTAAGGGCAGTAACCCATGAATAGAAGTTTAGTGAGGATGTTCTTGTAGATTGACTGCCAGAAGAAAAGAACTTAGTGCAACTGATCTGTCTCAAGCTTGGCAGTTTATTATTAATGCTGGTTGTCAGGATGCAATGATGACAAAAAGTAGAGAAGCAAGCTGTTAGTAAATGAAGATGGTAAGTTGTCTTTGATAATTGAAGTTGGGGTTTTAGATAAACTTGGAAGCAAGAAAAAGAAACTATGTTGGCCGTTATGCTTTGCTGATTTTCTTTTTATTATTGATTGTTAATGTGTTTTGTTTCACTTTCTATTAGTGGGTGCCATACTGTCATTGACTTAGTTGATTTTGCCTATGTTGTGCGGCATCCTTGTGTGTCCATTTGCAAAGGGTTAGTCTTCTAGAAGCCTCATATGGTTTCGTAAGGACCTATAAAAGAGAAGACGAGTAATAGGAAGCATTTAATTCAGAATTCCACAAGCAGGCATTTCAATAAGCATTTGATAGGTAATGCAAATTACAAATATAGACTTTGCAAGCTTTGAACAGTCACGCAACCAAGAGTTTAATGTCGTTTGTTGTAATCAAAAGTCCCCACAAGTGCTCGCATGACACTATTGCCGAACAAAACAGTGAACCAACCCTCGACAATATCCCAAAGGCTTATCCAACTATGTGTCACTCATGTAGCTCTAGTGTGCTATACTGGCTGACATTGCCCACCACTTTGTGGAGTTAGAAAACCCCCCAAATGATTGTGTGGATGGCTTATTTTTAAGCAATTTTGCCTTTGTGCGACGATTGCACACGACCTGTGTTTACAGGAGTAAAATGATCACAAAAGCTAACTAAAATAGGGTTGTCAAGCCTACTGTAAGTCCTTTACATGTTATGTAAAGTATGAACAAACTAAAAGACAGACATACACAAACATTACATTGAACACCCTTTGTATGGATTTGTCCATGACATTCTCTCCCACTTATTCTTTTGACATCCTTGTCGAAGCCTTTGTGGACGCTACATCTCGTTGCCTTCGCTGAACCTTTAATCTTATGCTTTAGCTACAATGCACTTCCCTCGGCTTCCAACTACTCTAGGTCAATAACTTTGACTCTGGTGTGGAGTCGATTGAGTTGTGTTAGTCGTAGCTGGTTCTTATGGATTTCTCATATGAAGGAAAAGATCTTCCTTATTGTGCGTTAATCTCTCAAATGTCTTGTGCTGCTTGAACTGAGTGGATGCCTGGTGGAGCTTTAATGAGCATCGTTTTGCAGACTTTGAAGTTTTGAAGGTCTTTCCTTTGCAAAATTTGTTGATCGATTCTTCTTCTATTTAGTTGTCGTCTCCAAGTAAGTTCGCATCACTTTTGCTTTTGATTGACATTCAGTTAGGAAATGAGGTGGACAATCTACTCTTGATAGAACAATCACCGTTGGTGAGGATTGATAACTGTTGTCTTGTATTAGGTTTCTTCGAAGTTTCTTTGAACATGTGCAGAACTCCTTTGTTGGATAAATAAAAGAATTATGGTACTCGATTTCGCTTATTCTCTTAAGAGTTGAGAAGACAAAGGTTACTCGACTTCGTTCGTTTTCTCGAGGGTTGTACTTTATGTATCAAGCTGGTTACTATCTTTCGTCTACTATTTACTCATACTTCTGAAGCACATGAAATATTTGCACTCCTTATGCTGTGTTAGTTATTGCAATTCGTTTCATTGCCATCGAACTTTTGGAATGCAAGAAGTTTTGCTTGAAAAGAGCAAATTTTCACCCCGACTTGGAGTAAGTCTTTGATAGCCTTAGTCGCCTCTAGGATTGTATCGTCTTCCCCATCATTTTCGTCGCCTATTCCTCTAAGTAGAAAAGATGCAACACCATGTATTGCCTACTTCGTTCCTTGGTCGAGCACTCCTACATCGACTTGAAGTCCCCCACTTTCGACTATCTTAATGGGAAGCCCGTCGACACCAGTCTTATGAAATCCCGTGGTCTTTGCCTTTTGGTATGGTCTTAGTACTTGGAGTTTCCCTCTGCATTCTCCACTTTTTGTCCCCCTTTCATGACCATATATTCTTTCTCCATGAGAGCAAGGGATTGTTGACTCCACGAAAGTCCTGCCTCTACGATACCATGCCCATGGCCCTATTATCTGTCGCCTTGCATCAGTGTCCCTTTCTTCGTGATCGGTACATCCGCTTCTTCGACATTGTGGCACTCCTTCGAGTCCACCTCTATCTTAATCAACGCTTGGTTTTGGGTAGCTAAGTCCCTCTAGACTTGTCATCGTTTTCTTACTCTTTTTGACCACCTGTTTTAATATCTCTGTGTTCTCCGAGCAGTTCCCCTTGCTCGATGGAAAGACCAACTGTCACTTCCACGTATAGCCTTCGCTATCATGCTGTAGGGATCGCATCGATTCTATTCACTTTTACGTTCTTGGTAACAACGTTCGCTCTTTCGGCCTTGTCCTTGACTTGTCGATCTCCCTCAAGCAAATATAAGCTCTGGAGCAGTTTAACTTTTCAATCTCTTCGATCATACCTTTGTATGATTAAGTCCCCCTCATGGGGCTCATTGGCACTTGCACTTAGAATCTCTCTCGGTGGTACACAGCTCTCATATGTTGATGACCAAAGCTTTCATCTGATGAAAAATTTGGTGCACGCATGTAAGATCCATCTTTGTGGTGCCATAATATTCATTTCTTGAATCTATAGCCCTTCTTGCCGTCATGTTGCTCACTGGAGTTGGGCTCTCAGTAGCTTCCGACCATACCTCTATATGATCAAATCCCTAACGGGACTTTTCCCATATGTGTTGTATTGCCTTGAACTGTTCCACTACGATCTGCTGCACCACGTTGCCTCCTAATGACATCTTCATCTTTGTGGGATGAACTCGGACTGTGATCTCTCTATGTGTAGCCTCTAGCAGTACATCGCAGGGCTTCCACCCCCTTCAATTGTGTTTGTTCATTTAGCAATTGATTTTTGCTCACTTGTTCTTGGGTTACACACGGACGAACCTTAACTCTAAAATAGTATGTTGCCTAGCAGCTCTCGAAGTCCATTGACTTTGTTGAAATTGGTGCGTTAATGTTTGGATCCTGGGTCCCTGCCCCCAACACAATCTCCATTGTTCACAGTTTCTTTTGCGATAATTGGAATGATAACACTACAACATATCCTTCAAGAGTATCTGTTTTTGTGTTCTCTTGCTTCATGCCAAAGTCTTCTAACCCCAATTTCACCTTTGCAAGTTGAGTCACCTTAGTTTCTGCGTCAATTGCTACGCTGAGATAAGATGCATGTGCCTCGAAGCTCCCTTCGACTTTGGCACCATGCAAGATAAGTTCGCTCCATCAGGACGAGGGACCCGTGGAACGACATGATTTCGATCTTGCCTTTGCAAGAGTTTATGCCCTTAACCTTTATTCAAGAAAAACTTCACCCCTTCGCTCTATGTTCCATCTTCTATGTTGATTTCCTTTATACGACTTGGGCATTTTACCAAGTTCCACCTAAGTTGTTTTGCTCCTTCGTTTGCATTGAGTTGATGCTAGCTCTTGCACCCACCATTTCACAGGTCAGACCTTCATTGAATTCGATTTCCATATCGGCTCTAAGTGTGCTTTCGTTTGGTGTTACCTAAGATTGCTCCCTTACTTGATCTCACAATATGTCCACTAAGACATTACCACGTGTGAGATCATGCGATGACTCCTCGTCGCTCACTCGGTCCATTGGGCTTTATGGAGCTATTGTCTTGAGATATCCTTTTCACATGTATGGCCCGTTGCATATGATTTTCTCTGTAGAGAATCAAGACTTATCCCTCTTGGATATCTGTCCCGTTAGAGCAAATTTTCTCTTTGCATCCTTCTCCTAAGAAATTTCAGAGACCACCATCCCCCTATACTACTCTGCCTTGCTAAACAAACTGTGTATTGTTTTGCCATCGTGAATGCACTTGCTAGATTGCAACTCTTCGCCCATATAGCCTTCGTTATGCCCCTTAAGGCTTGGCAACATGCTAAACCTACTACACACTTCAGCCTCCTATGAACGTATCCTTCCTATGCTGAAGAGAAATTGCTTTGGGTTGGCCATGAACAATCCATCGTCCGTATACAATCCCTTGCATGAGTATCGAATCCTTCGAGTTAGCAATTCCTCTCACCTCTGTGAGCTTTGCACAACTCTTTTAGTCGTCGAGCAATCCATCCCTCCTTGCACGGTCTCACTCTTTGCCAAGCGCCTATTTTGCCTTTAGCACTGTCAAGTTTGATTGTAAACGTCGAGTCGTAGCTCAAACTTAGTCATCCCAATCTTTGTGCATTACGCGTTCTTCCTAGCTTGCTTGTACTCGTGGTGTCTCTCGCGCTAAGGATTGCCCATTCTTCTGAATGCCAATCTCGGATGCTTGCTCCACTGAGCGACTCCTTTCCCTATATCTTTATGCCTGTTTCCCTCAAACGGTTGCGCATGTTAGCTACCCTCAATGCAGCCACGTTTGGTTCCTCACATTTGCATACTAAGTGTTTTCAAGTGTGCTTGTCTCACTCTGATATCATATGTCACAGACTTGGTTGGTTTTGCCTAAGTCGTGTGACACCCTTGAGTGTTCATCCGCAAAGAATCATCCTCACCAAAACCTCTTATGGTTCCATAAGGACCTGCAAAAGAGAAGGCGGTTTAGAGAAAACATTTAACTCGAGATCCCACAAATAGATATTTCAGCAAACACTTAATAGATAATGTAAATTACAAACATAGACTTCGTAAACTTTGAATGGTCGCGCAATAGGGTCCAAGGTGGTCTTGCATAACCAAAAGTCCCCACAAGTAGTCACATGACACTATTACGGAACAAGACAATGAACCAGCTCTAGACAAGACCCCAAAGGCCCACTAGCCATTTGTCACTTGGGTAGCTCTAGGGTGCTGTACTGATTGACACTCTGCACCATTCTGTGAAGCTAGAAAACCTCCAAAATACATGGATGACCTATTTTTTGACAGTTTTGCCTCTGCACGATAGCTGCACACAACTTACGTTTATAGAACTAAAACGGCCACAAAAGCCAACCAAAATAGGGCTGTCAAGTCTATTGTAAGCCCTCTACAGGTTATGCAAAGTATGAATATATGAATAAAATTGAAAGACAGACATATACGAATATTACATTGAAAACGTTTTATACAGATTTATCCATGACCCATTTATGGTTATTTTGCTGGCTTGCAAACTTCAGTTTCGAGTATATTTGTTTCTTTGTGCCATTTGCAGAATACAAATTTTAATTTGATTTTTAACATACTGGACGCAATATCTATATGTAAGAGCTAGACCTTTCTTCGGGTTTTTTTTCTGATTATTATTGTTGCTAGAAAGAATGATAAATAGTGCCTTTTTACTAGAATGCAGGTATTATCAGGCTACAATGAAATATATCCATACTAGAGGAGCTGGAAGGTGTGATGAACCATCAGACATAAAGGCTATGCTTTCAGGAGACATACAGAGATACTTTTAGAAGATTCAGGTTCTCCTTGTTAAGTAGACACTCGGGCACTGTATTACTATGTCTACAGTGAGCTTTTGTGGTTATTTATTGAATTGTCCTGGTTATTTGAACATATTAGTTGTTGCCATAACTGAAGTATTTTTTTCATACTAAGCAATTTCTTGTCGCTTTTTTATGATGACATCTTTGTGATGAATCAGTTGGTTGCCAATCAGCCCTTTTTTGGTAGGTCAATGACGAATGGATAATTTTCCATGAGAACTTTCTTGGGCTATCTATCGTGATCAATTGAGCTAGTCCATTCCTTTTTAGTATAAGCAATTTCTAGTTTTAGATATTGGTAATTACTCTTGGATGTACTTTTCTCTGTCACTGTGTTTCTGACCCCTGCAATTTTTTTGTTCCTGTACGATATTTCTTTTCTTGGTTTAGTCCGGCCAGCTTATTATGAACGGACGGGATCGTCGGCTGTGGTTGCGCTATCTTCTGAGTGCCAAGACAGTGCTGAAATTGTTGGCTTAATAAAGGCTAAAAGAAAGTTGTTAAGATTTATGTATATGTTTTTCTAAATATACATAAATCACCTGATTGGGATTTCATCTGTTTACTTCCAAAATAAAATAAAATAAAAAACATTGTTTGTTTTGCTAAATAGTTTGCAGAAAGCACCTGTTTGTTTTGACAGGAACTACATTACGACTGGAATCCCCCACAAGAAGTCCTTTCAAGCACGTGCAAGCGAATAAAGCTCTTGATCGATCAGCTTTTGGTATTAACCTAATTTTTTGCCTGCATAAAGTCATTTATGAATAACAAAAGGTATGTACCAATTTTTTTTTTTTTTTTTTAAGAATAAATGATGAAGACGGATCTCAGGATTTTATGATTCTTACCTGTTCTTTTTAATCGGTGCATGAATCCAACAACTTACCCGAGTGCATGAATCAGTCCTGAATTTGATTTATGTATAGTCATGACTTTTACCTTACCGGAGTTTACATTTAACTAAATATTTCAGTACCTTTCTATCCATACTCGTTTTGAACTCAATTAATATCATAAGCCATCTTAAGTGGGTCAGTTTAGCACAAAATATCCACTGCTCTCGAGTTCTTTCGATGGTAACTCTGCTCTCCTAATCTCTTATAGGATTTTGGAGGACAACTAATTAAGAGTGTCCACAGACTTCACCGCAATTGGGTAAAAGAAGCCAACTTGCAACTTCCAAGTTTCGTTATCGATCACCGAGTTCGCTCATCTCAAGCTTTTCTGGCGGCCAACTTCTGCACTGGCGGACGCAGTCGATACATCATCGGAACTTGCGTTGATCCCTCGTTTCCAAGAACAAAGCCAATTGCCTCGAAAGAGTGAAGCTCAAGAGGTCGTTCTGATACAAAGCGTTTCTCCACAGTGACCCTCCGTTACAATCCTCCCATCCGCGAGTCATCTATTACGCAACTTGAGCTTAAACGAAGAAGAAAGGACACAAGGAATGGGGACTCGGTATATAGTGCATACACATGCATACAGAGAGTCCAGTGTCCTTTCTCGTGCTTTAATTCAAACTGATTCTTGCTGGGGAATTTTGGTCGAATGCAGAAGCTAGATCTCATGCATCAGGGACGGACAAGAAGAAGTGGGATGAGGAGGAAATGGGCAGCTTCAACAGTTTTGCTCACAAGCTAAACAATCACCAATGCAGTGCTTTTGTAAAGGTTTTAAGTACTTAATCTTTTGCAAGGGAATCAACCAGTGACACATGGCACATCTTCAACTAGGCAATGACATTTCCATACTTTCGCCCCTGTCTCTGTTGCTGCTTTTCAGAGATCTGACTACTTGGCACAACCCCAAGCGATGAGCACACCGATGTCCTCTTTTCTTTTGGGTGGGGGGTTGTACAGCAGAAAAGGTTCTGCAAGTTCTTTCGTCATAGCCAATTGAATTTGAACGTGGAGACAGTGGATTCATGTCTGTCAAATACCGGATCGTCTGGATGATGATGAGTGTTAACAAGAAGCCAATGCCAATCCCCAGCGCATGGTGTAGGAGGTTTGTCTCATTTATGTCACCAAGCACAGGGACAGGAGGCAACAAGAACCTGGGTTCTGTCGAGTGATTTCCCTCCCTTGCTCTTGGAGCTGTCTGCATCACTTCCGAGTAGAGAGTTGGGAGCCTCTGCAACTTCTTCTGACTAGGTTCTCTGTCATTTTCTCTACTGCTTTCTTGAAGTAGGTTTCTGTGGTGCAGCAGATGAAATCTTTCGGCCACTTGTGTTCTTTAGGTTTCTTTCCATCTTTTGTATGGGAAAGACACAGCTCATTATGTTGTGTTTGTTGGCTCTCTTATTTTAACCTGCAAATAGCTCTCCCGGGATGTTGCATGCAGTTGTTGGTTGGCTGGATCACGAGTTAAATAAGAAAAGGAGCTGCCTTTGTAGGATTCCAAGAACCATGCAAGTGCGCACTGGCCCATGGGGCTTGGCTCTGATCCTATATCTCCAAGCAAGCAAGTTGGCGAATGGCGTGCTTGGAGACGATGCCTGATCATGGCGGCGGCCGGGATCAGCAGTTGCAGCCTCTGACCGCCGCCGAACACGGTTCCTTCCACGGCCTCACGCCCAACGAGGTCCAGAGCCGCCTGGGGGAGCCCCTGCACGGCCTGAGCCTCGGCGACCTCCTCGAGCGTGCCCCTCTAGTCGCCGACGGGCTCCGTTGCAGTGGGAGCGGCGGCGTGCCGCGTGCCCTGAGCAAGAAGACCATTGTCGAGGCGTGGAGGGACATCCAGCTGCGGCACGAGGAGGGGAGCAGTGAACGCGCTGTGCTCGGCGAAATGACCGTCGAGGACTTCTTGCCGAAAGCGGGCGCGGCTGCACAAGGCACGGATTCTGGTGTTGCGGACGCTCATGCAGTGCGTTCCCCCGGCCGAGGGAGCAATTCGTCGGCTGCTGCAGCGACCGCGCCGCCGCGTTCACGACGACGGAGGAGGGTAGCAACAGAGGACGTGGCCGAGAAGATGGTAGAGCGGAGGCAGAAGAGAATGATCAAGAACCGGGAGTCAGCTGCTCGATCTCGAGCAAGGAGGCAGGTAAGGAGGCTCAACCGATCCCCTCTCTCGCCCTCCTCCATATCTTAGACATGCTTGGATCTCATGACAGGCTTACACGAACGAGCTAGAGAACAAGGTCGTCCTCCTCGAAGAAGAGAACCAAAGACTCGTGAAACACAAGGCAGTGTCCTTAAATCTCAAACCTGACACATCTTTTAGCCCTCCAAGTTCTAAGCATGCAGCTGAGCTTGCCATGTTCATCATCTTTGATTCTTCTTCCTTGCAGGAATTAGAAGCAGTAGAACGTAGCATGCCACATCCAGATCCGAAACACCAGCTCCGACGTACGAGTTCAGCTCCATTCTGACCATGTCAATATCGATCTTCGATGAGGTAATCCGGTGAAACATTTTGCCCATCTGTTACGTGAGCTATCGAGCTCGATATGTTCACGAGGGAGATGGTGGAAGCTCAACAGGCCGTGACTGCCGTGTTTGTTTCGGCTTCCTAGCATCGAATGCTGTCTGTGCTCTCTTTATGGTGCTAATGGATGCTTTTACTTTGGAGATGGGATGTGATTTAGTTCTTTGTTCAATGTCTCGATGAGATTTAGTTCATCACATTGAATTTGTAAATGAGTTATTCCTTCTTCGATTGCCAATGCTTCATAGGATTTCGCATTAAAAATACTATTTCTGATTGAAAAATCCAATTCCACCCTTTCCTCCTGTCAATGTATCGAAAGCATCACATCATATATGATGAAATTGCTTTATATGCAATAGTCAATGGATCATCAGTCTTAACTCTATTCGATAGGAACTCATTTCTGGAAGTCGAAATCCATTATTCCAGACATCAAAATACAAAGAAATATTTAAATTTTATGGATTCCAATTAATTACCGCTGTTAATGTTACCAATCTAATATAAATTCATGGCATCTCTGTGCCTCCTATTTTGAAAACTGAGCTTTTCTATAAAGTTTGTGGCGATTGAATGTGAGGACTCACAGCATAATAATAGAGGTCGATTGTGATTTATGTATCAATTAAAGCTTAGATCATGACGTTTCATCAGACAGAAAAAATGTGCATAAACAGTTTGCCAAGCAGTGAGTGCAGTGATGGGAACAGATTGGCTGTCTACACGTTCTATTCGAACACAAATCCGAATATAAATCTGAAAGGTTATGTTCTTACTCGAATTTTTCTATTTAAATATATCATATTCTCGACTAAAGAATATCCATACCCGATTTGAGTCAAACAAACTAAATATTTGGACTAAGGTTCGAGATATCAATTCTTAAATATTTTAAGATGTTAACTAGCTTAATTAATTGATCTCTCAATAGAAAAATCTCGAGATTAAGTTCATCTCTATTGATTATTATTATTAAAAAAATATTTAACCATAAAGGTAGTCGAACTTGAATCGGATACTCAAACTTGATAGAAGTCGATGAAAGATATATAAACTTGATCCGAAAACCGTATGATCTATCGTGTCCAAATTTGATTTAAGTGAGTCAAACACAGTAAACATATTGATCCATTCTCATTTATATTTTAAATTACCATATCCATGAGTTGAGGATCCAAAATATCACTTAATAAATTAATAAAAATATCAACTAATTTACGTGACGTTTAATAACAATATTTTGATATTAAATTCTCTCTTCGCCAATTATTATTTGAAGGAGAAAAAAAGGGATTAGCTACCAAACCCCAGAGGAAGTCGAACGTAAAATTGGATACTCAAACTCAATTTAAGTGGATTTTGTATATATATATATATAGCTGTACTACTTGAAAACTACATTATTTAAGTCTAAAAGATAGAAAGTCAATGTGCATCATATTATCTACCAAATTAATGCAATGCCCAATTCTTACGCATCAATTGCCACAAGCACCACTTGTTGAACTTGTCATTGTCAAACATTCAATTACCTATCACCTTATCATAGTCATGATATCTAAGAACATGAGAATTAGAAAGATGGAAAAGTGAATTTGATCCATAAGAATCGAGAAGAATCGCAATTCCCAAATGATAAGATATAATGTTTTCATTCTTTCTTTTCTTATCTTCTTTTTCTTTCTTGGAAGAAATAATGTTTAACAAAATCATACATATATATATATATATATATATATATATATATATATTTATTAGTGGAATGAATGGAGAGAGCAAAGAAACATAGACAACCATACGAACTTGTTCGATATCATGTGTCCTAAAAATAACAATAATAGTAAAGATATTAATAATAATAATAATCCAACGTTAAAGGCAAGTGATCAAGGCAGAACGCAGCTGCACGAAGTTTACAGCGAGAAGCGGATGTCACCACATCCACCACGAATAGCTTGCAAACCACACCCCAGCCATATCGTCGAGCTCTTCTTCGTCCATCTCGCCGCTCTTCGTCGCCACCGATCCGTGAGGCACCAAGGCGTCCCGGCACAGCGGGCACACCGCCCGCCGGTGCGCCAGCCACCGATCCAAGCAACGCCGATGGAAGAGGTGCTGGCACCGGAGCTCTCTGACCTCGTCGTCTTCCTCGATGCCGCAGAGGCAGAAGACGCAGTCCACGTCCTCGTTTGGCGCGTCCACGCCGCGCTTATACTGCGCTACGCCGAGGCCGACGTCGCATGGTGGCAGAACCTGGTCGTCCCAAGGTGCACCGTGGCCGAGAAATTGGGAGATCGGCGGCCACGTAAAGTGAGCTCTTGCATGCATCTGGATGATGGGCATGGCGAGCCGGAGAAGAGTTCTGGTAAGGAAGATCAACAGGTTGGAGAAGGGGATGGAGAGGATGGAGACGAGCAGACATGTCAGTAGTCCCATGCTCATATCATGTTGCATGGAAGGTGAGGAAGGAAGACTCTTTATTTGTAGACAAAGATCAACTACTATCCAAGTTAGAGATCTACGTATTTGTGTACGGGTGTACGGGTGTATGGATGCAGACAAGTAAAGTATCATTATGGAGATGATGTTGTCTCAAGTCTCAAGGAAAAGACACTTGTGGTTCTCCTTGATGAAATGTAGAGCTTCAAATCTATAGGGGATTTAACGTCGACTGAGAACTCTACATCGGTTCATTTAATATGGCGATGTTGCATGTTCTTACTTTATAGGTTGAGGCGCAGAAATGCTTTCCAATAACATCAAAATTAATGGGGGTGTAATAAACATTGGCCGACGATAAAGTGGCACTTGTCATTTAGATTTAGGGTTCGGGGTTCAAAAATTGTTGCTCATGTTTCAGCTTCATTGAACGGAGAAGAAATGGGGGGGAAGGGGTGTCGTATTTACGAGGGAGAGCTACAGTAGCTCGTCGCCAACTGACCATGTCTTCTTCACTGTTACCATGTGTCCTTTCTCCCTGCCATAAAACCTACTTCTTTAATACAAAATAATTAGTCATGGCATGTAAAGCGACTGTCTAGGAAAATATTTTTTTATTTTTTTTTTGAGTTTTAATGTTCCAAAAATACCTCTTCAAAAAACACTATACGGTATTTTTAAAATAAAAAATATTATACATATAATATTTTTATCCATAAAATAGTTCAAAAACACTACATTGTGTTTTTAAACTAAATATTAATGTCACACTGTTTTTGTAAGGAAAAACACTATAGAATGTTTTTAAAACAAAAACAAATATATGATAGCTTTTAGAAAGTATTTTTGAAATAAAAAAAAGAACTGTTTAAGATTATGAAAAGAGGTACCATCCAAAAAAATAAACCTAAAAAAAAGATAGATATATTTTTTCGAACAATCACCCTTTGTATGTAAACAAAACTATCCACTCTTTGTTTCTTAGATTTTGATTAAAAAATAAATCTTGATTTTACAAATTTAAGTAATTCATATATTATGTATCAACATAGTAACTTAATGCCTCGCAATATCGTAACCAATAAAAAAAAGTACCTACTTCAGACTGATGGCAACTTCGAACATTCAAATTAGCGATTATTGCCTCAAGTGGATAAATGACCAGAGTCGACAAGGAAGAAGTGGAAGAGTCTTTCTTTCATGTGGCAATATATCTGATGAACTTTTTGTCATTTTTGACAGACTGACATCCATTGTCCAGTCTTCATATGACACGAGTCTGTGAAATAGATATCGACTTCTTGTCATCTAAAATGGACAAGAGGAAGATCCAACAGAAGATAGAAACATATCATTCTACAAAGAGAGAAAAGAAAAGAAGAGGAAAAGTACGAAAGCCATGGGACACACCACATTTTGAATCTGAGTCATGTGACATTTCTTTCCAAACAGGGTGAGAAAGGAATAATAAAGACTAAAATATATATTAACGCCAAGATAATGAGGCATGGGGTGTGAGTAAATCACTATTTAGAAGAAAACTAGATCAAATGTATCAAGTATTTTTATGTACCTGTTCACATGTTGAGAGTTCCATCTCTATTGGTGAAGCTTGGTGCGCCTAAGCTCGTCGCCACCACGGCACCACGGCTAACACTTGTAAGAGACAAACTCAGATTTAAAACAAGATATTAACATCAACAATTTATATCTTTACCCACTAAACTAATCTAACACCTTCAAAATATTGGACAAGAGTACCAATGCAGGATTTGAAAGTCTACATTCTTGTATTCCTGGAGTTCAAATAATTTGAATAGAACCATAGTGTTTGGCATCACTGCATAAATTATGATAAAGGAAGATAATTTGTTGAACCATAGATAGAACATGGCAAGAGAAAGAAAAGCTGCCGAGAATGAATCTACTCGATTACTACAGAAATTTAGACCATTATAACATAATGTGCATCCTCAACCTCCCAAAGACTTTGATCAAGGAAAAGAAATACTTCTTCCCCAAAAGGGACTTCTAACTTCAAGATAGACACTGATAGAATTGTTGAGAAGAAACAAAATCAGGCTATCAATATGCAAGAATAAGCATTCATTGAATCTGCAGTTTATGTTGCATCTAATTCATAAGGAAATCAATTCTAATGCAATCATAGAACACGGCTGCAACTAAGTCTTGCATCCTAACCGTTGGCGATAAGAAGTGACTGTCAAATGTTGAGAGGTGGAGGTGTCGTGCATTCTGGTGACTGCAAACGAAGACCCTTCCTGTTGCACCCTTGGAATCATTCTGCTTCGGCTGTAAGTTCCAAAATCCATGAAAACTCCTCACATCCACGAAGACTTTAAAAAGTATGACATATGAATGTTTATAAATATGTTTATGGAAATTCACATTCCGCCATAAACAATTTTTCCACCATTTAAGCTTAGTAGGACCGGTCCATGCTTATTCATGATTTCTTATTCTCTTTCTAGTACCGCACACATCCATCATAGCATCTTTATCTTAGTACAGTATGAGTTATTTGCATAAGAGGATCCTGACACTTCTGAATAAATATATAGATGCAATCAACTACTAAACTACTATGATGTTGCATGATAAAAAAACAAAATGATTTTAACCCAATTATGTGCTGGCTAAGAATTTGATAAATTTGTTTCTTGTTGAATGAGAAAAAAAAGAGGGGTAGATGGCGTTAACAATTAATGGATGAAACATATATTTAGAATCCCAATAACTATTGATCTTCAAGCAGATGTCTAGAACAATGAAGTAACAAGTATTTTGAATTCGGATATCCACAGAAGTTCTGAACAGGTTGGAGTGTTCTGCTTCTGTAGGCAATAGAGGGATAAAGGGTATGCTAGGGCTAGAAAGGTGGTGGAACACAGGCCACTAAAACAATGTTGGGGAAATTGTTGTAAAGAGCACTACTTCCAACATTGTTGGATCGAGTCTGGTAGACAAATGTGTCAAAATGTGTATAATAGTGCTTTACAAGAAGAAGCAAATGAGAACCATAAATTTTCAAAGGAAAACATCACAATACAAATCATCAGAAAGCCCCTTTCTAAGATGTCACAATTGCTAGTGACTTAAACCACTAGTAGGAATCTTACACCATATTCCAGAGACACTTCATTAAGAAAACCAAAACTTTCTATCAGCATCCCGAAATTTGCAGCCAAGCACTTCAAGACGAACTCAGATAACAATGGAACACATTCAATTCTGTTGGAGAAGATCGATCAAAAGACTGCTTCACTGGTTAAGAAGGGTATATACCATTTGATGCAATGCAAGTAAACACATATCTCAATATGTTCCACAGGTTACGATCAATCCACTTGAATAAAGAACAGTCAGCAATAATTTACTTCATGTTCTCAGAGTATATCACTTTCATAAAAAAACCACATACAAAGAGAAATGACGAAATGTGTGTGTAAGATGCATATGCAGACATGTTTCAGATCATTCAGTATAGTAGTAAATCTAAAATGAAGACATGTTAAGAAGCCATACAAGAAAAAACGCATTTTTACTTGCATGTCTGCTATTTTATTAATCATAATTAATCATGTAGCAGATTACCATAAAAAACAACCGCTCATCACACACAGTAACCACTGTGGTTAAGTAGAAACTTTTCACGATAGTATTGTTGATCAGAATTCCAAATTCCAGTCTCAGCACTTCAAAGAAAAGAGAAGCCGCTCAGGCTCTCATTTATTGATTCACTTCAACCCTGACTAAAATCCATCCTTTTAGCCACAGCACTTTACAAGGCCACATAAATTTCACCTCATGTTCCTTGCTAGCCCGAGATCACTTCTTTGCTCCAACTTTGTTTATACTAACAAAGTAAAGAAACCAAAGAAGCTAAAGAAACCACACCTTTATTAAGACTCGCTCCTCTGGGACTCCCCATCACCATCCTCTGCGACTGGAACACAGTGGCTTACCAGTTTCTCCTTGATCTCTCCATTCTCCTCCTCACTTTCTCCCGCCTTTTGCGAACCTGTCAACCTGGCGAGCATAACAAAAGTCATCCCGCCAAGAACATTGTTCAAGCACCTCAGCACCACCACGGATGCCTTGAATCCGGCGGATGGCAAGGTTTTCTCCATCAGAAACTCCAGACCGTTCAGCGTCTGGTACCGGAAATTACTGCTCAATCCCAAGTGCAGCGACCAAGTCAGTGCGTTCAGCACTGTGGGCGGAGGCTTGTTCGGTGTCTCAAACGCAGGATCCATCCGCTTGCGCAGCGCGATCAGCCCATTTGAGATGGCGGTCCCTGCAAGCCCCGCGGCGAAGCCGACGGCGGCAAAGGTGGCACCTTTATAGAGGAAGGTGCCAAGACGGGAGAAGAGGGAGTAAGGACCGGGCTGGAACATGTGACTAGTGGGGCAGGAGGCGAAGATGCCGGGAAGGGCGGAGGAGGCAGCGGCGGATGCGGCGGTGGGGGCGAGGAGGTACATGAGGACGAAGTTGACGATGGATCCCACGACGAGGGTGGAGAACACGAAGTCGAGTTCGTTAAGGCCGAAGTTGGGGCGGGAGGCCATGTCACCGATGACGTTCGCGGTGACACCGACGAGCTCCTCCATGAGGACCTTGAAGGGGAACTGAGGATCGGCCGTGACCCTAGAACGCCAACCCTCGAGGAAGAGCCCAAGGGGACCGCCCGGATCGGACGACCTCGGCTCCTCGCCGTGGTGATCATCGCCGGGGGCGCCGTCGCCGCCGCCTCCGCCGCGGCCATTATCGCTGGGACCGTGTGGTGGTTTGGAGGGCCCGCCGCTGGAGAGGGCGGGGGGTTCGGTGGAGGCTAGAGTCTGGGAGAGGCTAGGGTTGGCGGAACGGGGGAGGAGGAGGGGGATGGAGATCGAAGGGAAAGTGCGGGGGATTGAGGGTAGGGAGAGGCAAGGATGGTAATGGTGGTTGGTTCGTCCGTGGAGGCGGCGGCTCTCGGCGAGATCTGGGACCGGAGAGAGGTGGAGCTTCACCGCGACGCCGGCCATGATGGCGTAGTTCACGAGAGAGAGAGAGAGAGAGAGAGAGAGAGAGAGGAAGAGAGAGAGAAGGGGAGTTGAACAACGCAAACTATTAGGTTCCTTGTTAGAGTCGCTGTATTAATTGAATAAGGAAACAGCTTTAAAGACAAATATAATGAATGTGTGATGACGTTGAAGATTTCTAGATGGGAACTTTGCTGTTTCCTGTGTGTATTGATGATTAGTGAGACCTCATGCTCTCGCATTGATGATTAGTGAGACCTCTCTTCTTTGGGTTGTAGCAAGATTAGTGGTAAGATTCCATCCGCCCTCTCTATTTTATCGTGCAACAATGACATTTTGGGGATTATAATCATATTCGAGGGTATTTATGGGATAAAATGGGAGTGCGTTAGGTGGCCGTTTATGTTGAGAGATTTTTTATATATTTTTTTGGGCCATGTGAATTAGAAATACCAATTGATTTCACGTAACTTTTAATCCGAAATGGATTAAAACATACTCTGATTTTTAAATTAGATAATCACAATCAATCTCTTCTCATTTCGACAACCAATTTCGATTTATTTTCTGAGAATAAATTTTATTTAAATTGAATTAACTCTGTATGATTAGATTTTATATTTTTGATATGTTTTTAAAGATTGTTTTACTATGATGTGAGAATTAAAATTGAGTGACTATAATCCGTATGCATCAAGGTTTATAAGTTCAAACAATCTCGATCTAGTTTTAGCATATTAGAATGGGTATTGATAGTTAATTAAGAGGGTAGTTTAATCTGATTTTATCTTAAGCTAAAAATTTATGTCTCTTAATTTTTTTATAAAATTTCATGATAATTTAAGATCAACTAAAATAGTTGTTAGGTGAAGATGTTGTTGACGTCTTGGTTAGCCCGATGTGGTCTAAATCTGTATGCGCAAGATTATTTGATGAACTCCTAAGGTGCCACGTGCACAAAGACTGAGATCGAGAGAGATTTTCTAACTCAGTCCATTCGACGCCTATGTTGGTAACCCGAGGTGTACGAGTATAGGTGCGAATAGTCCCCCAAAGTTTCCTTTATCTGTGTTAAAGACGAACTTTTATACTTGATCATAAAGGACAAGAAGGAAGCTTGTAATTACTTTCTGATCATAAATGCGAGAAAGAAGCTTATGATTATCGTTCTAATCATAAATGATAGGAAGGAAGCTTCATCTTCTTTCTCTTTGGGCACCAAGTGGAGGTGACATGTCAAATAATTAGCCGATAATTATCCCTTATCATTTATTCCCTCCCCCAGCGTGCTTCGGAACTCTTTCGATAGAGGTTCAAAATGCGATGTCTAGTTCATTCGACACGAGAGTATTCGAGATTTTTTCTCGCGGGTTGAGTTTTCTTAACTCGCGTGCCTCGGGTACATTTTGCTATACATTTTCATTGTGAAATTTCTTCTCATACGAGTCGAGTTATTCTAACGCACGTGCCTATGACACATTTTACCTTGTGCCTCTACCATGGCGGATTTCTCTTCACATAGGTCGGGTTTTCCCGACTCATGCATCTCGGGTATATTCGGCCTTATACTTCCGTTATAGTGGATTTGTCTTCTCATGGGTTTGGTTTTCTTTACTCATGCACCTCAGACACATTTAGTCTTGTGCCTCCACTATGGCAAATTTCTCTTCACGCAAGTTGGGTTTTCCTAATTCATGCACATTGGGCATATTTTACCTTGTGCTTCCATCGTGGGGTGAATTACGATACTTTTTGAGTTCTCCATCTTAGGCATTTTGAATCCTTCATTTGATGCTTTTCAAATCCTTTATTTTGTTGGCATCCCTTCGGAAGGGACACTTGTCTTAATCGTGGGAGGAGAGAGATCGACTCCCTCCCTATATATCCTCCCTCACCTAGTGGGTGGGGTTCATTCTTCTTTTTAATTATTCAGGGCCTCCTAAGAAACATTCTTTGCTTTATCATGATTCCCTATAGGGTGAGTTAATCCTCGGTCTCGCTCTTCTATATGGCGAGTCGATGCGAGTCTCAACCCAGCCCCTCGGAGTACGAACTGAATCTCCTATCACTTCATCTCATCTCTCTTTTTAATCTTCTGCAGCCTTATGATTGTGATCCTCTATAAACGTGAATCTGTATTCCTTAAAGAGGAAGGTGTCTGGCCCCTCTTCGGGCTCGGTAATGGCCCCTTTAGCTTTGGTCACTATTCGTGAGCCGTTGCTTGAAACATCAAGCCCGACTCAATCTAGCCATCATGCTAGCATTGACAAGCCGAGAAAGAAGTATAAGATTATCGTGAGGAAGGTGCCTTGCCCCCGAAGGGGTGGAGTGTTGAATCTCGAATTTTGATGATGAAACCAATTGATAGTGTTTATCTGATCTGTGCTTTGAGTGAAGCAGAAAGCTTCAATCATGGAGAGATAATTAAAAGCAAGAAGAATCATGTTGGGCTGGAGTGGCACAACCGGAGGATCGGTCGACGTATCGGCAGAAGGCTTCGGGCATCGGGCTAAGAAGAACAAAAATTGCATCAAGAAAATCGGAGTTACTGAGATCAACCGGCCGATTAAGCAATAGACCGCAAGAGAGGATGATGCGCTGAAGAATCAGATGAGGCATCGATGAACCAATGACATATCGGACAACATTTGATTAGCTTTTGTAATAATTGTCTAGATCGAAATAGGTTTTAGGCGTAATTGGGTTAGAATTGGGCCAACTCAATTAGGGGCCAATTGGGCCTATATTTGGGTTATGTTGGGCCAAGTGAAAGGCCTAAACAGGGACCTAACAGGTGGAACCATCGTGGCATAGTCTCCGAGACTATGTCAAGTGGTGGTATCGCCAAGCTAGGTGGTGGTACCGCCCAAACATAGTCTCTGAGAGACTATCAAGCGGTTGTACTGCCAGATTAGGCGATGGTACCACCTAGTGTTAGTACTACAGGTAGTGGTACTGCCTAACACAAGCCCTTGCTCAAAGTCTAAGTGGATGCTACCCTAGCGATTGCATCAGCTTGTGTGTTTTCTTCACGGGTGACCCCAAACACATTGAGTCGGGAAAAACTAAGCTAATTTTCATATATCAGTGAGGTACTTCATCATAGTTGCATCTTGGGCCTTGTAACTCCCCTCCACCTGCTCATGACAAATTGTGAGTTGCTGAACACTATCAAGTCTTGGACTTGAAGCTCTCGAGTAAGCTAGAGCCCCAAAAGACATGCTTTATAGAGGAGGAGAGGGGTAGAGGAGAATAGGAGGTGGTAGCTAAGAAGATCTAGCCTATGACCCTTTGGTTCCCTCCTATTTATAGAAGCCCTATTTCAACTTAACCCTAATAGATCCTACCCTATTGGGTACTAGATCTCCATCTAACTATATAATTCTTTTAGATTAGTGGATCTCTATCCAATAATCTCTTATTGGATCTCATCTATTGGATCCAATAATTCAAGGGCTTATTGGATATCTAATAGGATAAGGGCTCCAACGAATATCTCATATCTGAACCTCTACTCATCGCAATACATACCATATGTGTACGACTCTCTAGGCCCAATATTAAGTTGGCCGTGAGTCATATTTGTTAGAACTCCTTCTGGCTCAGTAAATTATTATCTTCATAATAATTCACTCAACTCATCGACTACAGATGTACTAAGTTACTACACCATAATCCCCAAACGATATAAGGGAATCCAATATTTTGGACATATTTATTCTCACTTACCGTATACCTAAAATCCCTCATCCATCTAATACCTCAAAGACTATATACGTGGCATGGCGCTATCAGGCTCATATGGTTTCTACTCGAGTCTCGCTCTAATCAGATTCTCCCGTAGAACTATTTCTCTCTCAATCCGAATGACCATAGTCAGGGATTTATCTGAGTAAAAACACATGAGATATATTCCTCTTATGATACTAAGAGCAGATGATCCTCTATCAACACTTAAAAGTCCTCGTAAAGTTGGCTGCTACTCCCGATAATCCGCTATAATAGATTTAAAAATTCTAGACCTTTGAGTCTGATATTAAAGAGTGGAGTACTCATACAGGACATCCTTGGTGTCTCAAGCCTAAGGATTAGATATACCACTGGGATGATTGAATCAATATCTGACAATGAGATATCATCAACCATATATCATTTCGTGAGTGGATCAATCAATGAACTTATTCTTCAATGAACACATACACTATATCCCTAGTATCCCCACACGAGTAGCTATCAGATCAACCGCTTCCATCATATGGATGGGTATATAGTACACCAGTCTGTCCGGTTATCTTGATATCTCTCTCGAGTAATATATAACCAGGATTATTTAGGGTCAGTGTTTAAAAGTGAATCGGTTTCATTATTGTGATTTCATCACAATTCGATTCCCATTGCACAGATCTATAGACATCACAATATATACATGCAACAAGAAATATAAGGTGAGAAAATATCATAATAATAATAAGTAAAAAGATTGCGTATCATATCACACATATCATCACTTACGTGATTGGCTTGTAGAGCTTCTATGACTAGTAGTTACACCCAACACTAACTCAATTAAGACATAAATGATTACAAAATATGAATCTTATATTGTCTGACTTGTTATTGGTTTATCCGAACTCCCAACGCATCATGCTTTCTTTTGGCGTATTGCCCAATCTATCAGCATATTAACTCTCACAACATCTGATCTTGGCACAATATCTGATTCTTCTGGCTCGATGCTCGATCTCTAACTCTGGGTCAACGTTTGATTCTCCTATTTCAATCGATTTACCTTTTCTTAATCGATAATAGTCCTGTATCACTTTTCTTAAATACAGATTACATCATAAACTCATCAATTGATTTCATTATCAAAATCTGGAATTCAATAATCTCTCCTTTTTTATGATAACAATCAATTGATGATGAAATTTTAACTAAACCCCTCTATCTATATACTATATCAAAATAAATTTGAATTTCAGAAAATGATAACCTTCTAATCATAATATCTTTGTATTCAAGTCGAAACAATTTTAATCATAAATTATAGTGATCATATGTAACATATCATATCAAAGTAATCATTACTTACTTCATATGCATATCATTACATATATTATTAGTATAAAATCATGAGTATTGCATACATAATTTTAAATCATCAAGGTACATTATGCATAATTCCAAAACATAAAATTTCAAATCATCATCACTTTGGCATAACTTCAAATCATTATGTATGACTCTAAAATATTAAAATTTTAAATCATCATTATTTCTTCCCTTTGTCATCAAGCTAGTAAGTTAGTAAGTTTTACTTCACATTAGAACATACAAGCTAGTAAGTTAGTAATTTTTTTTGCTTATCTTGAGATGTGCAGGATAGCAATTTTTGCTTTTCTTGAGATGTGCAAGCTAGTAATTTTTATTTCTGTTAAGATGAGCAAGCTAGCAATTTTTGTTTCTCTTGAGATGTGCAAGATAACACTTTTTTTTCTCCCCTTTGTCATTATAAAAAAGAAAAAAAGAAGAAGGGAAGGATTCAATGGTGTAAAAATTTATATCAATGTTTCAATCATCACATAAAAAATGAAAAATCAAGTCATGAAAGACCATAAATCATTTTGATAAATCTCTTCTTTTGTATATAGAAAGAAGAAATCATAGGAAATGATTTTGATTCAAAAGAAAACTTAAGTCATGAAAATTGAGAAATCAAATAATGATCCACAAAAAAATATATGAGAAGAATTTATGCATTTGGAAGATTTAACATACCTTATTCTCTTCTAATAGTATCACATTATTCATCATTCAATGGTTTAGTAAAAATATCTACTAATTGATGTTTTGTGTTAATAAAATCTAAAGATATATCATGATTTTTAACATTATCTCTAATAAAATAATATCTAATATCAATGTATTTAGTTCTAGAGTGTTGAATGAGATTCTTTATTAAACAAATTATATTAATATTATCATATTTTATAGGGATATTTTTCAAGTAAAGTCCATAGTCTTCTAAGGTGTTTTTCATCCATATTAGTTGTGTATAACATGCACTTGTTGCTACATATTCAATCTTGATTGTAGATAATGTAATAGAATTTTGTTTCTTAGAAGACCAAGAAACAACAAGTGGATGACTTACAAGTTGACATATTCTAAATGTGCTTTTTTTATCTATTCTATATCCAGCAAAGTCAGCATCAACATAAGCAATCAAATTAAAATTTTTAGATTTTGGATATCATAATCCTATATTATGAGTTCCTTTTAAGTATCTAAAAATCTTTTTAATTATTTTATAATAAGATTGTTTAGAATTAGATTAAAATCTAGCACAAAGTCCAATATTAAACATTATATTAGGTCTAGTTAGTATGAGGTATAGTAAGCTATCTATCATACCCCTATAAGTCTTTTAATTAAAGCATTCTCCTTCAATGTCCATATCTAATTTAGTAGAAGTGTTCATTAGTGTATTAATGGCCTTAGCACTATTTAGGTGAAACCGTTTTAGTATATCAAAAGCATACTTAGTTTGACTAACAAAAAGTTCCATCACTTAGTTGCTTAATTTACAATCCTAAAAAACTTATCAATTCACCCATTAAACTTATTTTGAATTCTTGGCTCATATTTTTGGCAAAAAATTTATATAAAGATTCATTTAAAAAAAAATAATATCAATAATATTTATTTGAATAGTAAGAAAATTATTTTAAAAATATTTAATAAATAATATGATATCGGCCTTACCTTTCAAAAAATTATTCTTAATAAGCAATAAGCTAAGTCTTTTATACCAAGCTCTTGGGCTTTGCTTCAATCCATACAGAGCCTTAGATAACTTAAAAACATGGTTTGGAAAAAGAACATTCTCAAATCTGGGTTGCTCAATATAAATCTTCGGAAATAAACCCATTAAGAAAAGTACTTTTGACATCCATTTGAAATAGCTAAAAATTATTACAACATGCATAGGCAAGGAATGTCTTCTTGATTGAAACATTTGGCTACTAATCTAGCCTTGTTTCGAACTACGATATCAAGTTCATCTTGTTTATTCCTAAAGACTCATTAAGTGCCAATTACAAGATGATCACTAGGTCTCGGAACAAGCTTCCACACCTTATTTTTTTCAAATTGATTTAACTATTTATGCACTGCAAACACCCATGAGTCATCTTTTAAAATATTGTCATTGTATTTAAGTTCAATTTGAGACAAAAAAGGTAGCATTAGCATAAATTTTTTTAAATAAAGAACGAGTTTGCATACCTTTTGATGTATCTCCAATGATTAGCTTCCTAGGATGCACATTGTTAGGACTCTAGCTAGGAGAGTCCTAATTGAGGGATATTCATGTAAAACCTATCTAAGTCGACCCCTATTAAAGAGGTGAAGAGGCCGACTAGGGTTTGGAGGTTGTTTCTTAGAGAAGAATTAGGAGTTGTAAAGAAATATGAGTCTTGAGTAGGAATCCTATTAGAAGTTAGGGTTTAGAAGCCCTATAAATAGTCATGCATTCCTCCTCTTTTCATAAGCAATAGATGAATCTTTTTTGCAGCCTTTGAGCAGCAACTTGGAGGGAGGAACCCCTATAGAGTTTCAAGGAGGCCAATCCCCTAAAGAGATCAACCCAAGTTTAGAATCTACAAGGGTTCTAACACCTGGTATCAGAGCAGCGTTCTTGGCATCTCGCTGCCCTTCCACAGCCATCCATCAACCCTCCACAGCCACCCAAAGTAATTCCCACAATTGCTTAAAATATCGTCGTCAAATTTCGCCATCATCATGGAGCCTCCTTTGATCTCCCCGTAAATTATAATAGGTTTTGATTTCCTACCTTACTACTACTACAATTTAGTTATCCTTATTCAAAAATCTAAAAAATAATTGTTCCAAAATTACTGCATAAACTTTTCATCGTAAAGATTTCAACTCTACGACGAAAGATACATTGCAAAATTTCAACCGCATAGCACAGATTGTTTGATCTTGATACTACATTTTTTCTATCCAAATCTCTACGAAATTTTTATAACAACTTTGACACTTCCTAATGGTAGATTTCCCTTTAGTTTTGTCAAAAAATTCTTAATATAAACCATTGATCTTTTATATCTAATCTACTATACTTGAAAATCTGTATTGTAAAATTTCAGTCGTATAGCACTATTTATTTGATCTTGATACTATATTTTTTCTATCCAAATCTCTACAAAATTTTTATGATAATTTTAACACTTCGTAATAGTAGATTTTTCTTTAGTTTCATCGAAAAAATCTTAATATAAACCACTAATCTTTTACGTCCAATCTGCTACACTTGAAAATATGTGCTACAGAAAATTTCAACCGTATATTGTTGCCTTAACCCATCTATTTGTAATCTTTTTTGAATAAAATTTCTTATACACTTCATAGATCATCTCGGATTCCATTTAGGATTGATCTATTGAGGAATTCATCTCTAAAAACGATTTTGTGTTGCTGTAAATTTTTGTCATAAACCGCTAAAATTTTTCGACGAGAATTCTGCTATCATAACTTGCACCAATTTTCTTGCTGTTACTGCCAAAATTTTCTTGATTAACTTGGACATCCTTGCTGTAATATAAACTAAGATATTGCTGTTAATTCCCTCTTCAAATCTCTTAAGTTTTTGGTAGAAATTTCATTGAGAAATCGTTGTTTCTTCGATGACAATTCTGCTCTTACAAGACAACACATATTTGTAGCAACTTCCACTGATTTCTATCAAACCTTTGCTGCCATCTACCATAGATCCAAAACTTTCATCCATAGCCCTAAAACTCCACTAAAGCACACCCTCAAACTGCACCCAAAACAACCACAAAATAAGCCTAAACCGCAGCCTACATCCACCAATCCACCAACCCTTTCGACCAGTACTTCTCTCAACTTATACATATCTTTAACCCAGCAACAAAAGAGAGATCTTAACATCACAAATTTGAAGGCATATACTATGGCATCTGAGGAGGTAATCAAAGCTAAATTCGAAGCCTTCGAGGCCCGAATAGAGGATAAGGTTCGGATTCTCTTTATCGAACTCAGTTTAGGCCGACCACCAAGCCCGAAAAAATCACATCATGGAGAGAGATCTAACCAATCGCACCAAGCCCGAAGATATGACTTCCAAGAGAGGGGAGACTCTATGACTGACCCCAACTATCCATGCATGAGAGTGAACTTCCCTAGATGGGAAGAAGGAGACCCAATTGGTTGGATCTCACACGCAAAGCGATATTTTCGGTACCACAAAACCGCGGATGCATCTATGGTGAAAATTGTAGCTATATATCTTGAAGGGGATGCCATACAATGGTTTGACTAGTTTGAACACACTCATGGAATCCTCTCATGGTGATAATTCAAAGAAGGACTGCTGATCCGCTTCGGACCAATCGATTATGAGAACATTGACGGACAACTAGCAAAGATCCGACAAACCTCCACCATTCAGGAGTACCAAACCAAGTTTGAAAGATTATCTAATCAAACTCATGATTGGTCTCAAAAACAGCTATTGGGGACCTTCATTGAGGGCTTGAAGCCGGAGATTCGGGGAGAAGTTAAAGCGCGACAACCGTACACGCTAATGGCAGCCATCTCTTTCGCACGACATCAAGAGGAGAGATTGAACCATGAAGTTCGGAGGACTATGGTCGCTCCTCGACCAGTAATACTAAAGCCCTCAGCCCCCCATACTGTCGACCGAGTCCCTGCACCAAAGAGGTTGACAAGAGAAGAGCTTCGGGAGCGATATGCAAAGGGGTTATATTGGCATTGTGACGAGCCGTGGAGCCATGAGCATCGCTGTAGTAAAGGGAGACTTCTTATGATTGAACCAATAGAAGAAGAGGTCATTGAATATCCAGAAAAGAGGCTTGAACATAAAGAAGAAGATCAGAAGAAGAGCCACAATCGACCAAAGTTACAGTACATGTACTAGCCGACTACTCAAATCCGAAAATAATGAAAGTTGGAGGCCTTCTCAAACAATAACCGATCACTGTTCTCATTGACATAGGCAGTACTAATAACTTCCTAAACAGTAAAGTTGCTATCCGAATGGCCTTACCTATTGAGAATCATAGTAGGTTTGACATTAAGGTCGTCGACGGATGGATTTTGAAGTATGATCGTAGGCGCCCGCGAGTGAAACTATTGTTGCAGGACCAAGAGATAATTACATATTTCTTCCTCCTCCCTCTTGATGTTCATAAGGCCATGCTTAGAATTAAATGGTTGATGACATTAGGTGATGTTTCCTGAATTTTTATGAAACTAATTATGAAATTTTACAGTAAATGGAAACAGGCGATACTGCATAGGAAACGTAGGGGCGACGTAACGACGATTTGCACACTACAAATAGAGAAGGTTTTACATAAAGTATGCAGCGACTTTTTGGTACAACTTGAGCAGCAAACTAAGGGAGAGCCAACATAATTTGAAGATCCAAATCTACTTCCTTTGCTTGCTGAATTTTCAAATATATTTGACGAATCGTGCAACCTACCTCTTACCCGTCGGCATGATCATTATATAACGATTCTTCCAGACAAATCTCCAGCAAATACTCAATTATATCAGTATCCACATCTCCAAAATGATGAAATAGAAAGGATTGTAAAAGAGATGCCCGAAACAGGAGTTATTCGGCCAAGGTGCAGCCCCTACTCTTCACCGGTGCTCCTCTTATGAAAGAAGAATAGAACATGGCGATTGTGTATTGATTACCGAGCTCTCAATGACATAATTATCAAGGACAAATACCCTATTCCAATAGTAGATGAATTACTAGATGAAAGGGAGCATAAATCTTTACAAAGCTGGACCTTTGATCCAGGTATCATCAAACATGAGTGTGCAAAGAAGACATACCGAAAACCACCTTTTAAACACATAACAACCACTACAAATTTTTACTTTCTTCAACAGAAGGTGGAATACTTTGGCATATCATATCAGAGGAAGGTGTAGTAGTGGACCCCTTCAAAATTGGAGCAATGCAAAACTAGCTTACCCCGAGGAACATAAAATTGCTACATGACTTTCTGGGTTTAATAGGCTACTACCGCAAGTTCGTGAAAAACTATGAAAAGATCAGTGCACCACTTACTTCCTTACTGAAAAAAAAAATCTTCCAATGGTTGGACAAAGCCTCCGCTACCTTCGACAGACTTAAGGCAGCCATGACGACGACGTCAGTGCTAGCACTACCAGATTTCAATCGACCCTTCATTATTGAGGCCGACGCATCTGGAGTCAGAATTGGAGCCATTCTCATACAAGATGGTCAACCACTCACATACACTAGTAAGACATTGTCTCCCTCCCATCAAAATATGTCAATATATGATAAGGAGATGCTGCCATTGTGCACGCAACAATGAGGTGGAGACTCTACTTGATCGGTCGATGATTTCAAATTAAAACCGACCATAAAAGCCTCAAGTACTTTTTAGAGCGAAAGATATCATACCCTGAGCAGTAAAAATGTGTAACAAAACTTCTTGAATTTGATTATGAAATAACTTACAAAAAGGGAAAAGAGAATGTTGTTGCAGATGCGCTTTCACAGCTACACGAGCAAGCTAAATTTTTGACTATTTCACTTCTGACCAACGACTTCCTTAAGGATATTTAGATGGAATAGTAGGAAGATTTAGAGACCAGTAAGATCATAAAAAAATTGGAGGAAACACCAAGCTCCGTGACTCATTACAATTGGGACTCAAAAGAATTACACTATAAGGGACGCATTGTGCTTCTGACAAATTCTACTTGCATCTTCACGAGTATATTTTGGATAAAGTTATTCTATATGTAGGGTATTAAATTGAAAATGAGTATAACATATCACCCACAAACTGATGGCTAAATGAAACTTGTAAATAGGTGCTTGGAGACAGCCCAAAGCCACCCACCAAATAAGACTATCCAAAGAAAACTCTAGACCCAACCAAGTGCCATTATTGATCGACGGATCGTGACTTGACGACAATGATCTACTACTGAAGTGCTAATATAGTGGGCGAACCTACCAACATAAGATGCCACTTGAGAGAACTATGATGACTTGAAGATCAAATTCCCAGAATTCATGAATCGTTAGCCTTGAGGACAAGACAATAATAATTTTTAAATTCACCATCATGATTATTACAAATAGAGGAAATCATAAAACCCTTATCATTTTGAACATACTTACAAAACTTTAAAAAAATTAAAACAATCATTTTTATGTACCAAGAAGTATGTCCAAGTATATATACTATAATCATTAATAATCATAAAAATATATTTACTACATCCTAGACTTTGATATCAATTGATCCAAATAAATCTATATGAATTAATTATAGTGGTCTAGAGGTAATTACTTGATTTTTAGATTTAAAGCTACTCTTTATTTGTTTACCTAGTTGGCATACATCATAAACTTTATCTTTGATAAATTTAATTCTAGACATATCTCTTATATATTCTTTAGTTATAATTTATGAAATTAATTTTTTACTTGTATTACTTAATCTCCTATGCCAAAGTCATGCATCATCGTTTAAAACCAAAAAGTAAGTTTCATAAAAAAAAATCATCAAGATCAATAGTATATACATTATCCTTAAGGCAATTATAGATTTATTTTTATGTGATACATCTATAATGTAAGTATTAGATTCAAATTTAATGTTATATCCTTTATCACATAATTAATTAATGCTTAGTAAGTTATGTTTTAAATCATCTACTAATAAAATATCTTCAATCAAGAGGTTTGATTTGTTACCTATATTTCCTTTATCAATAATTTTTTCTTTGTTATTGTTTTCGAATGTGACATATCCTTCATCTTGGCTAGTGAGCTTAGAGAAATGTATTATATCTCCGGTCATGTGCCTTGAGCATCAATTATTAAGATACTACTCCTAGCTTTTGATTGTAGATGTATCTACAAGAAATGAGGGTTTGCTTTAGGTACCAATTTAACTTTGAGTCCCTCATGATCTACCTATATTGACTATTGGCATTAAGTTATTTATGGTTCCTTTAGGAACCCAAACTAATTTATACAAGCTATATTTTTTAAATGAATATTTATAGGCATAATGACCATATCTACCATAAAAATTACATATACTTTTAGAGGAAACATACAATGTGGGTCCTTTAACAAATAGAGTACGCTTTCGTTGAGTGATACTACTCACAAAGCTGATTTTTTTTTTTGTACATTATCTTTGTTAGCGATGATCATGTTTAATGATATGTTTTCAATTTTAAAATTTTCTAATATTTGTTGTAATACTATATTTTCCTTTTTGATTAAGTCTAACTCTTCACTTGAGTATAAGAGGTTAACATGCAATTGTCATACTATTTTTTTAATTTTTTAAATTTATTAGAGAGAGAAGAATAATCTTTTTTTAGTAATTTATATTTTTTACTAACTAATTTAAATTCATTATATAAACCATGAAATGCATTAAGTAATTTATCATAAGATAGAGAGGTTTTGGTTGAGTCACATATCTCATCGTTGAGAGCCATCAAGGCGTAGTTCGCCACCTCATCTCCATTGGTTTGCTCTTCATCTTCATGCACTTGATTCGTCCCAAGTCACATTGTGTGTTTTCTTCTTCTTTTGTACTAGCATTTTCTTCTTCAATTGTTGATACTCAGTTTTGAAGTACCTCGGCTTCTTGCATTCATAGCAAATGATTATTTTCTTTTTGAGTTCATTTTTGTTCTTAGTGTCTTGTTTTACAATATTTGTTTTGTTTCTTTTTATGAATTTTTAAAATTTTCTTATGAGGAGTGCCCAAGTCATCATCATCGAGCTTTCACATGAGTGGTCTTCTTTGGTTCTAAGTGTCATATCTTTCCTGTTCTTTGGAATATTATTATCATATTCAGCATGTGCCTTGTAAGTCATTTCATATGTTATTAATGATCCTGTGAGTTCTTAAGAGAAAAATAGTTTAAGTCTTTTGCTTCTTAAATAACAGTTACATTTGGATCCCAACTTTTTAGAAGAGATCGTAAAATTTTATTAACAAGTTCAAGATTAGTATAGCTTTTATCAAGAGCTTTTAAACCATTAATAACATCTGTAAAAATGGGTGTATATATTACAAATAGTTTCACTTGGTTTTATTCTAAACAATTCATAGCTATGCACCAAGAGATTAACCTTAAATTCTTTAACTTTACTTGTGCCCTCGTGTGTAACTTTGAGTGTATGCCAAATATCATGTATAGTTTCACATATAGAAACACGATTAAACTTATTTTGTTTGAAGTACAAAATAAAGCATTCATATCTTTAGCATTTAAATAAAATAATTTTTTCTTTATATCATTCTATTCATTCATTAGTGTAGAGGATTTTTGAAAATAATATTCGATAATATTCCATAAATCAAAGTCTATATAAATCAAAAAAATCCTCATTCATATTTTTCAATATATATAGTCCATCTCATTAAATATAGGAGGACGAGTGATAAGTATAACCCTCTTGATTGTAGGAAAAAGTCATATAATCTCTCTTGAGTTTTAAACCAACTAAGAGAACTTGGTTTTGATACCAACTATTAGGATCGTAAAGTCACTAACAGGGGGTGAATTAATACTTTCAAGAAATTATGATTTAAAAATTCATTCGATGAAACTAATATCGAAAATATGCTTGACTTAGAATACGAGTAAATGTAATAAGCAATTAAATCAGAAAACAATAGCAATAAAGAACATAAAAAGAAATACACACTGAATTTATAGTGGTTCGATTGTTGCAACCTACATCTACTCCCAATTCCTCCTCCGTCGAGGCCATCGGCTTTCACTAACGATCTTCTTTCAATGGGCGAAGATCAACCACCCTTATTACAACTCTTTTCTCCTTTTCATAGGTTTAGGAGAGAAACTTTACAACTCTTTTTTTCTTATAAGTAGTCCTCACAACTCCTTTAGATTGACTTGGAAGATTGAGGAGGAAGGACTTAACACTTAGATTGTATACTTAGAATTACAAGTTTTTTGAGCTCTTTTCTTGTTATCTCAAGCAAGAATGAGTGGGGTATTTATAGGTCTTAAATGACTTCAAAAATAGAGCCAAAAAGTCTCATCCCTAGGTTTTTTGTGTACTAGCAGTACCACCGCCTACAGCATTGAGCACTAACAGTACCACCGTCAATCTAGGTGGTACCATCGCCTAACATAGTCTCGAAAACTATGTCCTGACGGTACTATCACCAGTCAGTTTGGGCAATACCACCGCTTAACACTAGTAGTCATTGTCGGGTCTTCCAAGAACGTACACTTCGTATGTTCCAATTCATAGGTGGTTCCACCACTTGGTTTGGCGGTGCCAGACCCAACTGTAGGCCACTGAATGAGCCTTCCAACTAGCTCAAATCAGCTCTGATTTAAGCCCAATGGGCCCCTAATTAAGTTGACATGGTTACACCCAAAACCAATTCAATTAAGACCTAAACTACAATGATCAAGACAAACGATTACAAAACATGAATCTTATACTGTCCAGCATGTCATTGATTCATCCGAACTCTCGGCCCATCATGATTTTCTTCGACATATTACTTGATCCATCGGTATGTTGACTCTTGCAACATCCGATCTTAGCTTAATGTTTGATTCTTTCAACCTGATGCTCAATCTTTGACTCTATCCTAATGTATGATTCTCCTGCTTCAATTAATTTACTTTTTCATGATCGAAAATAGTCCTGCATTATTTTTCTCAAACATAGATTAAGTCATACACTCATTAATTGATTATATCATCAAAATCCGGGATTCAATAGAAGAGGGACCAGAAGACCACTACGTGCCTAGCGTAAGACTAGTCGACGCACATCCACTTGAGATAGGATCAGAAGTTCTTGAGCTCATCGTCAACGTGAGAGAAGTTACATGCGTACAACACCGTGCTAGGCAACAACAACTCGGTGCTACTACCAGTGGTCGCTTCTATGATGACGTCTTCTCCCATAATTTATGATGGTCTTATTTTTTTAATTTAAAATACACATATCATTATATTAATAGTTTATTATGAGTCAACATGTCACATAAGCAAACTTTAATGTTTGTTAACTCATACTCGATTCGAGGGACTTATATGCTATATTTTTAAAAATATATGTATTATTTTAGATATGAGTAAACCATAAAGGTCGAAGAGATTCATAATCAAAATTATATAAACTAAAATAGTCTTAATCTTTTTTTAAACTTAAATTATCCATATCATTATATTAATAATTTATTATGAGTCAACATGCTACGTAAGTAAACTCTAACGTTTGCTAACTCAAACTTAACGAAAGGGACTTATATATTATATTTTTAAAAATATAATAATTATTTTAAATATAAATAAATGATATATATATATATATATATATATATATATATATATATATATATATATATATATCACATCAATATCGAAGCGAAGGCAGAGACACAGAAAAGCCATCGTAATCAACGTGCTGAAGCACAGAGCCCTTCATTATATTTATACAGCGAACACGCAAACCATGGTTGCTCACCCTTGATCACCGAACAGAGAAAAGTAAGCTGTTGCGATGGCTTCTCGAGTCCATATCCTATCGGAGGTCTTCAGGGCGGCAAAGGCGGAGCTACTGCCGAGTGCTCACTCTTCCCTCGACGCCATTTCTGCTGTTACATTCCTCCAAGGGAGGAGCGATACGATCAGACCGACCATAGCGATGCCAAGGTCTCCGTCGAATCAATTTGGCCATAGATGAATCTGTTTGTAAATGGTGCACATATAAATACCAAGTAGCTCTTCTGGTGCATTTAAATTGAATTATGTACACTAAATGTAGCAACAACCTCTCTCAAATGTATTATGGGTTTTCTGCCAAAAAAATAACTTGGTTTCTAATATTTCAAATCCATTACAAACTAATTCAAGTCACCAGTGGAGAATAACAAAAGCAAAGCAAAAATGACCCTTGTCATCAGATGTCCGGAGTTCCAACTCCTGTTCATGCACATGGTCCGAATATGTCTGTGAGAGCTTGCAAAATAATGCAATACTCTGTAAGTGGTAGTCCGATGTGGTACCTCCTCGATCATGTAGAAGTAAAACAACCAGATAATCCCCCTGCAGTGTATTCACCAGCAACAAAAAGAACATTTGCCATCAGAAAGATCACAAGACTCAAAAAGGATAGGATACACCAAACGGATTCCACGAGTGCTTTTTGGGGACAAAAATCATTCGGTGTCAGGCTTGGGTTGTCACATTGAAGAAAACTTCACAGTGATAGTGAGTTTAATTAGAGAAATGATTCCGGGAGGGATGGCAACAATCTGTCAAGCCATGCTCAAATTTTCCATCAACCATGCTAACCTAGTCTATGCTATAATATTCATCGAAAACTCAAAATCTTGTTTCCCGGATACATCACTGATAGCAGCTAGAATGCAGGCAAAATATTTTTGTTCAGGCCTCTAATTATGGAAAATTGAAGCGTAAGAGTAGCGAAGTGTTATTGACTTTTAATTTGATGATACACTCAAAACACAGTAGCATTTCATTGAATTAGGAGGTCGATTTAAAAAGAAGAATCAAAATTATAGATCCCTTGGTAAATTTATCTCAATAGTGTCTTTGCTAAGAGGTACTCAATAGTAAATTAGAGCTCAGAAAAGAGGGTACCTGAGTGGATATTTCGTCTCTGGAATTTCTTCTACTATCATATTTCTCTGTTAAGCTGGGTTATCTTTAGATTCAGACCTCTGCTGTTTCCGATAATGAAAATAGACAAATTGGATCAGAATCTGACTTAGTTAAAGAGACTTTTGCTTCAAGCGATCGCTAGATATCAACAACAAATATGGAATTTGGCAGTGGAGAAAAACTCCATTCATCTGAGCAAAACCATTGATAGAACATAAAACAAACAATATCATTGAAGGATACGAAAACATCCAGAAGTATGCATCCTCCAGCATCAGCTAGCCAGGGTAGATTGGGCCTGATTTTATGCCAATCCAAGCTTTCCACAAGAATACTGCACAGAAAGATGCAGAATATGGTAGTTGCTCCTCGACTAAAAGCACAATCCCAGAAAGTCTATGTGAAGTTTCTAAAAATGCCATAAATATTCAGCACACACCATACCTTCCCACATATGTTGCATTTCCACTCACCGCGAAAACAAACATTAACGGGTTAAGGCCCTGTAAGAGAGACACATGATCACACCAAGTGGTCAACTAACCAATATAGTTAACAAAAAGTAATAACATGTTAATCAAAGCATTTAAAAAGAATTTCCACATCCTCCGGTGAAGTGGGGTGGGGTGGAGTGGGGGTCAGGTAAGTAGGGTGGGGCAGAATGTATGGGTGGAGGAGGTCTTAACAAAAAAATTAGCTACACAAAGCATCATAAGATATGAGATCTTGCCTGAACATTGCCCCTTCTAACCTGCAAAACATTCGAAAACACAGTGTCAGATTAAGTTTTCCATAAATTGAAATAGCCACATAAAAATGAGGATACAACAAAATAGCAGAGTTGCATGTTCCCAGTGCAAAAAAGTTCCCGTAGTCTTTGCAATGTGCCAAAGATAAAGAAATTTGCTGACTATTGATAGTATTTCATACGCATAGAGTTCATTCTCACGTTTAAATATATCTGAGGAAGCCTTGCCCCCATATAAATAGCTGCCATTGCCCAACCAAGTAAGTTTCCGACTCCAATGCTTCCGTCATCTTGAACATGGTCCTATGAATGGTTAAGTAAAATAAGTAATTCATTTCTGCAGCGATCTTTTAAAGATGATCAAAAGACAAGATAAAAGAAGACTTCACATGCTCAAGCAAATATGCAGCATTAACTCAAAAAGGAATACGGACTAGCATTACCTGTAACAACTTACGTCCGACTCGTATGACCATTCCATTAGGTGATGCAGTGTGCACATCATTGGTGCAAAGATGAAGAACACACATACCAAAGAAAAATACAGCTGAAGGTACCTGAATTTGAAGCATGTGCCCATACAATTCATTATCACATTATGTAAAATCCAAAAAGAAAAGTTTTGAGCAGTTATTCTGTACTCACTACAGCAAGCATATTTTTAGTACTCGAATTCGGTGGTGCAGATTGCGGGAAAATAACCCTGTCAAGTAGAGGCTCTTTTGCTACAGATTGCTGATTGCCACTTCTGGGTGGTGACCCTCCATTGTCACATGAATGTGCTAACCAAGCACCAAAAGCAGGCACAGGGCTTTTAGATAAAGACCGTGCTGACCTGGCATCAAAGATTGGTAAATATGCAAAAGTAAGAACAAATGGAGGATAAACTGAATAACAATGAATGAACACCACAAAAACAGATTATCATACATCCAAGAACAACATATCAAGTACAAACTGAATCACCAAAAAGAAATATTGATTAAATTCACTTCACATGGAACATTTGCCAAGACTAACACATCAAGCACAAACTGAATTACCAAGAAAGAAATATTGATTAAATTCACTTCACAAGTAACATTCGCTATGGAACTGATTTAATATAACAATGCTACATTAAAGAAGGATCACTTGTTCCACTGCTGCAACTGTACTGTTACTGGTTGGAAGCTGACAACCTTGTCAGTAAAATAAAATGCCAAAATAAATAACTATTTCCTTGATCTATGGAGAGGCTTATACATGACATAGACATGGAGCATCTGGAATGGGAACACGAAATAGGAATGTTGACAATGTCTATTAGAAACATGGCAAGACTTCCAAATCATTTCACAAACTCTTTGAAGGAAATATCTGAGAACACATCCTGCAATATGTAGAATCATTAGGTTAGTCTTGTCTAGGTTTTTATATATTACAAGGTTCATTTTGTACTTTAGTTCCCTAGGTCCTTGGATATTTGTTCATACCTCGTGAATATATTTGAGGCAGTTCCCCCTTGAAAAAAACATGATTGATTATATATTTAACAATGATAACATTTCTTGCCTTGGCATTTGTTATTTCTACCAAAAGAAAGATATCAGGGTCCTGAAACACTTAGCAAAGGCTGATGCTAGAAGAAAAATCATAACAGGGTTGATATGTGCATTACAATGACTCTTTCTTCATAATGTGCAAAATGTAGAAAGCATTTTCATTTTGATCTGAAAGAGGAGGGATCGGAGAAGGAGATTGTGGTTGCAAATGAGAAAGTTTTCGTTATTGGATAGAAGGAAACAATCAAAATATAAGAACATAAGCAGCAAAAAAATTGGGAACATAAGCTGCAAAGTTCCTGATAGTAGCAAAGTCTGCAATTGACACTATCTGAGATCTGAACCTTACACCTATTCTGGGAAGACTAATGAATCGACTAATGAATCAACCAGCGAGAATGAATGATTAGCTATCTTAAAAATTTCACCATATCCTACTTATATTTTAGGTCTATAAGAGAAATTAATGTGACAAAGCATTTTTGACAGATTAAAATGGTTAATTACTTACAGGTTGTCATTATTTAAACCACACTGGAGATTACTTTTCAGATAAAGAATTAAAAGAAATCAGGACCTGAGGATCAATTAATCATAACAGGATCATTCATTTACACTTTGCTGAATCATGCAGATGTGACTGAATAAAGCTTAAAAAGATATGCCACCAGTCCCTCCATTCAATTTGACAGATAATTAACTGGCAGCTAGATTACTAAATCTGGAATACAGGCTGGTAAGAGTTTCTAGTAAGCAAGCCATCATGAAGAGATAATGCCCAAGAATGGTCCATGTGGTGATGTCCTACGTGATATTGGATTTATTTAGAAATCCTATATCTTAAACATTATTTCTTGACTCAGTCATACCAAACCATAAGAAATAGAAACCTAGTAATGTAGGTCATGATTTAGATGAGACTGTACAAGGCGTGTCTTACAAAGAAAAATAAATATAGTAAACCCTTAATCTATTACAATAGGATCAAAAGATGATACTCAAGTCACTTGTCTCGCACAATATATTTATATCATAACTTGTACAAATTCATTTGCCAACTTCAGAAAACAGTCTAATCATAAATGAAGATACAGATTTAAAACCTAAAAAATAGAATTAAAATGAACAAGAAACCTACGTGTAATAGTAGTCACTCCCATAGGAATCACAAAGTACTTCAACTGGAATTGGTGAGCTTGGTATGTTGACTTCCTTTGAGGGACTTGTGCCATTTGATTGGTAACCATGAACTCTAGTTTTCTTTGAATCTCCCAGCAGGCACTCTTCTGCTGATCCATCTTCTTGATGATGCTTTTGGCTCTGAAATCATAGCTAAAGATATCAAAAACCATAAGGTTCTAAAGAAAGTAAATCATCTCCATTCAATCAAATCAAAATTTACCAAAATATGCAGAATAGAATTTAGTCAAGATGGAAGCATGGAGGTACAAACAGGCAACAACAACTATCTTAACTTTATCCATACACTACAATTGAGATTTCCACATATAAGGACCCAAAATTTAAGATTCACTATTCGGTAATTATTTAAATTGATATATAACATATGTAATCTCAGTTTATATTGGTCAAATGAGGACCAATATATTACCTATGAGTTAAATGGTGCAAATTACCAGCATACACCAAGTCTCTGGCAACAAAAGAAGAAGTGAAAGTTTTGCCTCAAGCAATATTTTAACAAAGACATTAAGATCTCCATTTATTTACTGGAGGTCTATAACATCAGATAGTATGTATTACCTTGACATGTATTCCATGTTTGTTTGGTTCAAGTCTATGGTAAATGTAACCATAATACATAGTCTGCCCAGTCAGGATAACTGTACTTGCTGTGTATAACTGCAAGTCAATATAACAACCATAAACCAAGATAAGTAGTAGAATTATACAACATTTACTATCATTTAAGTTGAAAATCTCACCAATGCCACATAATACTGTGTCGGCAACTGCAAAAATAAACATAGAAGTTAGCAAATCAGAATTCTTAATCAACTTCTTTTTTTTTTTTTTTGGCAATCAACTTCATATTGTAAAATATCTAAGACATTATCCTTTTTCATTACTGTGACACCATTGCCAGTGTGACATCACAATGAATGTTTGTTTGGCCTAAAACCCAGTTCACAATTTGGTAGGCTTTTCTAGAACCTAATATCAGAGATCTGGGAAGATATGATGTGGTTCATAATAGGGATACAACTGGGATCAGAAGTGAGCAAATAAATGAGATTGTGGCAAATACCTGAGATTAATCTGATCAACTGACCTGGCTTAGGTGCAAGGATCATTGCTTGCTTGACATTCTACACTAGGAAGAAATAATTAGGTAGATATAGTGCCTGTATTGTGTATAACTTTGAAAAAAGAGTGGATAGAAGAGAAACATTCTTGGACGATTACATCAAAAATGGAAGACGGAAGAAGGCACTGTGCCTAACTGCCCATACCCAATAGAAAGTAATGAATAAAGTTAAAATCATTTGACAAAAGAGTGCTGACAGCACACATTGAATACTCAGAAAATGCCCCTTATTACTCTTAAAAGTGGATACACAATGCCCCTAGTAAGTTTAAAGAGTAGAAAACCAAGCAAATGTACTTCTAGCATAACTATAGGAAGAGAATGGGTTCAGTAATCACTAAGGAAAATATTGGCTTAGACTCTAGGCACATGCACTTGTGATAAATTCTAAAACATGTAGATAATTCATTAGATCAGAGATGGGAACTGATACAATGCAAGATCAAATGCATATCCATGCTGAAGAGCTACGTCAATGGATATAGGCAGAGAGGAGTCAGACCATAGTCTTAAACTTCAGAATAAGCATGAGAGGAGTCAGAAGGGCATCAGAACTTTTTACAGCTGATACAAAAGGTGATAACAGAAAAAAGCACAATCAGGAAACAAGTTTAACAACGTGTTCCTGACAGAGTTCAGCAGTTGATAGATCTAAATCTGCAAACACCGTACACCAAGCTTAGCAAAATAATGCAATGTAGCTTATTAGAAAGGTTACTTAGTCAACTATGAACTTCTAATGATCTCCATATGAGAAAACCTGGAGAATGATATAATGATCAATTCTACATGCATAGAGGTCAATGAAACTTACAGTAGCAGGTTCTAGCAGACAGCCGATGAGGTTAAATAAATCTCTGCAAGTAAATGGATCCATTATTAGAAGTTAAGAAAGAAACAGGAAAAAGGTAAGGCTGGAAACAGAGAAGGGGTTTGAACCCATCAAATTAAATGGTGCTTTAACCTGTTTAGCTTTGATATATGTCTAATAAGCAGTATATAGGGATGCAAATTGCTACTAATGATGATATCTGTGAATTCTCTTTTTTAAGAACACAACGTTTAGCACTCCCAGATATGAAACAAACAAAGTGCACAAATGCAAGACAAGTCAACACTGAGTTTGTTTGCCATCTTAGAAACACAAGGCCTGTACATGAAAAGGACTCAAATGGACTGTATCATCAACTTGGGAACAAGTTATATGTGTGAAACAGGCATCAGAACATCTTCTCTGTTATCTCCATTCATAAGACGAATAAAGCATCAGCAAGTCAATGAGTAACATTATCTTATCAATATGTATTTGAGTAGATATCATGTTGAATAGTTTATTCGTCACTCAAGCAGCCAACATGTTGCAATTATGACAACACCATTCTTGCACTCCCTATTTGTTATTAATATAGAGAACAAAACTTGGTACGTATGGGAAACTAAAGAACTCAAACTAAAACGGCTTTATGCTGACATGAACCAAGAACAGGTTACACCGTGTAAAACATCCTGATTCAGCCAAACACTCAAATGCAGAGCATTACCCAAATGAGAACACTTCGTTAAAATTTGAAGCATGGTGCGAGATAAAAGTAAACATTACCCAATGATCCATGTCATTAGAAAAGCAATTGAAAGGCCTTCTGTAGATTTCTCACAGTAATTTGTCATGATTTGAGGAATCTCTGCAATTACCCAGCTGATGATACTGGCAGCTCCAAGAAATAAGGAAATTCCATCCTTTGTACTACAAAGGCAATACTTCAAGTACATTTGAGCCCATCGCGAGCAATGTTGGTTTAAGAAGCAATCAGGTGGAGGAGCTGTTTTAAGAAAACTCATTGCAGAAGTTAACTACTCCCAAGTCCCAACCTAGACAATTTCAACGAAAAGATTCAAGATTAATCTTAGAGAACACATGACCGATAAATCTGAGTACTGACACATCTAAAATAAGTTCCACTGCCTGCACAGAGAACTATAAGTCATCAAACTTTTTATACCGTCAGAGCATCAAATTATAGTTTGAGGAATATAATATACACAGTGACTCACAACAGCACTTACTCTATATTAAAGGTCCCACGAAGTTCTAAGGTCGAGTTAAAAAAAGATTCTTAGTCTCAAAGCTCACATGTGAAACATATTCAGAACCAAATCTTATCAGACTGTGCAGCAGCTCTGAAACCACAAAATAATCGTAATGCGGCTTAGTTGTGCATAAATCCATATGGTTTGGATTTTTTACGAGAATAATAATCCATACTAGTTGGCGCACCAAAGATGAAAAACTCATCACCGGCGCTCACACACATGATGTTTCGGCCACCATATATCTTACGGTAACAGAAATAATTTGTGCTGAATTATAATCTTCGCATGATGGAGAGCACAAAACCTGTCTTGTGAAGAATGATATTCCAAACATATAAAGTCGCTCCTGCATGTTATACAAGACATCAACATGCACAAGGGCCAAAAAACCAAAGCAGCATCGTTGCAAGCAGCCACAGTAATACCACAAGAAACGAAAACATCGATCAGAACCCTAACAATGGTGATCAAGATAGTTGCGTCCGGTAACACGAAATCAGACTAAGCCATGATTTAATCTCGATACCGAACAGAGTTATCACGTTCAAGGCAGAGCCTCAATCAGGAAATACCCGTAAAGAAACACATAAGACTACACATCATTCAGATCCAAGAACACCTGGAAAACCACCACAAGGACCAAAACCCGATGAAACTAAACCGGCCACGAAACACTGCCGATTCATTATTGCTAAATCAAGCGACAACTCCAATTCAGAAAACGAAAGAACAGAACAAAAACCTCAACTACAACACGAATCCTACATGTCAAAGAGGCGCATGGGGTGTGACCAGATCGGAAAGAGACCATGGATAAGCTTAAAGATCAAAATCACCTCTAGTTTCCAGAGAGATCCCGGCTGCACAGAGAGAGAGAGAGAGAGAGAGAGAGAGGAAAGCACTTCGATGAGGGTTCCCTCTCTTCTCTGAGCGCCGATGTAGTACTACTGCGGAGATGAGAGTGCTGAGGTTGAGAGTGCACGGAACGAGAGGAGGAGGACGAGCGTCTCGTTCGTTCTCGTCTCCTCTCGTCCGCCGTTTTAAGTTGAGAGAGGCATGAGGCGGAGTTATTTCCGAAAACAAATTCTGTGGTGGAGGCTGTTTCGAATCCCTCCACCACCGTCCATCTCAACCGCCTGATTTGAAGCAACCTTTTTATTCAAATCAAGCGGACGGTCGGGATAAGAGAAAGGGGTGCGATGGACGGCTTTGAAGGGGCTTTATCACCACGTGGCGGGAAGCGGGATGTTCGCCGGATCACATGCGCTGCCAGCTGTCAGTTGATTGATCGATGCAAACATATACGCAGCTTTAAAATTATTGAGGAACATTTGAACTGTTCACGTGAACGAGCTAATTGGTTCTCTATGATCGATAGATGCTAAACGTATTAGTTATATGATTCGTAATATTTTTGGCGACATGACGGCTAAAATAAGTAGGACTTACTGTCAAATTGTGTATCGTCGTTGTGAAAACTTTAATAATAAAAGAATAATTTAGATGATTAGTCAGAGTAAAATAATTAAAGAGAAAGGAGCAAATAAAAATGAAGAATGACGTTTGTCTCATCTTAATTTTATCACTAGGTTAGATTATCGTAAAAAAACCTTCTAGAATAAATAAATAAAGTAAAATTTTATATAGGTTAAGGCAACAACTATGTCTCTCGGAGAAAACTCCTCTCATCGTATATTGTTTTTTCTCAATTTAGCGAGAAATTTTTTGTGAATTGCTACAATTAAATTTTATAAGAACTGATACAATTAAAAATATTTAATCATAGCAAACTGATACCTTGGTTTTTACATAATATTTGAAATGATATCTTCATGTTGACTTTCAAACTAAATGTACTAGATAGATTGGGTATATATTAATTGATAGTCTAACCTTTAAGCTTTATTAATTTTATAAGAACTACTTTTATCCCTCCTCAGTTACAGAGAAATAATATAGCTTTTGAGATAATAAACTTTTTGATTAATATTTTTTTATTTTACTTTAAAAAAAAGAGAGAGAGAGATAGTTGTATACGAACGCAACATGAATGTCTTAATTGTGTGAACCCAAAAATATTTATAAATTAATTATGTATTTTTTTAAAATACTTGTAGTTAATCCATATATGGAAAGTCAAATGTTAGTATTTATTAATAGGTGATATGATCTTATTTGATTGTCAATTCGATTTTATAAAATTAATTTGACTTGATTTATTTTTTAAATACAATCATATCTAGAAGTGATATGAGTAGAGGGGAAGAGAATTTGTTTTCAAAGCAAAAGTCATTCACATTATGTGTCCATTGTCCCACTTGGATTTGATAGTGAAAGATATGCATATCTCCTTCCTACAACAGATAAAAAAAATTAGAGTTTGTTTGGTAAAATATATTTGATTAGATATTAGAGAATCATGACAAAAAATATATATCTTTTGAATATGATAATCAATATGATACCTTACTTGTCGCAAAGTAATAGATCGTGATCTATATATATTGTGAATATGTACAGAAAAGCTAAACTCGTCCGGTAGACTTGTCTTATTCTCTTTTCTTATTTTTAGAATTATTATAATTGATAAAATAAGGATATATTGAGAAATAAGAGAAGAGATCTATATGATGATCCGTAAAAGGTTCTGTCTATATATAGACGAGAGCAAATGAGTCAAAAATAATTAGCAGAGTTTTTCCCATCAAAATCATCTTAAGGTATCCTAACATAAATGAACTTTCTTAAGATTAGATGATAATCTTAATCAAAATCTAAGTTAGAAATTTAATATATATTAACCAATTAATTAGGGTCATAAAATCTAATATTTTCTTAATTGACTTATTAATTGATAAGATATAAAAGGGTTTAAAATTAAAATAAATAAATTAAAAATTATTTAAAAATAATTTTACCTAATTAGATTCTAAAATTTTAGAAAAGTATTTATATATGTATAAATTTAAAAATATACCAATAAGTCCAACAAATATAATTATATTAAATTTGATTAGCAATGTGAGTCATAGTAGTTGTATGTCATCAATATTATACTTTCTTTTATGTACTACAACACTTTTACTGTTTCCTAGTATAATTCAAAATTATCCACGTAATTTATCTTGTTAAGAAAATATTCATATTCGATCATAATATATATACAAATAAATATGAATAGGATAACAAAAATAAATAATTTTAATTATATAAATAACAATATCGATTATAAAATTCACTCAAACACATATTAGCATATCTTTTCATAAACTCAATCATAAAAAATGTACTTTTAAATACTTTACGACATAAGACCTAGGTGAATAGATCAACAATTAATATAATAAAATTTAGATTCTTAACTGATATTAATCATTTCTAGACTCTTTCTTTAACCACCAAATACTTTATATCAATATCTTTAGAATTACTATAATACTTGTTATTCTCATAGAAAAAAACTATTGTGATATGTTATAAAATATCTTTAGCAACTTAACAATTTAGTTTGACCATACTAAATCCTTAGATAAAATTTTACAATTAGAAAACTTGATTAGTGGCCTCAAAGCAGGTTATCAAATCGGCTTCTATTATTGATAATACAATTTGCATTATACTATTATACTTAGATAATATAAATCATAAAGTAGTCTTCTTATTATTGAAGTAATTTATAAAATCACTATATAAAATTATCATCATTTCAAATTGATTTGAATTTATTTATGTGAGCATATAGTCTTTTATCACTTATAGATATCTTGCTTCATTTCTTTGCTGCCTTCCAACATTTTATTCTTGGATATATCTAATATCTACTTAGTGTTTTAACTACATAATTGATATCTAGTCTGATATAAACTTGAGCAAATAATAGATTTTCAACTATGCATATATAAAAAATATTTTTTATTTAATTTTTTTTTTCTAAGTCAATTTAGAAACACTGACTTTAATTGAATCTTATACCCTTATCATTTGTCAAACAAAACTACACACTAAATCTCTCTCTATGAGATAGTCTTAATAATTATTAAGATGTATCCTTAAATGTCTTTATATCAATAAGATAAGTTGTATCAATTATATTAATCATTTTAAAATTTTTATTAAAATTTTTTTAAACTCCGTGTAGTAAACCAGGATCATTTTTTATAAGTAAAATATTATTCATATACAAAACTAATATAACAAGCTTACTTCCATGATCTTCAAATATAAATACTGATCAATTATTTTTTTTAAATATAAAAGAAGTAATAGTATTATGAAATTTTATATGTCATTGTTTAAAAACTTATTTATGTTTTAAATGGATTTTCTAAATTTGTATGCCAAATTTTACATTTCTTTCTTTTCTCTACAAATCATTAGATTAATCAATATAAATTATTTTATCTAGATTTTTATTCAAAAAAAATATTTTTGCATCCATCTGATGTAACTTAAAATCATAATAAGCTACTAATATTTTGATGGTTTTTAATAAGTCCATTAGATAAACTAAAGAAAATATCTCATTATGGTTAATGTTTTCTTTATGAGTAAAACCTTGGTCATTATTCAAAGTTACCATTTGGGTCATGTTTAGTATTAAAGACTCATATATAATATATATTTTTATAATTATTAGACAATTCGGTGAGTTCTTGTATGTCATTCTAGTTCATTAATTTCTGTTAAATCTTAGATTTTAATGATGAAATTAATTGATAAGTTTATAAAAAATATTTTGATCATGAATTTGGATCACCGAATGGCCAACTATTGAGCAAGATAGTCAAACATTATACTAAGAAATTATCATGTCAAAAATTGGAGTCGAGCTGAAGGATCGGTCAATGTATATTTCATTGAACTTCATGCTAAGGGTTCGAGCATCGTGATGGAAGGATCATATATTTAATTGAAAGACTAGATATCATAGGAAAGAGTGATGTGCCATAAGTTTAAATGAAGTACCAGAAAATCAGACAATATATTAGAATAGTGTACAATATGTCGAACGATTTGTAAATATGCTATATGTGTGGTTAATTTGTCAAAGTCCTCGTCAGGATCATTATGAATTAATTTGAGTTTATTTTAAGTCAAAACCATGTTAATTTATTAAAAAACTTATTAGACTTGAACTTGAGTCAAACTAGGCTCGTTAGAAGGCCAAACCAATGGCCTAAACTAAGCTTGGTTGGTAGTGTTATTTGAGTCAATCGACAAGCATTGTTTGCATTTTCTTAACCTTTTTGATAGTAGTATCGCCTATGGTAGTACTGTATATACTAGTAGTAGTACTATTAGAATCCATATTTGTAATTTGGTTATAGTGGTAGTGTCACGCCCCCCGAATAATATTGATAATATTAAATTTTTTCATCATAAATCAATCCAGGAACCAAACTAATATTTGAGGATACTGAAAAACATTCAATCATATTCATATCCATAAAACTTGTATAGTTTATAATCATGTATCACATCACTCAATAATTCACATTTATGGAAACCCAAGCCAACTTAACAAAACATTAACAACACTTATAAATCCACAAGCTAAACAATTTATACAATTAGAACTCGAATCATTTACCACTAGTTCATATCATTGTAAACTAAACATTTCGAAATTCCAAATAAGAGAGATCTTCTAACACTTTTACATGATATATCCATTCAGGTTCATCGATAACATTTTATTATGTACAAAAATATGCTTATACAATAATAACATAACAACCAACAAGACTTCCAAAAATTCTGAATAGCTCTCCGTTACCTTAGCCTAATTTAAACATCTCAAAGAGTGATAAGTTGACCTGAAAGATTGATAACAACAGAGTGAGCTAAAAACAGCTCACCAAGTGACAATACATATCTAGAATGAAAAAGGATAATTTCAAACAAACAAGATATCACAATGCAAGACAGAATACAAGAGATTCAAGGATACCATCTTATTAGATATAAAATCGTAAATGTCATTTCAATCAAAATATATTTGGTTCATAACAAATGGAGTACAGAGTAATTGGAGCATATCAATAGCGCATGAGATATTCTGAAACATATCAATAGCATATGGAACATTTCAGAGTATAACAATGGCAGATGAAACATTTCGGAGCATATCAATGGCACAGGAAATGTTTCAGAGTATATCAATAACGAATGAAATATTTCAAAATATATCAATGATATATGAAATATTTCAAAACGTATCAATGGTGTATGAACATTTCAGAGGCATAGGGAGCATTTCGAAACATATCAATAGCATATGAACCATTTCGAAGTATATCAAAAAACAAATACGAAACAGAAGCTCAAACGTCGTATTTGACATTGCATTTTTATCCAAAGCTTGTATAGAAAAACATAACCAAAGCTCTGGATATTATATCAAACATACAAAAGGTGCAATGAGATCACAAACAGAATATGATTCATCTATTTCTGAATGACCACCAGACAGAAGTCTCCCACGTCTAGGAGCTTCATCCACTCACGTTTAGGTGAAGTTAGAGGGGGCCGACAAAGCATCGCAGGCTCTATGCATAACTCCCTTTACTAATTTTAGCAAAGATTCATAGTATCCCACAAACACCATAGTACAAAAGGATAGTGTGAACAATAAAATTAACACATGTCGGAAGCACATGTGGAACAACGAAACGCACATGTGCCTTTATGAGTCAATACGATGCAAACATAATCTTTCACAAATGCATTCAAACTTGAAAGGAACTAAAGGTAAAAGTATACAAGGATTTTGGCATATATCAAAAGCACATATGGAACAACAGAATATACATATATTCATACGAAACAATGTGATACAATATAAACTTTATATAAAAAGTTTCAAGAATATAAATAATTTAATGACAAGATCATACAAGAATTAAAAGTAGCAATATAATGCTCAATTGAAGAAAGAATGCTAAATGAAATCAATTTCCAAAGGGAATTGAACAAGAACAAGTGAAATCGACCAAAGCCCGATTTTTGGTAGAATTCGAGAGGCACATTAGACAAATGATTTAAATTATCAATTGTCTTCTTTCTTCCTCCACAACTGCAACTCGTGCAGTATATAGAGGCATAGTCACCTGGTCTCCCTTACACTCATTCCTTTTATTTTTTTCTTTCCAAAATGTAGCTGTCGCAACCACCGCCACTGCCATTATCACAGTTGCAGTTGTAACCGTAGCCGTAGTCATAGCCGTTCTCACAACCGTAGCCCCTTCCCACTGCATACTTCATTTTTCCTTTCTCTCGTTCCTTCTTTTTCTTTCCCAAACACAGCTGCCGCAGCCATCGTCACTGCCACAGCCATGCCACTACCGCAGCCGTACCACTACCGCTGCCGCAACCGCAGCCATGACCGTAGCCAAACCATAACCGTAGCCTCTTCTTCCTCCCTTACTCTTCTTCCTCTCCTTCTTCTCTTCTAGCTGTAGATGCCACCTCTGCAGTCACAACCCCTTCTTCTTTCCCTCCTCTTCTTCCTTCTGCTTCCCTTCTTCTTCTTCTTCTCCTTCCTCCCCTTCTTTTCCCCAACGCACTACCTCTCTTCTCCTCTATTTCCTCCTGTGGGAAATAGAGGTGCCGTAGTGTCTTCTCCTGCTTCTTCTTCTTCCCTTCTCCTCCCCGATGCCTCACACGTCCTTTGTTTCCTCGTATAGGAAATAGAGGTGCTGCCGCCCTAGCTACAGCCACCTCCCTTTCCTCTCCCTCTTCCCTCTCTTCTCCTTCTTCTTCTCCTTTTCTTCTCTTATCCCTCTTCTTCTCCTTCTCTTCTTCTCCTCTCCGACACCTCACACCTCCTCGCTGTAGCCCTTACCGTAGCCACCTTCCTCTTTTCTTCTTCTTCCCTTTCTTCTCCCTCTTCTTCTTCTTTTCTTTTTCTTCTCTTCTCCCCCTCTTCTTCTTCATATGTTCTTCTCCTTTTCTTCTCTTCTTCTCTACTTCTCTTCTTCTCCCCAATGCCCCATAGATCCTCTCTCTGTTTCACATGGGAGTGCGTGGGAGGCGATGAGATAAAACCATTATCCTCTCCCCTCCCCCCCGCCCCGCTTTTTTTTCTTGCAGCCTAACAGGTCCTCCGATTTACAAATAGATCATTACGTAAATTTTAAAAATGAGATATATTATCAATGAAAAGATAAGGATTAGTTTTTTTTTGTTTTCCTCCTCCTTAATCTCCAATAGATAGTGACCACAGACCAATCTTGAAAAATACTTATGCATTCTGCAATTGATCAAACAAGTCTTCCTAAAAGTTAGGATCCAAAATAACGATAATCCAATAAGCTAAAGATTTGAACAATCTTCCTTTTGAAGAATTCATAGGATCTTTAATGACTTATAAAATGATATGCAAAGCACACGATAAAGAAGAGAAACATTCTAAAGAAAAGAAATGTTATTGCTCTTAAATCCAAAGAAGATTACTCAAACGAAAGCTCAAGTGATAACGATGAAGACATAACAATTATTATAAAAAGATTCAAAAAGTTCATGAGAAAAAATAAGACAAAACTAGTAAGAAGAGAATGTAAGAATAAAAGTGAATCCAAAAAAGATACAGTCATATGTTATGAGAACAAAAAAGTCAGGACACTTTAAAAATTAGTGTTTATTGAAAAAGAAGATGTCAACAAAAAAAAAAAATACTCAAAACAATATATGATGAATCAAGTAAGTCAAAAGAGCAAATCAATAGAGAAAAAGTAGCAAATTATACCTTAATGGCTTTCAACAATGAGGTATATTTCCAAACAAGAGTTAGAGTAAAAGATGATATCTTGATGATAAATGCTCAAGACATATGATCGGATATCCTATAAATTTTTTAAAGCTCATTAGCTAAGATGAAGGATATATTACCTTCAGAGATAATAACAAAGGAAATATAATTGGTATTGAAAATATTGGTAACAAATTAAATCTTTTGACTAGAAATATGCTATTTGTAAATGACTTAAAATATAACTTAATAAGCATTAGCTAATTTTGTGATAACTAATATAATGTTAAATTTGAATTTCATGCATCATAGAAATACCAAGTAAGAATAAATCTATGATAGCCCTAAGAAATGATAATGTTTATACTATTAATCTTGATGATTTTCATAATGCAACTTATTTTTTAGTTTTGAATGATGATGCATGACTTTAATATAGAAGAGACTAGGAAATGTTAGTATAAAATTAATTTCATAAATTAGAACTAAAGAAGTTGTAAGAGGAATATATAAAATCAAATTTGTTAAAGATAAATTCTGTGATGTATACTAATTAGGAAAACATATAAGGAGTAACTTCAAACCAAAAAACCATATAAGTACCTCTAGACTATTACAACTAATTTATATGAATTTATTTGGATATATTGGTATTATAAGTCTACGAGATAGTAAATATGTTTTTATAATTATTGATGACTATAGTAGATATATTTGGACATATTTTTTATACAAAAATAATTACTTCAAATATTTTATCAAGTTTTATAAATAAGTTCAAAATGAAAAAAAGTTTTATGATTTCTCTAAGAAATCTATAACAAAATAAAGTTATTGAGAGAAAAAATAAGAATTTATAAGAGATGACAAAGACTATGCTTAATAACTATAGCCTACACAAATACTTTTGGGCCGAGGTTATTAACACAACATATTATATATTGAACAAACTTTTATTTATCTAAAACTCCTTATAAATTATGGAACAATAAAAGATCCCATATATCATATTTTAAAGTTTTTTGTTACAAATGTTTTATTTTTAAATGACAAGGATGCCTTGGAAAAATTTGATGCAAAATATGATGAAGGTATTTTTCTTGAATATTCCTTTATCTCTAAAGTTTATCGAGTTTTTAATAAGAGATTTTTAGTTATTAAAAAAATCTATTCATGTTATTTTTTATAAATCTCTTAAAGTTAAAAACATAATTTTAATGATAATTTTAAATTTAATAAATTAAATTTAAATGAGAATTATACTCGCTAAAACAACTTGGATACATCTACTTTCATATAAATCATACTCAAGGAATGTAAGAAGAATGCCTTGATCAAAAGATTTTAGAGGCATGATTGGTAGTTTATTATACCTTATTATAACTAGACCTGATATAATATTTAGTATTGGGCTTTATATAGGATTTTAATCTAATCCTAAATAATCTTACTATAAAGTAATAAAAAAAATTTAGATACTTAAAAGAACTCCTAATATGAGATTATAGTATCATAAATCTAAACTTTTTGATTTGATTACTTATGCTAATGCTGATTTTGTATGATGTAAAATAGATAGAAAAAGTTTATCTATAACTTGTCAATTCTTAGGTCATACACTTATGTCTTAGTCATCCGAGAAGCAAAACTCTATTGTACTATCCGCAATTGAAGTTGAATATATTATGATAAATGCATGTTATGCACAAGTAATCTAGATGAAAAATGTCTTAGAAGATTATGAACTTTACTTAAAAATATCCAAGTGTGATAATACTAGTGCAATTTGTCTATCAAAGGATCCTATTCAACATTCTCAAACCAAGCATATTGATATTAAATATCATTTCATTAGCGATCATATAAGTAATCATGGCATATGCTTGGATTTCATTGACACAAAACATCAACTAACAAACATTTTTACTAAACCACTTAGTGACGAATAGTTTAATTTATTAGAAGAGAATTAGGCATGTTGAATCTTTTAAATTCATGATTCTTTCTTTTGCTATTTGTTCTGTTATGATTCTTTTTTTTTTGCTAATAACTAAGAAGGAGATTTATCCAAATAACTTATGATCTTTTAGTGTTCACGACTTGAGATTTATTTTGTATTCGTATACTCCATTTTGTTGATGACAAAAGGGGAGAAAAAGTAACTCATATTTTTTTATGACTAAGAAGGGATAAGTAGTGATTCATGTTTAACTTATGCGTACAACAATGAGACTTATAATGATTTTATAAATTTTTTGTTAGTAGTAACTCATGTCTAACTTTTGTTAATTATTCTTTGAAATTTAAAACTTGATTGAATATTTGGGCTTGCAATGATAAAAACAACAAGATTGAATTTGTTTCAACTTGAATTCAAATTCATCATGGTGTATAAATAGGGGGAGTCTTATTAAAACTCCATTAATTGACTTCTCGATGTCTATAACTTAAATTTATCTTTGATAATGCAATATTAACATTTTTCATATATCATGTTGTCAAAGTAATTATTATTTTTATATAATTAGATTATTAATATACTCTCTTCTTTTTGCTAATACTAAAGGGAAAGAAGTAATAGCTGATGCTTTTTATTATTAACAAAGGGAAAGAAATGATGACTAACAGGGAAAATCATGATATCTTATTTATATTTTTTTTTGTTATTATATACTCATGTTTGATTTTTACAAATGGTTAACTTATATGTATATTTTAATTGACATTACACATTGATAACAATTGAAATTTAAAACTTAAAATATTTATGATTATAATTTAAAATTTCAAACTTTATTAAATATTAATTTTTAGGCTTGAATGATTGAATCATAATATCAACAAGAACAATTTTTTTTCAACTTGAATTCAGTATATATCTTTAAAAGGATATATGATCATTTGAGTTCAGGTTTATCATAATTTTTTAAAATAACAAACAAATAAGGATTCTTGTTAAAACCTTGTTATCAATTAGTTATCATTGTTAAAAAGGGAGAGATTGTTAAATATCTAATTTTGATGATGTCGAAAGCTTCGTAAATGTGTTGTATGTGTGGTTGATTTATCAAAGTTTTGATCGAGGTCATTATAAGTCAATTTAAGCTGGTATTAGGTCGAAACCGTGCCAACTTATAAAAAAAAAAGTTATTAGGCTTGAACTCGAGCCAAATTGATGGTCTAAACTAAGTCTAGGTTGTGATATCGTTAGGCTCAAGTGGTAGTATTGCTTAAGTCAATCAACAAGTACTCTTTGTGCTTTGTTAGCTTTTTTTTATTATGGTATAACCTAAGTCGATGATAGTACCAAATAGGTCGATGGTAGTCCCACATAGGTTAGTGGTAGTATCACTAGAGTCCAGATTTATAATGTAGTTGCAATGGTAATACTGTCTAGTGTTAGCAATGGTACCGTTTGTACTCCAAAATTTTAGAGATTTAAATTTTTGGTTCCATTCTTGAAGTATTTTGGGACCTATAAATACCCTACTTAGGCTTAGTTGATGAAGCATCTATTCCTAAGCTAATAAATATTATAAACTCTTATTTTAGTATTGTTTGAGTTTCTTCCTCCTTTTCAGTTTGGTTATAATTCTAAGTTGTATGAGATGAGAGATCTTATATAAAAAGAGAGTATGAAAGTTATCTTCTTAACTAAAAAAATGAGAAAGTTGTAATAAGGGTTGTTGATCTTCACCCATTGGAAAGAAGATTAATAGTAAAAGCTAGTATCTTAAAGGAAAGATGAATCAAGAGTAGATGAAGATCAGGAAGACAAACCTAATATAAATTAGTTTGCTTCTCTTTACTTGCCTCTCTCTATAATCAAAATCGATATTTCTCTTTGTGGTCGACTTCTCACCATAGATTCTTTCACGGTGCATTGCCTTAGCCATAGCTTGCACCCCTACCGTTGTCGCTCAACTATGCACTAGCATCACCACCATTTGTTATTTTGCAATGAAGTAGCCACTATAATGTGCAGTCATTTGTCGCTACGCTACGATTTTATAATATATCCTATTACATATCGCCAACCTCAAATGCACAATCGAGCGACCACCTTCTCTTATTGTGTCATCGATGATAGCAGCACCACCGTACATCATCTCCTAAGCTCTAATCACTATCTGTCATGCCTTGCTACTATACTCCATGCCACATTGTCCACCGTCGCCTAATATTGTCGAGTTCCATCGTCGCAGCCAAAACTAATGTCGTAACCCCGGTCATCACATGGATCAATATGATGACACCTAGCCTCGAATGGTTGTTGTGCGACCCTAGTTCATCTTTGTCGACAAAAGTATTGTCACATGCAATGGCGCCAATGTCCGCTGTAAGGTTGCTCCACACAATAGTCATTAAGTGTAGTAGCCACCCCTAATAGAGTTATCACTCACAAAAGCTCCACCATCGACAACAAGCTACCGATAGCAATGCTACACATCCTTTTCTTTCTTATCCGGAGATGAGGTAACATATATCACCCATGGGCAACTCAAGATAAACTCCTAGATATTTCGAGTCATGCAATGCAAATAGATCACTCAAATATATGTAATACCTAAACAAATATATTTAATTATAAAATAGATTTGATGTGTGTTTTTATGATTTAAAATAGTTGATTTCAAAATAATAAACTCTGATACCAATTGTAAGAAATAAAACTACTATATAAAAATTTAATCAACATGGTACCTTTTTAGTATGATAATTTACAGGATACCTCGGATATCATGAAATATACATACTATAATTCGCACTTGTCATGAATCTATATAGGATAGAAGTTAGACTCTTTTTTGTTTATTGGATTGCAAGAGACCGAAAGGTAAGAGAATAAATCTCTATAATCCGCACTTGTCATGATCCCTAGAAGATCTATCTATACATATAGGCAAGAGCAGAAGTCTAGAAAAGATAATTAGAAAAATTCTCTTATCAATGTCATCTCCTCGTTATCCTAGCTCGACCTTCTAGAATTTCATGTTAATAATTAATAATTTTAATCAAAATCTAATTAGAATTTTGAGTTAGTATATCTATATAAGTGTTCAATGATCGTAAATATCAGTCTAGCATGTTGTAAATGAAAACATAGATAAAGGACTATACCGTATATAGGATTATTCTTATAACTATTATTCTAAACGAAAATACACCCTTTAGAAGCTATACTAATATCATATGTCCTAGCTAACTCTTCATCCATGATATAATGATATGGGTTGAATTGCGATTGATTAAAAATAATAATAAAATATGAAATAATAAATTCTTTTAATAAAACTAGGTGTTTTTAAGGTGTCATAAACCACGTGAAACGCATGCATGCATGCATCTTCCAACTTCTTATAAAGGAGATAATTGGGTAATCATTACTGTTTGTCACAATGAGTAAATGATTGAGACATGTTGATGTATGAGTTATGCTTTCTTTGGTAGTCAATTATACTAATTTACAGACTTGCCAACTTACTTAATTGACCTTTCTTAGGTATTTTAAGTTATATTGTTTATGACCAAGAGTTGACCTTAGAACTGATCAGAACAGCAGTCGTTTTGGGAAAGACTACAGTGAGATGATAGTGTTAAGAATATAAAGTCTCGACCTAATCTGTTAGATGCAATGATGAACATAAATTTTCGATTTTGATAATTATATTATTTGATTATCTTTTTTAACGATTGAGATTTAATCCTATGCTAAACCATCAATCTAAAATTTTCAAGCTTAAATCAAAATAGCAGACGCATTTGATCCTTTCAATTCTCCGCCATTAGAAGCGTACATGACAAATGACACAGTGCCGATGACTTGGGTCGGTTTCGCCACGTCGGTTTCTTTCGCTGGTAACCCATCACATCTCGTGTTACATCCCCGCTGCAACTTTTCTGTGTGGTGATTCAGATCACCCACGTGTTGCTGACTCACATAGATTCCTTGTGGGCCCCCGTCTCTCGAAGCAGCCAAGCCTTCGCATTGGGTGAATGCGATCGGTACCTCATTGTTAAGTGCCCAACAGTGAAGGCGGTACATCGTTTATTGCATCACATCGGATTTGGAAGACCATGCTGTTGACATCCCTTTGTTCATGGCTTTTGCCTTTTATGCCCCTGCAACATAGATGTGATTAGATGTCTCACCGAATGATTCTTGTAACAGAGGCATAACCTTTTATTGTTTGTTTATGTTAGAGATGCTTCCACCAATCGAGAAATATTCTCATATGCTATTAATTTTAAACGTAAAGATTGAGTTATAGATTATGTAAGAAATGATTTTTCTCATATTCTGCAGTCGCTGTTGAATTTATCCTTTTTTAATCTTCAAGAATAATGATCAAATCTAATAAATTGAATAGTTCAAATCTTATCATTTTTACTGAGATATTCGATTGGTTAATATATTATTATATTTTAATTAACAAAAAATTATACTATATTAATGTAGGGGGGTAGATATGTCATTTCATTTAATATATTTCTTTCTTTTCATACCTTTATTATTATTATTTTTATATTAAAAAAAGGCGTGAAGCGCTCCATATTCTCTCCCATTCCTCTCTCTCTCTACTCTCCTCCTCCGCCAGTGTTCTTCTCTCTTCTCGCACGAATTCCATCGAGCTCGATCGTGCTCCATAGCGTCTCATTACGCGGCTTTGATGAGAGCTCCCGCAAAATCCCTCATTGAGGGGAATCCTTAGCCTACCGCTCGGGCCTCAGGTGAACGGAACTAATCCTGGTTTCCTGCAGTTGTCGCCTATTCTATATCCCTTTTCTCTTCCTTTTGATTCAGATGTTGTTCGATATGTTTTAGTGGGTACGATTTGGGTCGCTACTTTCTTGGCCGGAAAGGATTTTTTCCCCCCGCTTTCGGGCGCATTTTTCCGTTTTAGATTCATCGGATTAAGTGTTCCCGATGCACCGAGCTGATTTGTTGTCGTTCTTTTCTTGTTTATGTCGAGATCTTTACTGTTAATACGATGAAAATGTGATCCCCCCCAAAAGTTAACGTACTTCCAGTCTGTGGTTATGTTACCATTGAATCCGAGATCCGTGTTCTTTTCCTTTTTTTCTTTTTCTCTGTGGTTCGGCTTTTACGTGTTAGCGAAAGCAGGGCCGTGTTAATTGGTACTGCATAAAGCTTCTTTTGCTCCTGTGGGCTTTGTTTTTGTCCATCGTCTTGTAATAAAGTTATGCTTGATCTTTTGACATTGGGTTACGTCTGTTTAATTTGGACTCAGCCATGTTCTGAGAGTCGCGGTCGGCAATCTTTCAGAGTGGGGTAGCTTCTATTTTTATCAATCTACAAGTGATTTTTAATTGCCCTTCATCTTTATCACATGCATTATTTGTGTTACTTCGTTGATCACTCATATGTGGTTAAATCGTGCGACTTGAAAATTATAGGCCAACATGAATACTAAGAAATTTGCTCTTTTCGTTCTGAAATAGAGCCAAAAAAGCAGGCACTCAGTTTTTCTGCAATCTACTTTTTTTTTTCCACATGCAAGAGGATCATCTAAGCTTTTGAATGTGTATTTAAGATGAAGCATGAGTTTTTGGGGTTAGTTTCTATTTTATGTAAGAAAAGTGATCTGGGTTTAAGATATTTGCTTCTTTTTGTTTACAGGAAGTGTCTTGAATGTGATCCTTCTAGGTGAAGTCATTAGACAAAACGTTAGGGTGTGAAGGCTTGTATCCCCTTTGCAGTCAATGAGCAATATATGTCGATTATTGTCCTTTGTGCTTGAGTTTTATTGGGAGTGTTTCACACCAATTCTCCAACCTACATCATCTGACTGACCAATTTTTCTATTTTAGCCTGTCCGCTATGATGACTGTGAGAACTTTCTCTTTTGCATGAGATGGATGACGGCCTTCGACACATGTCTGCCAATACATATTTGTTTGCGGACTTGTAGCTAACTTTACGTATGCTGGAAAATAGGTACAGAGTTGTGGATTCTTCTTATAAAAATGGGGGTTGCAAACTCAAAGATCGAAGAAGACAAGGCCCTTGTGCTATGCAGAGAAAGGAGGCGGCTTGTTAGACAAGCTCTTGATGAAAGATGCTCGCTTGCAGCTGCTCATGTTTCTTATGTTCAGTCCCTTAGAAATACTGGAATCGCACTTAGACAATTTGTAGACCCTGGATCCCCTGTTAAATCTTCCTTGTATACATCAACATCTGCAACACCCGAGCCTCTTGCTCCAACTGATAAGCCTGTATCGCAGTTCTCAAACTCATCTCCATCTCTTTCACAGCATATGGAGACAGCTGAATCATTTTCTCCAGTTCCTTCTCTCCTCTCATCTGGACATCTTCATGTGAATCACATGAAAGCCAGAACAACTTCTTACATGACAGTCAAAGAGAAACCTCCAACTTCAGTAACGATGACCCTACAAACCTCACCCGCCACTCCAAAGCACCTTGCATCACAATCAGATGAAATTTCATCCTTTGAAGATTCCCCCACACCTACCGGGATGCAGCCATGGGATTATTTTGGTGTTCCTCATCCTATTGACAATCAGCTTTCATTTCAAGATGGGAAAGGGTTAAACTATGGTTTTGATAATGCCGATGAAACTAGACATCTCAGCGAAGAGGAGGGCATACCAGATTTGGAAGAAGAAGAAGAAGGGGACATAGCACATGGGAAAAATGACTTGGACTCGGAAGATGATTTTGACCAACCTTCCAATGAACCATTGGTTCGAATATTCAAGAACCGAAATTTGGTTTCAGAACATCAATCAAAGAGTGACAATTCAACCATCCAATCTATGGTAGATATTGTTTCTGCAACAAAGCACCAGAATGGGGATGATATGAAGCTTAAAAATGGTATCTATGAAAATGATAGAACTCCTGAAAAGACACCAACAAAAGTGGCATCCGTCAAAGTTGCATTTTCTATAAATGGAAAGGCTGAAGAATCTAATCCAGAAACTAATCACAAGGCGAGGGATTTCTTGTCGTGTATGAATGAAATTGAAGACCTATACTTGAAAGCTTCTGAATCTGGAAGAGAAGTCCCAAGGATGCTGGAGGCAAACAAAGTGCAATTCCGGCCTTTATTTCCTGAAGGAAATGGTAAGAAGACAAGAAAAAACCTCATTAAATTTCTGCTGAGCATTCCAGGGGAAGAGAATTACACTCCGACCAAAGGCTATACCCCTGATTAGCTTAAAAGTACTCCTTGCTCAGATATATAAACTTCCAAGTGTTTTATATGTGTGCCGATGCATATGCTTGTTAGCATATTTGCCTATTAATCAAATGTCAGGATCATTTTCTTATAATTATCCTGGACTAGTTAGCACATTGTTTATCTTTACAACAAATTTAGTAAATAATTTTACAATTCTGAATACGTAGTTTATAATGTATCACCTTATTATGGTAGGTACTAATAACAAATCTTCGATGCAGCTCACAGATCAAAAGCGTCTGCATTTTTGACAGCCTGTCTTGCTTGTTGTAAAGCAGAAACACCTCACCATCAGGGTAAGTATACCTTTAAATGCCATCACTGTTCCTCTACTCGAGCATTGGTCTTATGTAACTGTTAATCTTGAAGTCAGAATAAAACTGTTACATGCAATCTTCTGCAATTGTGCAGAATTAGTGAACTCAGATTCTGATTGTTATTTTTAACCTATATTAAGGTGTCATGTTTACCAAAAGTTTACTGTGCAGAAACTAGTATTGGTACTTATTAGAAAAAAGAAAAAGGACTCGAGTTTGAGGAGGCTTTATTGATGATGAAGCTTCTAATGTTTTAAGTCTGTAATGCAGTTTCTGCTACAAATGAAGTGAAGTACTTAACATGGCATAGGTCGGTGTCATTGCTCTCCTCATCATCTGAGAATTTTCTTGGTTCAATGACAAAAGATGATACACAGGAACCCAATGGTAATCTCTTCAATGGTACTTACATGAATTCAGGTAGCCATGCCTCAACATTAGATAGGCTATATGCATGGGAAAGAAAGCTTTATGATGAAGTTAAGGTTAGTAGTCATTCATTTAAGCCTTATACGCTGATAAGAATTCATTGTATTTTTATTTATTTGCATGTGTCTGCTACTTGGTGTCCTTTTATTTTGTCATTCACTATATTTTCAGTTAATTTAGATTACTGAGAATGAGTAGAAGGGCAAGAATTGCTTCTTCTGATCAATGAGAAAAAAAAGTTGTACAACAGTTCAATACAGGACCTTTGATTTTGCACTTCTGTCTATGGTTAGTAATCAGCCATATGTTGGTCAGTGGATACATATATCTGGTTTTCTTTCTGTGAGTCTTATTATCTGTGGGTTGATGCATCCAATTGGAGGCTTGTCTTTTTAGTATTCGCTATTTTTAACACCATCTTTGTAAGTGATGATGCACTTTTTGGTCATCCTGCTGATGTATGATGTCGGATCCAATCTGGCTTTTCATTTTTTTGGGTGCTGGCACACACACCAAATTGAGCTTGAGCTGCTTGGAATATCCACTTAGATTTGGAGTTCTAACTTGCAAGAGAAGAGCCGAGATGGAACTGGTGGGATCCTCCTCCAATGCCTAAGCAGCAAATGCATAGTAAAGACAAAATAAATGAGATAGTTGGGAGAAAGGAATAAGAAATGATGAACTATATGAAGGGTCCCATTTATATATCTTGTACAATACCTGTAGGGAGATCACTGGATCCAATGGGCTGGTAATAATGGCTGTCATCTTCAACGTGTCAGAGTTGTGACTCAAAACAAATTTTATGAGCTTAGCCCATTAGTGGCTTGACTGGACCAATATTAATGGTTGACGTGGATAGGAGAGCGGTTTACTAATACTATCAGCAAGATTGACTTTATACGCTTTCTGCATCGCTTGATATACTGTTTATACTTACTCATTTTCTTTATTTCTAATTTAATAAGGCGGTTTACTAATACTATCAGCAAGATTGACTTTATATGCCTTCTGTGTGGGTTGATATACTGTTTATACTTCCTCATTTTCTTTATTTCTAATTTAATAAGTCTAGGGCGTTATGCAAATACTTCAAGTTCTTGATTATTTATTTATATTTGGTGATATCATTGAAGGAAAGACTGAGTTCAATGATACAATTCACATTTATTGACTAATTAAAAATCCTTTTTAGATTTGTTTAACAACTCAATGTCATATCTTGCCATGTTTTCTTTCTTGAAATAATGGGTCACTGATCTTTAAATTGTAATTCCCATCTCAATAAACTTTATGACTTCCCCAGAAGAAACAATTATTGTCATCTATCTTTGAGTGTTGTTATTGTTGTTTCTTTCCTGGGAATTTTGTTACTTGATGTTGCTGGTTATTGCAGATGTTCCCAAACAAATGTTTGGGAACATTTGTATTGTTCCTGATTGCATTGTTCCTGGACCTTCACAATGTTTCTCTTAAGTTTAATTTGTAATTCTCTTGCACTCTACTTATTTTTATTAATTTATTGCTATTTAAGACATGAGATCTAAGCTTTTACATTTTTGTGTATCAGGCAAGTGGTATAATCCGGAGGGAGTATGACATGAAGTGTAGACTGCTGAGGCAGAAAGAATCTACAAAAGTAAAACCAGAAAACATTGATAAAATCCGTGCGGTTGTCAAGGATCTCCATTCTAGAATCCGTGTTGCAATCCAGAGAATTGATTCTATATCAAAGAAAATAGAGGAGATAAGGGACAAGGAGCTTGAACCACAACTGGAAGAGTTGATTGGAGGGTATGATTGCTTTTCCATATCTCATTATATCGTATCTTGTTAACATGCACATGAACTTGCAAAACTTTTGTACTGGCTCTAAAATACTTTTATGTGCATGCCTACTTGCAGTCTTGCACTAATGTCATCCACAATTCTAATTTGAGAATCTGTAGAGAAACTCAGAATGAATCAACGTCTAATTGGATTAGTTAATGTGCTAAAAAAATCTGTCTCGCCAGATTTCTGGATCAGTCCAGATCGGTTACTATATGCAGATCTCAATAATATCAACCTATAAAGGTGAGTCAAAGCTGCTACAGCCAATCCCAGGAGGAGGGGAGGAGGATGATAGAGAGGGGAGGAGGAAGAGGAATAAGTATAGTGGGAGGAGGGAGAATACAATAAAAATGTTCACAACACTATTGGGTTGAATCTCTTCCCCTCAATTTTGTATGTAATGATAAAGAACCCTCTGAAGTTGGGTCATCTTCAAATATCACATTGGATACTCCATGTTTATGTTTCAAATATATTGTTAACAAGTCTATATTAGTAATTTCTTTGGATCAATAAATGACATTACACTTGGCAAAGCTGCATAATGGAAATGTTCCTTGTAATGGTCCCAATGAACATGGCTTGATATTGTTACTGTTGATCTGTTAGTACAATGTTATTGTGGTTTTGCATGGAAACCATGCATGTCATTTTTTCCTAAACATAATCTTTTGAATACTAACCTGTAATATAATCCAATCTTGATAAGAAATCTTAGGACTGTCTTAACTAATCCTGTTCCTATGAATCATGGATATAAGTATCCTGCTACTAAAAGATTGTTTTCATCATTGTTTGGTTAGATTAGCAGAAAAAAGCTAGCACAGGCTGTTCCTCTATGCAGATCATAAATGTTGCTGTATTTCAACTTTGGCTATAGATAGCATGCCATCCCGATACTTGAGAGTTGTTTTCTTTTAGATTAGTTGAGGTTGACAGAATCCTGCTATTGATATATCTTTTAATTAGTATGTTGGTTAGACTAGCACAAAAGGTAACATGGTGTTTCTCTGAACTCAGTGTGCAGATAGGATGTGATATTATTAGTTCAACCTTGGATACAAATTTTCTGCTATCAGGATATCTTTAATGTATCTTTTTCTAGAATAGCTTATGTTGATAGTAGCTGTTCCAAATATTCCTTTGTGTTGGCTTGGGTAGGTACTAGGTAGAACATGCTAAATAATATAGGTGTGACCGTGTGACAACGAAAATATTAATCCATATGAAACAATTTCAAGAATTCTCTCAATTGTTTTGTTGGACATTGTTCCAGGAATCCTCAACTGCATGTGTCCTTTTCTCTGCTGGGCTTTGTAGAATTTCTGACAAAGCCCTCCATAATATTGGGAGTTTCATGTGGTCAATATAAGATCTTCTTTATATGCATTTGTTGAATCTTTGTTCTGTATGTGATTCAAGACTAGATGAATAGATTTTTTTTTTTTTCAAATTGGATCTTGGTGTATGGACTACTTTGGAATACATACACATTACTTCATCCTTTTCTTATTATGTATTTCCCAAAGTTCTGAAATTTCTTCGACTTCTTGGTGGTTGCATAGATGTTTGTGTAGCACCTATGCAGTCCATATCATTATGGACACCCGCCTACCACCCTGCAATTTTCTAGAACATTGGTGTACTATGAAAGCACCATGCTGTCACGGACAAACTTCTAAACAGGATGTTTGATGTAATGCTTATATATGTCCGTGTCTTTTGGTATATTCATGCTTTGTACAGCATGTAGAGGGACGGTCAAGGGCTTAATAGTCTCATTTTAGTTAGGTTGGTGGCCGCTTTAGGCTTGTAAATAAAGGTTGTGCCATGTGGACACGTGTGAGAGATTTTTGGTCTGTAGTGGATCATTTTACCTTTTGTTGTGCAACTATTCAGAGCTTGTAAAGTCTGTTTGTAATTTGCATTGTCTATGAAGTGTTTTCGGAGATGTTTGCTTGTGGATCCTGAGTGAGGCATTCTCTCTAACCCGTTCTCTCTTTTGTTGGTCCTAAGGGACAATGGGAGGCTTCGGGGAGGCTGACCTTTGCGAACGGACACGCAAGGGTGCCGCACGACTTAGACAAAACCAGCTAAGTCCGTGACAATGCAGTCTGAAATCTTTTATTTATTGTCAGTTGCATAGTGAGCTATAAATGCTGTGGAGATTTTGTTCACTGTTCCATTTTTCGAAAACTTCAGTTACCTATAGTTAGTTTTAGATAGCATCATTAGGAGATTACACGAGCTGAGAAAGAGGTGCTTATTACAAAGTACAAACTCGTTGATAGTTTCAATGACTGCAAATAGAGGAGTTCACCTATATAAGATGTTATCTTGTGGGTCTAGAAAATCTAATTACTGCACAAACTACCAATTCGCGTTGTTTGTTATTGAAGCATCTGCTAATTTTTTATAAGAACCCTATTTTTTTTATTTCCTAATGCACTGGAACTGGTCAAACAAATGTGTACCACCTCTTTTCCTGCTTCAATAATGCCATAGTATTACCATCCTCATAGTTTCTAATCCTTTAACCTTTGCTGTGCTTTTATCTTTAAGTTAATGAAAATCTAGCATTTGATATGACCAGGTTCTTAGATATTGATGAAATTTGTGGAAATTTCTCTTGAAAATCTTTCTTGACTTCTTTTGAGGTTTGGTCCTTGTTCTTATTTCTATTACTTCAAATTCCCATGTAGAAGTACATTCTCAATTCTAGTTGGCCAATGGGCCACAAATAAAATTTGGTGACAAGAGAACACTTGCAAGGTGTCACAAAAATTCTTCTGCAGCTTTCCCTTGTTCAAGCATGTGGAGCCTTGATAGATTTTTTTCTCTTTTGAGCTCATAACAATATTTCTCAGGTTTCTCCTGTTTCTTTTGTAAAAGATGATAATGTTTCTATATTTGATCAAGAATACTATGTTCCAAGGCACTATTTTTTATATCGCCAGAAAACTTAGTAGGGACAATTGTGTTGTGGTAGAACCACATACATTACAGAAAAAAGAGGGGAATATTTACGACATGGACCTGTATATTTTGTACTCATTAATTTCTCTGCAGCCAATTTCTGTAATGAACTTATGATTTATGAAGAGTAGAAAAAACTACTGTTTTTTATCTGGTTGTTTGACATGATTACCCTTTTCTGTATTTAAAATTTGCAAATGATCTCAAATGCATTGCATTATCAGGGTTTGATATTTACTTTTTGCTAATATGTGTGCAGCCTAACAAGAATGTGGAGAACAATGCTTGACCACCACAGCCGTCAGTACAGCATTATCTCGTTGGCTTTCAACAACGGCAGCAACAAACTGTCAATTCAGTCTGAATTGGAGTGTCGGGCCACAGTCCTTGAGTTTGAGCTGAATTCTCTGGGTTCAAATTTCACAGAATGGGTATCAGCACACAAATCCTATCTCCAAGCCATCAATGAGTGGCTTCGTAAAGGCTTAGTATTATCACAAAAACGGAACAAGTCATTTAGGAGAAGGCCTCCAGAATTTTGTCCAAAAAGAGACATGGCTCCTCCCATCTTTGTTACTTGCGAAGATTGGTTACTGCTGCTGAATAGTCTGCCTACCAAGGAAGTGGAATCTGCTATAAAGGATCTAGTAACTGTGACAACCCATTACTTGCCTTGCCAAGAGAAGAAGGGCTATGGGACTTCAAAGTTATCATTCTCATTACCACAAAATGCAGAGCAGGGTGATAAACTAGGAGAACATGTTCTCACAAATGATACGCATGCCAATGGTAGTCTCGATTATGGCAACCTGAAATCAGTTCTCGTGGAGTTCCTAGATAAGCTGAAGTCTTTTGCGAAGTCATCGGTTTCAGGGTATGAAGCTCTCCAGAAGTCGATCGATGAGTTTCGAGTTTCTTACGAGAGAACTGTGCTTCGAACATGAATTCTGCCATTTTCCAACGTCTTTGGGGCAGGGTAAAAACAAGTAAAACCAAGGTGGACCAGAGAATTGCATGGTAATTAATCTTTGCTGAATAACTGGTGGTATGAAGCCCTTGAAGTATATTTGGGAGGGTCCTTGGCTGACTGCTTCCTTTGTACATCTATTTTGCAGAATAAAAAGGCTCTTGATGATGTTGATGTAAGTAGGGATGCTAGTAGATGATTCGAGTGCAATATAATCTAGATTAGCCAGGCATAGGAAATGGAAGAGGTTATTAGTATAGTGAGTGGCCAGTGATATCTGCAAATATTCGTCTTATCTTCAAAAAAAAAAACTCAATGCTGCTTATTGGACATCCATTGCTGAAGGCGGGTTTGCTGTCATGTATGTGATTCTAAAACTGTTGCTGTATATGATTGACTTATCTCTCTTTCTATTTAATTTTTTCCTGAAAATTCATGCTTTAAGGGTCATGAAAAAAAAGAATATCTGATAACTAAATCGAGTGATAATTAATGAAAAAGTGGAGATAAAACAATAAGGATTTACATATGATTGTTATGATACGATCCACATTTGTTATGGTAGACCTTAAAGAAGATATATATTTATTAATCGTAACAAGTTTGTCTAATGGATTTTTAATTTATATAGACTTATATCAACAATTAATTTTAAAATTATATTCCTTTTTATTGATAATGTATGAACTGAGATTGTGTGTGTGTGTTGGTAGTGATCACTTCTAAATAAATTATTTACTTAAAAAATATAATATATTTAAAACACTCTGAATAGTCTCCACCAAAACAACAAGTAGTTTCAAGTCCTTAAAAGGGTACTAATATAATTAGAACTATAAAGATAGAGATTAATGTATACGAGTCGATAACTTTGGGGGACCGTATGTGTGAATTGCGACGTGTCTATGGAGAAAACTTCCAATAGTTTGGCAAATTCCTAAAGACACCCCCGGCAGCGTTGGCGACCAATCGCGTGTTCCGTTTGTAAAGGACCGCGGTCCGAGAACGATCGCGGAGAGGAACCCTAGATTCACTACCGGAACTCCTTGATCCACCCACGCCTTTCTAGGGTTCGAAGCCGCGATTCCGTCGTTCGGTGATGGAGATCCTGAACAGGTTGAGGAACCTGGACGCCTACCCCAAGATCAACGAGGATTTCTACCACCGGACGCTCTCGGGGAGCCTCATCACCATCGTTTCTTCTGTCGTCATGCTGTTCTTGTTTCTCTCCGAGATCCGTGAGTTCTTCTTGTTATCTGTTTATTTTCTCGGCGTTGTTTGTAGTTCTTGATGCGTTTCGGGTTAATGTGCTGGGAATGTGGTGGTGGAATATGGCGGAAGGCGATTCGGTTTCGAGGGGCTGTTTTGGTTTGAATCTTGTAGTCTGGTGCAGCTACCTCGTCACGATTTGGGGCTTGGGGTCGTTAATTTCTTCGCATTTAATGGATTCAGTAAACCAGGCGAATAATTTGCTACTCCACACTGGTTCTCTGTCTTTGAGATTTCCGGTAGGATTTATGTTAGTTTATTCAATAACCTGGTAATTCTTTTGTTGGATTGCGAGTTGGATTTTCTTGATGGTGCGATCGATTTTTGTTGGATTCTTTGGAATCAAGAGCAAGTGAAATGTGTAATCGAACACGGACAAACTAGTGCCAAAACAATACACAGCAACAGAGGGGTAAGCGGTGTACGGTAAGGTCTCTAGGCATATTTAGGCAGTAGATACCACACATAGGATTCTTTATAAGATGAGGATCACCTCGTTTTAAAGCTTCCTGGTAGGCTTTCGAAGTTCCTGTACCATGCGTATGCTGCTCCAGAGTTCAACTTGGCTTGGCTGCATGAACCAGAAAATTGATGTTGGTCCCTTTACTCAACACCATCCTATATGCACACTACTTTTGCCATTGGCTTGTGTATTTGTGCAGTATAACTGAGTTCTCTCTTCCAGAGAGCTCTATGGGTCAATATGTTTTGATGTGTGCTTTCTGAGTGTAGTCCCTTAGGAGTACTTAATAATCACTTCAGATTTTTCTTCTCGTTATGCTCATCCAGTCACTAGGAAGTAAGTGAAGAAAGAAGTTATCACATATATTTCTATATTTCTGCATCGATTAATTTTGAAATTTCATTTTGATTCCAATCCTTGTGAGTTTTCTGTTTCCCTGATTGATGCCGTAATGAATAAGTTCTCCTTCTAAATATGCTCTCTCCAAGTTTTGTGGTATTAACTTTTTTAAGCATGTAATGTTATTAGACTTCTTTTAAGAATCTGGATAATAATGTAGTTTAAGATATGCAGATCTAGTATTGGGTATATAATCACAATAATACTTTGGCAATTACTGTGGGTTGCTGATGAAAATTGGCTATTTGATCATTTAAAGTGTCATAACTTTCCATATCTATATTAGTGCTACTGATGTTCTTGAAGAGAGTGTTTATCCATGAGTAGTCCCTTCCGATGTACATTAATTCATCATTGAATATCATTCTTACAAAGGCAAGTGCTTCAAAAGAGTTGTGGCAATGATGCATCGATATCAAGATGCTTATGAGTTGAATAGGAAATGCATTCTTTATTTAAAAGATTCTGAGCAATCTATGTCACATTTCTAAACTCCTATCATTAACTATGTCATTTTAGAAGAAAATGAACGAAGGAGTATGTGTTTCAAATGTTGATATGAGTTCTTGAAATCAACTTTCATTTTTCCTCTTAGCCTTTTCTCCCTCTTTATTTTTTCTTGGATTCCTAATTGATGACAGAATTATTGAACCACTAAATGTTTCTCCTTCATTTTCTGGTTGAGCAACTATTTATAGCAGGAGATTTTAGATGACTGGTCTATATTGGCCCATCTACTTAAATTTACTGTCACAGAGGATAATCCTGGCATTTTCTCAAAATATTTGCAGTTGATAATGCAAAAGCTTATTACAAAAATTCTAGTAATAATGATGAGGGAGTTTGCTGAGGTCTGTATTGGCTTGGAAGTATTTTCGAAAAACTCTTCACCTTTTTAGTTTTGTTCGGTCATGTATCATATCATAGAGTTACTTATTACAACAGAGGTGTAAATTTTAAAATTTTAGACTCTATGATTTTGTTTTCCTGCGAAAAATGTTCTATAGGATTATTATACATGTATAAGAAAATTGATAGCCTGAGTTATAATCAGATACATTTTTGAGTAAATTCATGAACTATAACTGAGAATCTTTTACATAAAGTCAGCAAGCATTTTACCATTAAGCTTTTTGCAAACTTTTGCAACCTCTTACTGTTCAATGTTGTTTGCTATTATATTTTTTCAGGAATGTATCTTTATTCAGCAACTGAAACTAAGCTGATAGTAGATAATTCAAGAGGGGAAATGCTGCGTATCAATGTTAGTATATCGTCCTAAACATCACATTTGATTTGTCTAATTAGACACATTCGTGATTGCTATGTCCATTTAGTTTATCATTATATATATATATATGTATATATAATATTTTATATACATATATATATATATATATATATATATATATATATATATACATATACATGTATACATATATACATATACATGTATACATATATACATATACATGTATACATATATACATATACATGTATACATATATACATATACATGTATACATATATACATATACATGTATACATATATACATATACATGTATACATATATACATATACATGTATACATATATACATACATACATACATATATACATACATACATACATATATACATACATACATACATACATACATACATACATACATACATACATACATACATACATACATACATACATATATATATATATATATATATATATATATATATATATATATATATATGTATGTATGTATGTATGTATGTATGTATACATGTATATGTATACATGTATATGTATATATGTATACATACATATATACATATATATATATACATACATATATATATATATATATATATATTTACATACATATATATATTATAGTTAGTCATGTGCTGCATCTTGTTATCCTTATTATGTGCTTGAAGATTTCCTTGGCATCTATGCTTATTCCCTTTTGCTTATTAGTCTACCAAATAATATGATAGGAGTATAGTGGGGTTTTGTAGATTGTTGTTTTCTCTTTAACATGATACAAGATCACAGAAGTTCAAGATAGAATATTTATGTTGGTTTATCGTCAAAGTATTTGATATACTGTTGATTTTGCAGTTTGATGTTACCTTCCCATCACTTCCTTGTTCACTTCTTAGTGTCGATACAATGGATATCAGTGGAGAGCGGCATTATGACATAGTATGTATACGCAATATTTTATACTATATGGTTCTGTTTTAGTTTCTGTGTTTTTATGTCAAATATGTTCTGTATATAGAATAAATGTCAGTGAAACTATCTACTTTTTGCAGAGGCATGATATTGTGAAGATAAGAATGGACCATCTTGGTAATGTGATTGAATCAAAACAAGATGGCATTGGTGCACCAAAGGTATACTTTTTGAGATATTTTGCCACTTGATGTGAGTTCTCATATGTATACAATCTTTATAGTTAATGTTCCATGAATCTTTCACCTCTTTATTGATTGCTACATCTTTTAGCTTTTTATTATGCAATTTTCATTTATTGTATACCATGAGACAATTCAGGTGGTGGAGCTTTATATAAAGAATTATTGATAGTCTCGTTGACATAATGTTGGATTTTGATGTTAAACATAGTGGATTTGCTGCACTATTGGGAAGACAAGGAGCATTTTGTGAAGCCCACTATTGATAATTAGTATCGTCAAAAAATAATTCCAGGTCTAGTTTTGTTTTATGGGGTTAATGGAAGTTACTTTTGATTCTTGATTTACTTAGAGGTCGATAAGCATTGAGATCTATTCTGGCTTCACTTCTCTTTCAGGAGAATAGATTGCTTGTTGAGATTAGGTGTTCATATTGACTTTACATGCTGATAAATGAAGCAGTTCTTTAAACAAGACATCAGATGGACAAACTTTATCTTACCAGACAGGCAACTTTAGGCTTGTTCCAGTGAACATAATATTCAAACAAAGTGACTAATAAATTCTGGCTATTTCAATCTTACAAAAGGTAAACCTTTAGGTTTCTAAATCTTGACCAAGGATTTATATGTAAAGACTTCCAAATGTATGAATTAAGATTAGCAATCCTTTCTGACTATCTTTTCTTTTTTTTTCCCTTTTTGATTGTAAAATTGTTTCTTTGGTCAATTACTGATCAGTCAATACCATCTGTTTTAGTTGATCCCTATCTTAGGTCCCAAATCCAGTCCTGTTCTTGATAATTTATAATTAGCCATTCATTTTTTAAATCTTTGCATCAGGTGAGTAGAATATGCATAACATGAAATAATGAGCTAAATCTTTTGTAAATTTATGTATTTACAAGCTATGGTATCCAATTTTTAACATTTTTCCAATTCCTAATGCAGTCATTTTCTCAAGGCATGTCTTTAGATTTGTTGTTGGTATTACTAAGAAATATTCAGGAAGGTATCTGTACTGCTCAATTTTAATAGGTGTTTGTATTGTTCAATTTCAGTGGAAGGTATTTGTATTTTCTCAATTTCAGTAGGTGTTTGTATTGCTCAAATCGTGTTGAAATACTGCTCAATATGAGTCGATTTGACTAGTTTGAAGGTATTTGTATTTACAAATTCAACCTTGAGCTCAAATTAAATCATAGACTTCTGATGTCAAGTTTCACCTGACAGTTAGTTATATGTCATTGGCTGAACTTAATAAATAATTTGAGACCCTAGTGTGCTGTGCCTTTGGTATTTTATAAGCTGCAAGTCGGCCTCATAAAAGATTGTTGAGGAAGTATATTAAATTATCTTCTTTGAAGCCACCTTGTTAGAAAGTATTGCACATGATGGCCTGGTTTTCTGTGAACAGAAATATGACTGATCTGTTTGGCCATCTTCCTTTTGTGGGAAAATGTATTTCAGTGGACTATGTTAGAGATTTAACAAGTTCTCTTCAAAAACTAATTTCTTCAGCATTTATAACAATCAAAATTTCTAGGACCCATGGCAATCTAGTGGTGGATAGGGCATGTTCATGTGAGGAAGAACTCCACCTTTAGTTTATATTTTCAATGGTCTATGTGCCAATTTGCACAGGGTAGAACAAATTACACCAAAAATGTATTATCACAACAGTGTTACTGGCATTGGAGGTGCCAACTCATTTCAGCCAGCATGTAGGTGTGGCAATGGACACAACATAGTATTGATGATGCCCAAGGGTATTGACATGCACTTCTCCATGAGACAGTTGTCCTTAATTCTTGTAGATCTGTTGATATCATTTGATGTTCTCAAAAGTATATAACCTAGTATAAGGGTTCTGTGCTGTGGGTCCATGGTTTGGCCCAGATTTGAGTTTCTTGTTGCTTTTATAGGGCATAAGCCACCTAGCAAAAAAATGAATTTTGCTTTATATATTTTCCTCAGCTTGAAATCTATCAATTCACTTAAAAAATTTTACACTACCATAGGTAATTTCTTGAGGCACACTTTTTTTATATGCTTTCCTTTTGTTAGCCAATTTGTGGTTTTGCATCTGTTATTATTCTAAAATTTTTAGGGTTATATTTCTTTTAGATTGAAAGACCTTTACAGAGGCATGGTGGAAGACTTGATCACAATGAATCTTATTGTGGTTCTTGCTATGGGGCAGAAGTGGTATGTGCTTAAATCATGTTTCACTTTGTATCTTAAGTCTTACTTCCAGTGCAGCTAATTTAGCCTGAGTGTCAATTCCTTTTCTAACTTGAGGCAGCAATAGTAATGACTGTTGTCCAATGGCATCCTAAGATAGTGCAGTTCATTTTCCTTTGTAGTCAGATGATGATTGCTGTAACTCATGTGAAGAAGTTCGTGCAGCTTACCAGAAGAAGGGGTGGTCTCTGACAAATCCAGATCTGATTGACCAGGTTTGCAAAAATGCTTTCCTTCACCTAAATTTTGGTTTTGGAGTTACCATAAATAATTTCTTATGAGCTTTTACGCTGCTGAATTAACCGTAGTATTGTAACTGTCATGCCATATATTGTCATTTGAATAAAGTTTCTGAATCCTCAGGGAATGTTTTTAAGAATGCCCCCACAGACATGAAATGAGACCAATGAGTTGCTTACTGATTCTCATGTGAATCACACCTTTTGTCTCTGTGGGTGGACATTCTTGGGGATGAGAAACAAAGGGATTTGTCTCTCTTACTTCTACAAATGGAGAGTTTGTAGTTGATCTAGAATTGGATCATGGGATTAAGTATATGTGAATCTTTGTGAAACCAAATGGGATTTCCAATTTGTCAGAAGATGGACAGAAGCTGGTTTAGATTTCCAAGATGCTGGAAATGGCAAAATTTGTCATAACCAGTTGCGAGTGGCCTGACCAGTCACTAATTGATTACACTACTGAGATCACTTGGTTAGCCAGGATTAGTAAAATCTGTGATCAATCTTGATATATCCACTGAAAGGGGGGTTTTTAGTTATCAGACACTACCAATCCCCAATTAATCCTGCAAGTTATTATTTTCATCATTAGTTTAGGGTTTTTCTCTAGAATTCAAATGTGTCTTCTGCCCTTCTCCCTTGTATCAGAATTCATACATGACACATCATATAAAATTTTCATTTGTAGTGAACTCAACAGTGATATGACCAGATCATAAGTTTGTACATGTATCTCCAATGTAATATTTTTTACTAAATAGTTGGACAATTGCTGCTGACGAACACCGACAGAAAACTCGTGATGCTTTTTGCCGGCATGTAACCATCAGAACTGGACAGTCATCTCTCCACATATCTAATTGGAGATTCAAGTCCAGTTTCATGTGATGAATGTAGGTCATCCTAATGCATCTTTCTATGAAGGTTTGACTGTGCTGTACCCCACCTCTTGTTAAGTCTGTGGTGTCTTGTTGTAACTCTCTTGTGCTGGTCTCTGAAGATTGTTCCTGGGCCTATGAGACTTTGTTACTTTTTCGGTTTGTATGTACTTTTAAGCATCTGACTTGGTTCTTTGTAATCAACTTTAATCACCAATTTAGTGCAAGAGAGAGGGCTTCATCGGCAAAATAAAGGAGGAAGAAGGTGAAGGATGCAACATCAATGGTTTTCTGGAAGTCAGTAGAGTAGCTGGAAATTTTCACTTTGCTCCTGGAAAGAGCTTTCATGGATCTTATAGTTTCTTGCAAGATTTGCTGGGCATTCAGACAGACAATTACAACGTGAGTAGAGTACTAAATTAACCACTGCTGCTTCTTTTCCCTTGGTTGTAGGTGATTTTCTGTTTCAGCATCAGGTATAAAATTTACCTGAGGATCAACTTTAATCATTTTCTCTTTTGACTAACACCAGATAAGCCACACAATAAACAAATTATCCTTTGGAAAGGAGTTCCCAGGTGTAGTAAACCCACTTGACGGGTAAGTTGGGCAGGCTATCTTCATTTATTCTACTTGCTGCTTTATCTCTATTAATTTTGGATCGTTTTAGATTCTGTTCTAACGTGTTGCATGAAAAATCCAGTGTGAAGTGGATACACAAAACTACATCTGGGATGTATCAGTATTTCATCAAAGTGAGCAATCATTTTAAGTTCTTCTGTATTCAATATGCAACTTATTTAATTTGCATCTTTTAGCCATGGTAATTTCTAATTCGATTAGAAATTACCATGGCTAAAAGATGCAAATTAAATAAGTTTGCTATGTAATTCGATTAGCCTTAAACTAATGAGTAATTTCTAATTCGATTACTATGTAATTCCTTGAATACCATTTATGTATTTAATATAGCATGTTTGCTTTTTATTGTACTCTCATTTTAATTTTCTGGAAAATGTGTGACATGATCATTCTGATTTGATATCACTAGTATGGACGTAAATAGTACTTTGTTTTTTCTTGCTTCACAGGTTGTTCCTACAATCTATATTGATATTAGAGGACATAAAATTCACTCAAACCAGGTAAGAAGTTCGTGAACTGTGTTTTGTATTCCTGTTCTTTTAAGGATGGATTTGCACTGAAGTGTGTTCTTTTGCAGTTTTCAGTGACAGAGCACTTCAGAGATGCAGATGTGTATCCAAAGCCCCCACCTGGGGTATACTTCATTTATGACTTCTCACCAATTAAGGTAAGCTAAAAGTAAGAATGGACTATATTGTTGCACACTTGTTCCGCAATGTATTGGATTATGTGTTTTAAAGAGCTGAGATCAGTTCTTTTTCTTATTTTGCAGGTTATATTTACAGAAGAAAATGCATCACTCTTGCACCTTTTCACAAACGCCTGTGCTATAATAGGAGGTGTGTTCTGATCTGTCAATGTGCTGCTACTCTTTCTTGAACTTAACCAAATGAAACTAGGATATGGTATCCCCTAATCTGGCAGTGAAATAGCTGCTCACACTGCACATCACCTTACACGACATATAGTTAAAACATTGACACTTATATGCATGAACATTATCCTTCTCTAACCAAGAAATTGAAAGGAGATTATCTAAAATCGAACTTGTTTGGAATTGATCAGGTGTTTTTACTGTTGCCGGAATCATTGATGCCTTTGTCTACCATGGTCACCGTGCAATCAAGAAGAAGATGGAGCTTGGCAAGCACACCTGATATGGTTAAAGCCAGTGTTTCATTCCTTCTTCGACCATGTGATGTTGTATGAATCATCGGAATGAATTCTGCAAGGGGCAAAAATCACCTGACCCAATCTGCTGGAGTTCAGAAACCATTGTTATTAGTTCGATTCTTGGTCATTTTGCTCATTGCATTTGGTTGGTCATCCTAGTGAAACTGTTCTCGCAGCAAATCCAATATATGATGTATAAATTCTTTTGTGGGCATTCCCTCCCGATGAGAGAACTGAGAAGTATTTGATACAAGTCAAATTCCAAATGAGAAACACTGATTGACATTTGGCTTTCGACTAAATGGATACCTGGTGACGTAGTGTTGAAAGGTTGGTTGCGTTATGCTCATCTGTTAAAGATACATATTCTCTTAATACTTCTGCCCTGGGAGGTAGGTCATCAGTGTTGAAGATAATCAACCCTTCATTTAAACCAACACAAAAATGCAGGTATGTGTACGCATGCCTTTTATGTTAGTTATTTTTTGTTTAAAATATGTCTTTGCAAAACTCGAAAGTTGATATTTTTAGTTAATCTTCACTAGTTGACTGTCTTTGACTACTATAGGAGACTTTAATTGAGATTAATGTCCTGTTAGGCAGTGACCATCTTATGGTTAAGATAGCTGGATTATTTTGGACCTTTAGGTAATCATCTGTGTCTAATGGCCGTATTTCTTTTGTCCAAATACGACAGAGAAATGGTGAAGGAAAATGTGGATTGTGAGGTCTCTCTTACTGGAAAACTTCTGTTTCAGTGAGTATTGATTATGTTGTTGCTAACTTGGATTATCCTTTTTTTTAAGTGTCTCTATGCTTATGGAAGAGTAATGTTTCTGAAAGATGAATACTTGTTGCTCGTCCATTGGTGGACAGAAGGTTTGGTTTGGTTGATGTTAAACGGTGTATTAGTTGATCATGTGCCGTCTGCGCACACACTATGGTGCATGTGTGGAGAATCTTTGAACTGATGCATCGTTTCAAATGCATAATAGATAGCACGTGATTTACATGTACTGCATCTTTTACAGGGGTGCTGCATCAATATGTGGTGTGTCTCTTGTTTACTGTTCCTGCTACATAGGTGTTCTTGTTGAGCATGGTTGTCAGGTACTTTTAGCTATGCTGCAACAATATCACCTGGCTCTTTTGACTTGCAGTTTGGGTTTTTGTGCTTCCAATATTAACGTGACAGATTTCATGATTGTTTGGCGCCTGTCGCGGATCAGTCTTCTCTGCATGTTTCCTCTCGTGGAGTCCAATGTTCAAGGGTAAATTACTTGCAATTAGGGTTATGGTGCTTTCCATATTGGATGTCATGTCTTTTCTTGGAGTGTAATGTTCATAGTCATATTATTTTTCCTTGTAAACCAAAATGCCAAGTCTTTTAGCTTGCTCTGATTAGCCAATTGATGGTTATGGCTTGGAGCAGCCTCTACAGCAAACAGTGCTTGATTCGTGATGGGTTATCTACGTAGCAAGACGGACGATGTTATGTTGAAACTGTGGCATTTACTGTGTTCTATTCTATCATACAGCTATTGCTAAGCCAGAACGACTGCATGATGCTTTTCAACTTGGAAATTGTAGAATTGTAGCTTATCCCATGAGATGCAAGATTTCGTTCGATTTATCATTATATATGAAAGGTGGATTGGTTCAGCTCAATTTTGGAGGTTAAGAAAATTTTCCAGTTCAATGTGGAACCGATTCTGAACCGTTTAAGTTTTCCCTTACATCAATTTGGCTGCAGTCCATATGTAGCAGTGAAGAGAAGCTGCTTATCTTGATGAGCAGCTATATATATATATATATATATATATATATATATATATATATATATATATATATATATATATATATATCCCTCAACATTTTATGAATGGAACGTCCATATATTACAACAAAAATAAGATATTTAATAAAACGGGATGGAGAATTTTTCTCCTCTATATTTAAATAAGAAAATAATGAAAAATTGTAGTGCCTCAGTCAGCATAACCTGAGGGAATCCTAAAACAATACAAGGATGAAGAAGGAAACCCCCAGCAACTTCTTTTCGGTTCTACTGCATGTGCCAAAGACTGCTCTCAGCTTAGGATTCAACATGTGGGATGATGGAAGAAAAAAAGATCAAACTTTGCCATCGTGTTCTCCTGATTCTGAGAGCAGTCCGTGCTTCTGAGATTTGTCGATGGGCAACGAGTAACTCCATCGCTCTTTCCCCCCTGGTTTCGACGATGCATTTCCGTACCACAACATACCCATAACTGCTAAGATCATTCCGAATATTACCTGTAAATTGAAACCCTCCCTTCCAAATAAGAAGAATCCCAAAACTAAGACGAGGATCGTCTTCATGTGCCCAAGGACCTGAAATGACACTGCTGTGAATCGTCCGATGCAGATGAACTGGCTAAGGTTGGTCCCTACAGCAATGATGCATGACAGAAAGATGAAGAACTGCAGCACACAAATGTTAAAGGAGTTAATAGATGAAGTGTTTGCAGAAAACAGCAAATATAATAGGAGTCAACTTTTATTATGAAAACAAATCATAACATAGGAGAGAACATACACAAGGAGCCACCATAAAAGTTGGCAGTTTGAAAACACCATCAGGTACTTACCACTACGGTTACGTTGTAATCAAATGCGTCCACCCTTTTGCTTGTTAACCAATAATCAACAAAAGGCCCTAACATCAACAGCGACATCGCCTGAGCTGGAGCAGTATGCCCGATGAGGTTGAACGATCCGAGAGAGTATTTCTTTTGAAGAGAATGCACATACTACATAAGCCAGTGAATACAATCAGCATCCGAATTTCAAAAAATTAAAATTAAAAAAACCACTCAGTCTATACGCTATGCAAGAAAACAATATCAACAATGCACAAATGAGAGAGCATTTGCCAATCTGCATATTTATTTACTCACATATTGTTGCAAAGAAGTGCTCCAAACTGCTATGGTCGCAGCTATGAGCCCTCTAGAATTCACGCTCACATCAGAAACTGTGCATATAGCAACTCCAACAAGAACCACCACTATGCTGAGCTTTGTTGCCCTAGAATAACGAATCTTATCAAACACAACCTCAAGAAGACATGATACTGGGATCATACTCAGCTTGGCAATCTGTCATGACATTACAAAAGTTTGTCACTTTGTGAAATTATTTTCCATACCTAAGACAGTGGAAACTATAGTCTGTGATCAGAACGAACCTGATAAAATCCGACGGAATTCCACATCAGACTAACATTCATCCCGACGATTGATAAGTTTGCAAAAAATACATATTTTATAAGCTCAGATAAAGGTAAATGAGAGGTTTGAATGTATCCCAGCCACTTAAATACAATAGTCATGAGTGTGGTTGCGACAAAGTGCAGACCAGTTAATGTTGTAGCTGCAGTTAAGACAGTGCACCACAAAAGAGTTATAAAACAAGCAAAAACACTTGTAAGAGTTAAATGAAATTAAAACTAACATTTAAGTTAGGAACTTCACCAATGGAGTTTATAAATCTATCATTTTTCTCAATTTTATATTTGCTAAGGATTTCATTTTCAAAGCAAGTATGAGGAACAATTCAAGAGCAAAGCAGAGTTAGTATACAAAGCACTTTCTCCACCTAAATCAAAGGACGAGGAAAAATTCAAAAGCAAAGATAAATTGTTATTCCAAAGCAATTTAGTCATCTAAATTCAGGATCTTAAAATCATAAAGCAGTCAAGACCTAATAAAGGATTGTGTTTGCAAAAGTATAAATTATTCAATTTTCGCTAGACTAGATAGTAAAATTTTATATACATGTCATTAGACAGTACTAGAGTTGAGATTTAAGAATTCTTTATGCATCATTTTTTTCAACTGAAATTTTATTCATCTCCCGTTGATTTATTATCAAAGTTTCATAAAGAACAACCTAAAGTAATATAAATAGCTATTGATCACAACTAATTAATAACTCACTAGTATTGGTTTATGTCAGTAACTTGTGATGCATAGGACATATTGTTACACTGAGGCAAGCAATGAAAGGTACATTTACAAAATGGAAGGGCATTGCCAAAGAATTACAGGTGATATTTATGGACTCTGCTTCATATAGCATTATTTTCAATGCTATTCATAAAATTCATAAACGAACTTCCTTGGTTTATTAGACTTGTTTATTATATTTACCTTGATTTACAAAGTTATATAAGCATGCAGAAATACACATCCATTTCGCTTGTGACTTATGCTAAACATTGACATAAGTTGCAGTTGAATCTAAATAATGGTGAAAAGTTGATTGTTTTTATATAACAAGTTTTCTGATTATTGTGTTTCATAATTTATGTTTTCATTTTTTATATAACTGTTTGTGTAGAATATTTTCATACAATGACTAAGACAACAGCAGCTTGAACTAGTGGATTGACATGAAACAACAATTAGAAATATCCAGTCTACAGTGACAGCACCTTATGCAAAGAGGTCAGAAGATATACCAAAGAATGGCTAAATGCTGTCAAGTATGAATTGCTGAAGAACTGTAGTAGTTCATGTGGTAAAAAAATATTAGATGAAAGGAACACCTTACTAGACATGGACACCTAATATAAGAGAGCAGAATATAATGTTACATAACTGTTGAGCATAAACCATACCTGTCAAAAGTACTATTTAGTATTTACAATGCACAAAAAAAAAACAGAATAACATTGAACAGATCAGCTGAAAATCCAAAAATCAGCAATAAATAGCACAATTGCAACAATATAGATATTAAACTTACAAATTTTCATACAAAGAAGAAAAAAAAGCAAAATATCAAGAGCCATTAATCTTTTAATGTCTATAGTTTCAAGATAACATAATCATTAAAGAGAAAACACGGAACACTTAACTCAATAAGAATTGTACATAATGAAAATGGGACACTGTTTCTTACAAGCATGGAATTTTTTAGATATCTACTTGTTTTATGCCCTAAATATTATGAGAAAATCATAAAAAGGAAATTTCTATGGGCTTACCGAAACTGAATTGATGAGTAGCCATTAAGGCCTTGTTGACCATGATAACTCCAACAGATGTTAGAATATTGAACATCCAAGCAGCTGCATCTAACGGTGCCTTCCTATCACTCTTGCTTGCAGGTGCCATGGCGTCGATTGTGTACTACCGGTCAAGCTTAGTTTATAAATCTCCAAACGATGGCTTGCATAGCAACACGGATGAACCTACATCAGAAACCACGAGCTCAAACAAAGTCAATTACTCGTTATGAACAATAAATGCATTTCAAAAGGCACTGATCTCAGCAGATATCCTCAAAATTTCCACTTAGATTTTCAATCCATCAATTGTTATCAACTTCTATTGCATCATGGTTTCAATGTATAAAAAATTGTGATTCCTTTAATATGTCTATTTCTCCATTTATTTATACATTGATCTCAGAGGCACTAGAAATGAAAGAAAGTAGTCCAGAGGCAGCTCTACTCCACTGACAGAAAACCTCCAGATGTTAGACTTATTATAGGGGCCAAAATGCCCAATAGGGACATAAAATATAGGATAGTCAGGACAGCTCCACTTAACCTGTAAAAACATGCGTCATGAACAGATGAAGCGGACAAAACAGTGATTAGCTTTCGCAGGTAAACAAAACAATTCTACTTAACAATGGAATATCACAAGGTCTAACACTATTTAAAGGACGGATTTTAAGCTATATCCATCGAAGTACGTGCAACTTAATCTTGACCGCCCAATTGTACCGCATCTTAAGATAAAGTCAGCCTTCAAATGCCTTGCAATGCTATCAAGGAATCATCACATTACAGTCAATAAAGATCTACAGGCATGTCTATGAGAAGGAAAAGCCACCGAAGTCGGAGTGACTGTCGAGTTCGTTGATACGATTCATGCAAATGTTGCAAGAACCCTAATACCCCACCAGGAATAGGGTAAAAAACCCTATAAAGTACATCGATCTCGACAGTTCAACTACCCAAAATTCACTTGCATAGTCAGGGTATAAAGACTTATTTAAGTCGAATCTTGAATCATTGATCCCTCGTTACTCTCCTTTTCTCCCTTTTCTACATCTTCACACCCTTCACAAAGCCCCTTTCTTTTAATCCGAAAAAACCTCAAGAAAATATTAGTCCGGCAGATTCGTCACCGACTGCTTCCTCGTAAGAATCAAGAAACCATTTCAGATCATAACGACAAAACCCCCACAGCGATTCCACTGCTCACGCACCCACAAGCACATCGGAATCGTCCAAGATCGGAAAGAATGAAGAGAATTCAGAATAAAGGTAGAAACAACGACGATCGTCCGACGTATAACAGATCCAACTCACTGGATCCGGCCGAGAAAGATCAAAACCTACCTCGGGCAAATCGTGGACCCGCGCCTCCTGCACCGACGCATTCGATCGCGTAAGGAACCTAACCGAGCGTTCCGATCTGAGACGCGTTCGGCAGCAGCGGGGATTCCTTCTTCTTCTGTTCGCCTCTCGATTTCTTTTCTTGCTTTTTTTTTTTTTCCTCTCTTTTGGTCCGCGGAAATTATATATAAGTATATATGTATATATATAATATAAATTATACACCTTCAAAATGAGTGGTTTTTATATTTATCTCTTTGAATTTGAGTTCATATCTTTCGAAAATAATTATTTATCCCTTGAAATTTATGTTTATATGTTTTTGTCAAAGTATATGCTGATGTTTAATAATAATCTTTAGAAATACGATTAAAGCATGAAAAGAAAGGTGAAAAAGAAGAGAGATGAAAATAGATAATAGAATGATGAATGAGGATAACAACAATAGTTTAGGCATTTGGGAATAATTAGTAATGATTAATTATAATTTATTGAATGGATGCCAAGAGACATACTTGAAGGGTTTAATTATTCGGAGATATATTTACTATATTAAATTGGAGGAAGAAATTAGACTATTTTTAAAATATGATCAATAGAAATGCAAAAAGAAGTTATTTTTTATATAAATTTTGATAATTATCTTCCATCTCATTATCTTAATTGAGCAACATTCCGATAAAAAAAATTGCATAATTTAAACTTATTTTAGATGACAAGTACGTTCAAGCGCAACCCTAACAAAAATTAAATTAAATTAACTTACTACCACAACCAAAAATAAACTGTATTCTCGACCAGGTGTCGTCAGCATGGACATCTGTATCTATCCTGGCCAATGCTTCTAATTCTATCCGACTGCACACCAAATGGTTCTCTTGACACATGCCACCATCTCATTAGAAGCTATAGATTTCATGGATGAGAGCCCCAATCCCTCCACTTCAAAGATTTGCTGCCTCTCGTCTTCTTATAGCCTCAAACCCTTACCGATTCCCTCAAAGCTCATTCTAAGAGGGAGCAAAAATGGCAGCAGCAGCAGCAGAGCTGGCTCTCATGAAGCCCATCAACCCCATCTCCAAGTTCAGAAAAGGTGGCACCTTGAGGCCTCGCAGCTCCCAACTCAGAGTCTTGGCTTCTTCGCAGTCCGGCGCCACTGCTGCCGCCGCGCCTAAGAAGAAGAAGTCGGGCAAGACCGAGATAAACGAGACACTGCTGACGCCCAGGTTCTACACCACGGACTTCGACGAGATGGAGCAGCTGTTCAACACCGAGATTAACAAGAAGCTGAACCAGGCGGAGTTCGAGGCGCTGCTCAACGAGTTCAAGACCGACTACAACCAGACGCACTTCGTCCGCAACCCCGAGTTCAAGGAAGCGGCGGACAAGATGCAGGGGCCTCTGAGGCAGATCTTCGTGGAGTTCTTGGAGCGGTCGTGCACCGCCGAGTTCTCTGGCTTCTTGCTCTACAAGGAGCTCGGGCGAAGGCTCAAGGTCGGACCCTTCATCCCCATTCTCTTTTAGCAGTCTGAGCTTCCAATAACAGCTTTGCTCTGTGTCGAAGCTGTAATCTTTGAATGAGTTCTTTCTCGAAGACAACAGTAGCTGCTTCCTGTGAATTTACCAAAACCTACATTTTTATTATTATTTCATCACATTAATCATCAAATAATAGTCGGAATAGTTTTTTTTGTCACTAACCTTCGACAAAAATCTGGAGACAGAAAACCAACCCTGTTGTGGCTGAGATCTTCTCCCTCATGTCCAGAGATGAAGCCAGGCATGCTGGGTAAGTAGAGCAGCTGGTCATTCTACTTTAAAGAGCCATTATTTTCTTGTGACATGTAGCCTTGGATGCATCACATTTCTAATCTTAGGATTGTAAACTTATGCAGATTTCTGAACAAAGGGCTTTCTGATTTCAACTTGGCATTGGATCTGGGTTTCCTTACAAAGGCTAGGAAGTACACATTCTTCAAGCCAAAGTTCATCTTCTATGCAACATACCTATCTGAAAAGATTGGGTACTGGAGATACATCACCATATACAGGCACCTGAAGGCCAATCCTGAATTCCAACTCTATCCAATCTTCAAGTACTTTGAGAACTGGTGCCAGGATGAGAACAGGCATGGTGACTTCTTCTCTGCTTTGCTCAAAGCTCAGCCACAGTTCCTTAATGACTGGAAGGCCAAGCTGTGGTCTCGATTCTTCTGCCTCTCGGTATTTCTCTCTTTTTCCTGTCAACACCATATTAGGCAATGAGGTCTTTCATTATCAAAGCTAATGAGAACTGTTTGCATCAAACTCACAATTATGGCAGGTCTATGTGACCATGTACCTGAATGATTGCCAGCGAACAGCTTTCTATGAAGGAATTGGCCTCGACACCAAAGAATTCGACATGCATGTCATCATTGAGGTAATCCTAATATAGCCAGTTCAGCTTTGCTTATTTATTAACCAGATAGCAAGCACACAGAGGAAAACTTGGCATTCTATGCTGCCATGAGCATCCTTCTAACTTACTGAATTCTCAAGGATCAGAAGGAGCTGAGATTTTTATATACAAATGAAGATTTTCAACTGCAAGGAGAGAAAAAAAAATGTGATGCATGTCAAAAATACAAATTGACTGTGGCATGGAACTTTGATACTTTAACACTGTGTTATAATCTAATTAGGAGACAAAAGAAAAAAATACCCTTCCTCTTTTATTTATCAGACTCTAAAGCAGCTGATCACACATCCAGACAACAGATTGTGACACAATTGTAGATGAACAGGAATTCTCTTATAATCTTCCTACTCATGAAAGAATGATAACAAGTGGTAAGACTACAATGCATGTCATGATGCAGCACTAGCTTTTGTCATCAGATGATAATATATGAACTTCTTTTCTAGGAGAGACTTAGAGGAACAGATTTATAATGTCATACGGCACACTCACTCATATGCAAAAACTAAATTCTGTAAGTCAGTGTCATAGTACAAATTGATGTTTACTTGGGTACTCACATTGCCAAATTGATGGTCGCAGACAAACCGCACCACCGCAAGGATTTTCCCAGCTGTTTTGGATGTCGAAAATCCCGAGTTCAAGAGGAAGCTGGAAAGAATGGTGGAGATCAATGAGAAGCTGGTTGCCGTTGGTGAGAGCCAGGATATTCCTGTGGTGAAGAACTTGAAGAGGATACCTCTCATTGCTGGACTGGTGTCTGAGCTTGTGGCTGCCTACCTCATGCCCCCTGTTGAGTCTGGATCTGTTGACTTTGCTGATTTTGAAGCACAAATTGTTTACTGATTCTTGTAGAAGACTAGCTGAGTATGCATCAATTGTTCAAACACACAACTGATATCTTTCAGTGTACTCTTATTACCAGTTGAAAACATATTGATGCATGTTTCAGTCATCTAATATCAACTGATCCAGAACAATTTGTCCAGCGCAAGCTGGTTCAAGCACATTGAGAGTAGATACTGCAATTTCAAGCTTCACTATTTGAATAACCTGAAACACCATGATCTTGTTGCTTGTGCTCTCACAGGCATGCACTAAGTTCCTAGACATTACATAAATCTCTTTTTTTTTTTCAGAAAAAAACTCAGTTCCCAACATCTAATTTAAGCAGTGTATTTTGTAAAGAAATTAGGATCAACCCAAGTAATGTAATTGCGTCAAGAAGCCACAAACAAGGCCACCAGAAAATGGAATGCTGACCAAAAGACAGTTGTAACAAGGCCATCAGAAAATGATATACTGAACAGAAAGTTGCAAAATGTTGTCCAGGAAAATGATTAATGGAAAAATATATTTCATCCAAGCAATAGCTAGATATGATGCACAGAACTTGTCACCCACATAGATTTTTCTGCTCTGTAAAAACTATTTTATAAGGGAAGCAAAAAAATGGAAAATTTTATCAGATTATAACTACACATGGCATATGCTAGTCGACAAAAATCCATTAGTTTCTTGATGGTAGGAGAGTATTTTAAGACATTTTATATTTTACATATGCAACCTGGTGGTACAGAATGATCTACTACTTCCTGGATCTGAAGCAAATTGACTGCTGAAGTATTAAACGGCCAACTCACTACAGAAGGCTTCGACAAACCAAGAGTTCTGGGATTGGAAGGGGTTCAGATGTATTTAGCCTGAATCCTCACAAATCAATTCAAGCATGCCAAGCAGCAATTGAGTAGCATCACTGCAGCATTAGTTACAACATAATCATAAAGGAAAAAAACAAAGAAGAGTTGCATATATAATTAACCAAGTGACATGATGTCTTCCTTGTTACAAGTTGGGAGAGTTGAATAAAAGACAAAACAATTGTCCACATATTACATCCAAGCAAAACTCATAGCACCATAAGTAAAGCAGGTTTCATACATAGGCAACCTAGCACAACAGAACCACACATGAACAGAGATAAAGGGGGAAGAAGGCCGAGCAATCTAGTAAACATGATTATTGAGATAACTACCTGGATAGGCATAGTCACAATTTATTTTATTCTCTGATGACTCATTTTGCCATCATGATTTTCACAAACTCATCATAATTGATTTGACCATCACCATCGACATCAGCTTCACGAATCATCTCATCAACTTCTTCATCTGTCAACTTCTCACCAAGGTTTGTCATGACATGACGGAGTTCAGCAGCAGAGATAAAACCATTTTGGTCCTTGTCAAAAACTCTGAAGGCTTCCTTCAGCTCCTCTTCGGAGTCAGTATCCTTCATCTTGCGAGCCATCAAATTGAGAAACTCAGGAAAGTCAATCGTCCCATTACCATCTGCATCAACCTCATTTATCATGTCCTGTAACTCTGCTTCTGTAGGGTTCTGGCCTAGAGAACGCATCACAGTCCCAAGCTCCTTAGTGGTGATGCAACCTGTTAAAATTCCAAAAAGAATAAATACACTACTAAAATTTGGAGCAAAGTTTATCCCATTTAACATTATGTATCGAAAAGAAAAATCCAAATAAGTATTTTTGCTCCAGTCATTGATAGATCTACAGCGAATAACAGAAGTTAGAACTTTTCAAAGCTTGTCAGAAGCATACAGGATAAAACTAGCAAATGTGTAGATTTAGAAACTTGCTAAACCAAATAAAACATAATAAAATATATAGTATATTTGTATAACACTCATTTCCACAAATGGTTCAGAAGCTGTATTAGCATGCATTAGTATCTTAAAATTAAGAGTGTAAACTAGCTGAGCTCCACCAAGCTAGCCCTAGCTCAAGTCCATCAAGCCAGCTCATCTGATTGCAAGCATTGCTGCTCTGTTCAAGATCAGCCCATTTAGCAGATCACTAAGAGCTTAAGGCTAATTAAGTCTTTCACAAGTATATAGACTTTCTTAATTCAAGCTAAAACAGTTACAATTTTCCTTCTTCTTTATAACAATGCACATTAGTAAGTTTGGCTAGTCGCAACAAACAAAAATTTTGTTCCTATAAAGAAAAATGTTAATTTATATATCATAACTACATATTGCATAGTAGGCAAGGCTCAAACTCGGCTTATTTATTGAAGGAACTAAACAAGAAAGAATTTGATTGTTTACACATTAAGCCAAAAATAAACTGCTTGTAAACAACTTGCTAGTCTGACAGCAGTTTGGTACTTCAATGAAGTCATTTAACTTGTTTAAATTCTTCGAGTGCAAATTTCAACATTTACCATTCTCCAATTATGGCCTGGATCCTCGTAGTGTGTGTGTATATATTGTCCCCTTTTAACCATGTATCATAGTACTGTTTTTGCTGTCCATAAGTGTACGTACTAGTTTTGCAACATATATAGAATTGTGATACAGATATCAAGCCGTACCAGTTTTATATAGGTGGCAAGTCGATGATGATTATGGATCTCTCAGTCCCCCTTTATCCCATCTTAATTGCATTCCTCGCAAATCTTATTTATCTTTTTCCAAGAAACTGGTAGTTGGGCCTGCTATAAGTTATCTTTTCAAAGTAAATTATCATTTTTTTTTCTTTTGGTTGGCATTGCATCAACTAAACCAACCATTATTTTCACCGATTTCCCAACTTTAAAGCACCTATCTTTCGTTGTTTAATCATCCAATATGGCACATCAATCATGCGACGGTAACACCAGGAGACAGACTTGCTAGCTTGGACAAAAGGTGATAAGACAAACTTTTATTGTTTTTTTTTCTAAATATATAAGATAAGAATCTCACCTAACATAAGAACTTGTAGGTTCACCTAAATATATAAGGTAAAAAAGTTGCTGTTAAGACAAACCTGTTTACATTATTGTTTGTTTTTCTCACTTTGTAAGAAGATATATTTCTAAAGCAACGTAATATTTCTCACATTTTGAAAACCCTAAATCTTGAGAGGAAGGTATAATAAATGTTTTCGCAGATGAATTTTGCTCCATTACTAAAAGATACAACCAGAAAGACTCGTACAACAGAACCTAAAACCCACGTTACACCACTGATGAACCCTAATGTAAGCACAATGGATCACTATACGTAGAAAAACAAAGGAAAATATAAAGAATCACAGGAACAATCTAGTGGGGACAGAATGAATAAACCAAAAATCACTCTGCTCCAACAGAAAGCAGAACAACCACAAGCATCCAAGAATCGGCAAAAGTACACAAAAATCGAAATGACAATCAAGAAAGAGACAGAAATTAGTAATACAAACGATTAGCATCGGATCGACGGGATCTAACCATCTCCGTCTTTGTCGAACAAGCTGAAGGCCTCCTTGAACTCAGAGATCTGGTCGTCGGTGAGCTGCTCCGCCATTCCTCCTCAGGGGATCGAGTGCAAGAGCGATCCGGAGACCCGCAGTGAAGGAAGGGGAAGTAAGAGGAAGAGGCAAAAGCGAGATCTCAAAGCACTCCGACGCCCGCCTTTATAGAAGCCCCATCGATCAACGGCACGTCGACGGTCCCGTAACGGACGTCATCGCCGTTTTAAGGTTAAAAAGTATCCGAAGTACCTTTAATGGTCCAAAATGACAATTTACTCCTCCACTTTTCTCATTTTCTAGTGTATACTTGGCGACATTCTGACCGTCTGATCGTTAGGCAACGGTCCCAATTAGACGATGTTTGTTAACAACGTGTGAAGTTGGGAAATAGTTCCGAGATTTAGTCAAAGTCATGAGGGCATGAAAGGCAAAACGCTTAGCAGCATCATATATTCTCCTCTACTTTTTATATGTGGCTTTCATTCCTTACTCGTAGTCTTTGGATTTCAGTTGGGCCTCTGGGGCCCAATTGGAGGCTCAAGATGTCAATCCAATTAACTATGTCTAAAGGGCCACCGTGGCCCAAGTGATCACTTAAATCTAAAATTGGGTTTATTTTAACCTTAATTGAGATAAAAATAATAATAATTTGAAAATATGATGTGTTAATATTATTGAAAGTTTCAATTTATAAGATTTAGAGATAAAAGAAAAAAAGAAATCTTTTTGTAGACAAAATACAGTTGGGTTCCCGCTAATTTCTCTACACCTCTACTCCAACCACCCCTCCCAACTCCCCTCCATGCACAACTCATATCCTCCCTTAATCCTCTCTTTCCTTCGGAGTCCCCAAAACTTACCCCGTGCCCCTTCTCCATCATGCGACGGCCTCTCCTTGCGCTATAGCCCAACTCCGCCTCCTCCTCCATGGGCAACTGCTTCACCAAGAACCCCACCAACCCCGCCCCGGCCGAGGGTGAGGGCGAGGCAGGCGCGGATCCGGTCCCGAGCTCCGCCCCCGACGATGCCCCCGTCCAGAAGGCCCCGATCCCTACGGCGGCCTTCACCCCGCCCTCCAAACCGACCGCCATCGGCCCGGTTCTTGGCCGCCCGATGGAGGACGTTCGCACCACATACTCCCTCGGGAAGGAGCTCGGCCGGGGCCAATTCGGCGTGACGCATCTTTGCACCCACAAGGCTACCGGGGAGAAGCTGGCCTGCAAGACCATCGCCAAGCGGAAGCTTACCAACAAGGAGGACATCGAGGACGTCCGGAGGGAGGTCCAGATCATGTACCACCTGTCGGGGCAGCCCAACATCGTGGAGCTGAAGGGGGCGTACGAGGACAAGCAGTCGGTGCACCTGGTGATGGAGCTGTGCGCTGGCGGGGAGCTGTTCGACCGGATCATCGCGAGAGGGCATTACACCGAGCGGGCGGCCGCGTCGCTGCTGCGGACCATCGTGCAGATCGTGCATACCTGCCACTCCATGGGGGTGATGCATAGAGACCTCAAGCCGGAGAACTTCCTCTTGCTTAGCAAGGACGAAGACGCGCCTCTCAAGGCCACCGATTTCGGGCTCTCCGTTTTCTTCAAGCAAGGTACAATTCCTCCATCCGCCTTGGTCAATTCGATCCGTTTCTCTCTTCCTTCTCGTTCTCATCCTTTCCCCTTTCTTTAACAGAGCTACTTCTTATGTGGTGATTTAATGCAAAGCAATTTGGAAAAATACATAGTAAAAAGAAACAACAATCCAACAATGCCTTTCTTCCGTAGATAAACAGAAAGGCATTGGAAGCTAATGCCTGCACATGGATCTAATCGTGATGTTACAACAATGAAAAGCTCAAACTCTTTTACCAAGTCAGATACAGATCACCACATCCTATTGTTATCTAATAGACAAATTTGTATATATTCTTAATACTTCTTCTGATCGGATAAAGAGTTTCTGTTCGACATAAAACCTATGAAAAATTCTCTCCTTTCTGTGGTGGTATGTTGTCCGGTCATTCTCATTTCGGTGCTTGTGTTTAATGTTCTACATTTTTTTCTATGAGCAATTGTGTTTAACATCTTTTCCATACAGCATTTGTTCTTATCCATGTTATCTGGCTGATTGCTTCACTAAGATCTTCCCTAAACAGGAGAAGTATTCAAAGACATAGTCGGCAGCGCATATTACATAGCACCTGAAGTTCTCAAGCGAAGATACGGGCCAGAAGCTGATATCTGGAGCATAGGGGTGATGCTCTATATTTTTCTATGTGGAGTTCCTCCTTTCTGGGCTGGTAATTTTCTTTTACTCTGCAATCTGCAGCCGATACTGCCTAAGTCGAGAAAAACAAAGTCAAACTAAGGTGTTTTCCAACAGAATCTGAACAGGGGATCTTCAATGCTATTCTGAGAGGACAGATTGACTTCACAAGTGATCCATGGCCTAACATTTCACCTGGTGCTAAGGATCTTGTGAGAAAGATGCTAAATTTGGATCCAAAACAGAGGCTAACAGCATTTGAAGTTCTCAGTATGATCTATTTTCCGGATAATAAATTTCTTAACTTACTAGCATTACTAGCTTTGTTTTTCTCTGGGCAGCAATTTGATCTATGTCAACTCTGGTTGGTGGTGTCCCACCTCAAAAGCTTAGTTGTAAAACAATTAATGTGTTTTTAGTCTGCAAAAGTAGGTTTCTTGTATAGTTCATATGCATAGCAGAACATGTCTAGCAGTTGTTTGTCTATTCTTCATTAATAGACACTCATGCATTCTTTAGCTATGTTTCATTTTTAGTTTGCTTGCAATTGCATTGCATAACCAATTCTTAATTATCACACAGCAAGCCATTTATTTGGCTGAAAATCTTGGAGTAATAAATTACATCCAAAGAGAAAAAGGACAAAAATGCATCTAACTTTTGGTTGGTGAAGCCCTAATGGTAATCAAACATAGTTCTTACACCTTGGCAAGATCAGATGGACAGAAAAATTAAGACAAAAAAAATCATTTCTTATATGTTTTGTTCTTTTCTTCTTTTCGAGGGGAAGAAAAAAATGTGAGGTCACATGTAAAAGGCAAATCCTAGAATCTCCTACTCTAAATATGGTCTCTTTCCTTTTCTTTTTTTTTTTTCTGAATCTGTAGTTTCTTTCCATGGAATCTTATGGAAGATTGCATTTGGTGCAAGTTGTCTCATCTAATTATGAGCTTATAATGCAGACCATCCTTGGATCAAAGAAGATGGAGAAGCACCTGATACACCACTTGACAATGCAGTTCTCAACAGACTGAAACAGTTCACAGCAATGAACCATTTCAAGAAAGCTGCTTTAAGGGTAAACTTCTTGCCTCCCAATTCACATGTTGCATCAATTCAAGGGTAAACTTCTTGACCATAATTTCTTAGTAACACAAATTAAGGATCACTAATGGGAACCGATTCATACTACACACACCTCAACTGTTTCTTGTAGAAATTTACATTAGATAGAATCACAGTGGCATGGCTAGCAGCATAAGCATGCTGATTAACTGGATATCCTACAAGACATTGCTCTATTTGAGCAACAGCCTAGAAGAAGAATTTTTTTTATCTTCGAAGAGACTGAAAGAAAAAGGCATTCATAACTCAAAATGCAGTTGTCAGCTTTTGATGCATATATCTGCAGGTAATAGCAGGATGCTTATCTGAGGAAGAGATCAGAGGGCTGAAGGAAATGTTCAAAAATATGGATTCTGACAATAGTGGAACCATAACTCTTGAAGAACTGAAACAAGGTCTTGCTAAGCAAGGAACAAAGCTATCAGAGAATGAAGTCAAACAGCTAATGGAAGCTGTATGTTCTATATGCATTAAAATCCTACTAATAAATTCAATCAGTCTATCTAGAAGGAAAGAGCCAAGTTTCTGTACTAACACTTCTGACAATACGATACTGAACGCAGGCTGATGCAGATGGGAACGGAACCATAGATTATGATGAGTTCATTACAGCGACAATGCACATGAACAGAATGGGCAGAGAAGAACATCTGTATACAGCTTTCCAGTACTTTGATACGGACAACAGCGGGTAAGTTATGACCAAACTGATAGTACAACACAATTTTTTTTCCTTTAATCAATATTTCTCCCTTCTTCTTTAGCTATATTACTAGGGAAGAACTTGAGCAAGCTCTGAAAGAGAAGGGGCTGTATGACGAAAAGGAGATCAAGAACATAATTTCTGAAGCTGATGTGGACAATGTAAGTTGGTTGATATAGGCCATGCAGCAGCATAAATCTGCCTAATACTAGAGAATTAGGGACTCAGAAATCAAACATAAATTTTGTTTTCTTCTTGCTTTCAATTCACAGGATGGAAGAATTAATTATGATGAGTTTGCGGCCATGATGAGAAAAGGGAACCCTGAACCAAATCCAAAGAAAAGAAGAGATGTGGTTATTTAACCTGAGCATGTAAAAGAGGGAGGAGAGGATCAGTTCTGTTTGAACTTGACTATGTATCCTATACTTTGGTGTGGTGGAGAAATCATGCAGAAGATTGAAGGCTAATTATGGGGGCAGGGAAGTGAGGATATTTCATGTACAAATCTTGCTTGTGGGGATTAAATTAGGCGGAGAAGTGATCAAACATCTTTATGGCATATAAAGGTGTTAGCTTTTGTGAACTTTATACAGAGTTAAACAATCTTATGTGAGCTAATGCCAGTGAAAATTTTAGCAATGCAAATTGAATCATTACCCGAACAACAGTATTAGTACCATGAATAATTGTATACCCTAATTTTCCTCACCAACCATTACCACAGCTATTAATAGTTTGCATTTAAAAAACATATTAAGCTAATCCAAAATAAATTAATGACACAAACTTGACTATTAAAGTCCAAGCCACCAATATCATGTTAGACCACAGAAATTATAATGAATTAAACCATAGCACAGAAGCAACATTGGTAGAAATTAAACTTCTTTAAATGAGAACTAATAGAACAAACTAGAATTGATCAAAAAATCTCTGGTAAAGCTAATTATTTACTGACACCACCAACCGGCTGATTTTATCCGACAAACATACTATTCAGTATCCTTCTGACTAGTTTCATTTGAGGAATTCCACTTATAATAAATGTCAAAAAAAGGTTCTATTAACAGAAGAGCCACCTGTGGCATGGAGAATAAGCCTTAACAGCACAGAACCATAAAACTGATCCTATAAATTGCTCTTATTTCAAATTGAGATATGCAAATACATAAAATGATGACCACAATCAGACCAACAACCCTTTTATTAGCAAAATAATACATTTTCACAACCTGGCCAAGATGGGTAAGAGAAAGGGCAGGCAGAGGTACCTGCTACACTGAGTTAACTAAGCTCAACATAAACTTGTGATTAGAACTTGAGAAAATTCCTGGAGGAGTTGAATAGAAATTGAAGTAGCCTCCACTGCTTCCAGAAGGAATTTTGGCATAAGGCCTCTTTTTCTGTTGAAGCATATCACCCTCCCCATGAGCAAAATGACAAAAGTTTCCAAACTGACAGACTTCAGCAGTGTTAAAACAGCTGCAGAGTGTTGTCTTGTAACCACTAGTTGCAATCCTTGGATTTCCATCTGCGATGTCTGCTTTCTGCTGCATGGCAGAAGCAGGTGCAGCAGAGTCTGGGAGCTCAGGGCCCAGACCCAAAGATCCAAGATCCCCAGGTACATCTTGGATATGCCTTCTACCCATAGTATATCAACATTTCTATTAAACGGAAAATGATTTCTAGTTATATCTTCCAACAAAGATAGCCATTACCAAGAATCATAATCCAATGTTGGATTTTCCATTGATGAAAATTACAAATGCCACACTCAATTGTCTATTGCAATTTGATAGTACAGCGAATCAATCATTGGTCCAATGAACATTTAAAAAAGCACATAGACCTTTCTCCAGGTTGGTGGCTCTTTTCAATTGGAGAACTCACAAATGGAAAATTGCATGTGCTGGTTGACCAAATCTGGGAAATGATTTGCTCATAATATGCATTATGAAAAGATGAAATTTTGATCTAAAAGTCTTAGGAAGCTTTTTTTTTTCTTAAAAAGTTCAATCATTACTTGGGTCTACATTCATCGTGTTTCCTGGTCGTTAGATGAGAGTCCCAAAGTAGTATCATTTAGCAATCGATCACTAGAACTAAAACTTGAAAAGCACTAGTTCTTAAAACTCCATCCTACCGAGTAAAAAACATCTTTTAAGGAGAAGATACATACTCCGAGTACTTTTCCCAGAAAACCAAAGCGAAAGCCCCTACTTTTCATGCCATCTGCCTTGTGACTAAAAGATACTCGATGGCACCATCCAAATTCTCCAAACGAAAGAAGAAAGAAAAAGATAAGTATGCTTACCTGCAGGCCACCGGCCCCTCCGGCGAATTGCTGGAATCCGCCCCGATCCTGAGGTGTCCGCCGGTTTCATGCGCAGTCGCTTCGGCAGGGGGATTGGGAGAGACCGACTCGAAACGAGAACCGTGTCGATGGCCCACGAAACGGACTGGACTGGACCGGCCCAGTTGGTGCAAGCGTGAACTTTCATAGCAGGGCAGATCAAACCCGGGTCTTGATTCGACCGGTCCAATTGAATTAAATTGGAAGTCTGACCGGTCCAATTGAAATCATGAAGGGCTATTGTCCAAATCATGGTTTACATGTCCATCAATATTTTATCCTTCTGGTACAAATTAAGATATTATTCCGACCGGACATCGTACCTAATCACGTGAAATATTATTAATAATAAGTAATAAAAAAGGGCAATATGGATATTTAGGTCCAAAAAAAGAAGGAAAGGAAAACTAATTCCCGCTTCCACTGAACAGCAGAACGAAATCATTAAAGATTTCCCACTTAACTAAGTCAAAATAATCCGCATTATTGACCAATGCAGAATAAGCAAAAGAAGAACACGACGCCGCCTGGAGATTTGATTGCCCTCCGACTTCGCTTGTTTCTCGAGATCAGTAATCTATTGCTTCCCGTATGCAGTTCTTTAATTCGCTTTAGCCACTGCGGAATTATTGCCGACGAGAAATAAGAGGAGAAGGCTGAGAGATCGAAGAGTGGGAGTCAAAGCAGTAAGTGTGGGGAGGAGCGGCCGCCCTCCGATCCTTCGGAGCTGCGAGAAGTTCCGCCAAAATCTGGTGTTTTGGAGGCAGAATTGGGTCTGCGCCGCCTCGACTTCCGCCAGGATCGATCCTTCGTAGCTCGATTCGCCCGGGATCGTGGGTCGTTCGTACTTCCTCGAGACGCTTGCTTCCAGTGTACGGGTAAGGGTTGGAGAATTTGTCGTTCTCGGTTAGGGATTGCCCTTGCCCTGTGTTTATAGGGGGATTTTGAGCAGAGGGGGGTTCTGGATTCTTCGTTGTCGTGTGGCCGTGTGGACTTTAGCAGCCTTCTAGGGTTGGAAAGTTGAGATTTTTCTGGGATCATTTTTGGGTCTTTTCTGGTGCTCGGTGCCGGCGGTGGCCATGATGGTGATGGTGTATGGGGAGTAGCATAGATGGGGTTGGATTCGAAGATGGTAAGCTAACCGCAGCCGGGATGCCGAGCTTTGTTTCGTCCACGACGGTGGTTCAGAACAAGTATGTCCATGGTCTATACATCCTCTACGTTTTCTCCCTCGTGTTGTTTCTTGATAAATCTGGTACCTTCCGATGCTTAATTGACCGCCGCAGCTTGATATCATTGTTATCAGCTCATTGGTTCTTGGATTAGAAGCTGTCGTATTTTCTTCATGATTGTGTTCTTTTCTTATCTTAACTATCTTCTTATTTCTACAATTGTAACAATCAATATGAACAGCTTTTTCTTCAATCTTAATATGGATTTGTTAAAATGGCAAGCGTGGGCATTAGACAATATAAAGTAATAAATGGAGCTGTATGTGACTTGAGAATGCATATTGCATTTAAATTATTTAGCTGGGTATATTGCATATATCGATTATGGGATTTCTTAGACAAATGGTTCTTTGATATATATGGTATTATGTGAATATTATTTGCTGTTCTCAGTCTAGAAGATAAAAAGTAAAACGACAAAGGGAGGTTGTGCATAACTTTTGGAATGGAGGCAAAGGAACAAATCTTAGCAGATTATGTGGCGGGATCTTGCTATGTGGTTGTTAGTGACAGAACATACTATATCAGCCACCAACTCTATCTGACCTGCATGCGAGATCAGATATGACCTAAAAGTCATCTTTTGTTGTGAGTGTGAAGAAAATTGTTGACCAAAGTTTTGGTTACACCACACTAAAGTTCAAATTGCAAAATAAGAAGCAACCCCTATGCTTATTGGGTTGGTTTTTTTTATTGTAGGTAGGCATTCCTCATCAAACATTAAACTTTGCAAATATTAAGTATTGTTTACATGAAAAATGAGTTGGATTATGTAAATAGAAATTGATAAGCAATGCATCTAGTGTTATAAACCCAAAACTCAGTATATATGGAAACTGTTTTCTACTTTGATATATGAAAAAGTGATACAGAGTTTATATAAGAAACTTGAGAGGGGGTTTCCTTGGGTTTGGTTTTGGTTGCATGCCAAGCCATTGGATTTAACATAAAAGTCTGTAAATTGAAGCAACTTCATTGACCTAGCTAGGACAAATTTAGTATATTGGATTTAAGAACCTAAGGCAGAATTTTTTAGTGATACACTATAGAGAAGCTCTCCTTTTTACCTGGAGACAACTCCACAGGAGACGTTTTTATCAAAACTAGAAAAGTGAGCTTCCAATAATGACAAGAATGTGTTCCTAACTAAGGAATCATCGCCATGTTTATTGTTCAAGTCTGGTGCTTTGTTGGAATTAGAACTAGTCTAGTCTAGTGCCCCATTCCAGTAATACGTTGGTTTACTTGACCTGTGCTCACATATTAGAACTTCTTAAATTCAACCTTTGTTCCCATTGTGCATACATACACACACAATTATATACATGAATACAAGGAATACACGTTTTACTTTAAAGGTTTCTATGTACTTCATCTATGGCTAATGCTTTCTCTCAGTAGCAGAGAAGGAAACACGACACAGAGAATTTCAGACTTTGGCGTGCTCGAGCAGTCTATCACATTTCATATAGGTTCTGCCTCTGGCCTCCTATGTAGGAGTTGTTTCCTTTTGTATTTATTGAGTAGTAAAGTAATCTAGCTTCCTCAAATTGTTGTCTGATTCAGTAATTTTCTTTACTAATTGAGTAAATCTACCATCATCTAGGTGCAGTACATAAGGTCGCATTGCTACACAACTGTTGGTTCTGTTGCAATCTTGTTTGCATAAAGAAGTATTGTGGGCCTAATTTTAATGGACTAGTTTTGTTCGATTGTTCTTCTTAGAAAACTCATTTTCACTGGATATTTGCTACAAAGAAGTTTTTTGTTGTCTTTGTTTTTTCCTTGTAATATAAGAAATGACATGTTTTAAAAGGTCAGTGATACCTAAAGTAAGTAATGTGAGAGAAATAGGAAGAAATCTGCTTTAGTTTTCATAAGTAGTAATGGAGCCTTCTTATCTTAAAGAAGATAATTTGAGATGAAAATAGTTTAGTATTTGCTGGAAGGCTGCAACTAACTAAGCTTATAACCATTTTGATTTCTACTTTTAAATCCAAGTGACAGAAGGATCCATGTGTTTTTGCCAAATGGTTTGGCCTAAAGGGTATTTTATCATTTGTGCAGATCCAGCAGTTAGTGTGAAACATAGTGGACAATCTATAAATTCTGACCCTTCTCAATTTGGAGTTCTTGGTAAAGTAAGATTTCACTTTTTTTTTTGCACTCACTAACTTTATAGGTGTACTTGGCTACCTTGCTACTAGTAGAAAAATGCTCTTCTGATCCTTTTTTCCTGATAGCAGCCTATTGCTTCCACTGAAATTGCACCTTCAGCAGCTAGAGTTGAATCTTTGACATCATTCCAACATAAGGAAAAGCTACACAGCTTAATATCATTTTCCAGTGGTCAATTTGAGAATTGGGGAGAGTCAATGGCAGATGCTAGTCCTAGGACAGATACCTCCACAGACGTGGACACTGATGACAAAAATCAGAGGGTGATTTTCTTTGCTCTTTCATTTTTTTGGATATATATACACATAAACAATTTCAATAAACCACATCATCTGAACACTAGATTGTATTTCTTACGCTGTCACTTTCCAGTAAATGATAAGGAAGTCTGGGCCTGACTTGCTTTTGCAACTATGGTTGCCCCACTCTGTTAAAGCACCATGAAATTGAAATTGATTGTTATTTGGCCTGCATGCTTACATTTAAATGCATAGAAGATAGTTTAAAGTTTTAAACTTTCAAGTAATAGTAACTTTTGAGTATTAAAAATTCATGTAATTGTTTATGTGAAATACTAAACCAAACTGAATAATAATAATAAAAAAATCGAGTGAAACTGAGACAAAGGCCTTGCTTTGACTTTGCAGTTTGACCAATTAATTTGCACACCCCTACTCCTTTCCTACACACTGCCTCCTCTACTTTTGTGTTTATTGCTCATTCTGTATATATGCATCTGATTTCCATGTGTTGTTGGGTAAACTTTTTAAATCTAACTGATGGCCTTTTCCTTTGTGAGGACATGGTTGATATATGGTAATTAATAGCACAGATCAAATACAGTAGGTGTGTTATTATTCTACATCAATTTGTGTGTTTATGTCAAGGATATAAGCCTGGGTGTCAGTGGTATTTTGGTTGTTGCTCAAACATTTACATGCCAGCATGTTGGCACAAACACAGCCACAGGGAAAAAGAAAAGAAGAGAGGAAACCAGAGAAATGATGTTAAACTGTCTTTTCTGTTCGAGCAGTGTCCATCATCTTCATTGAGCACAGAACATTATCCAATCTGTCTTCAAATTGAAGCTTCAAGAGGAGGGCAATAGGTTTTGAGCCTCATTTGGTAAAGCTTTAGGTATTGAGGGGAAGGATAATGAAAGGGTGGAGCGAGATTGCATAATGGATAGGGGCAAAAAGACAGATGGTGGGACAGGTGAATGATGAGTGACTCTCCTTGTGCCAATGAAGAGAAGAGGAACCCTAACTAATGTGGGAGCAAATCTTGATTTTCTAAACTATCCATTTGCTCCAGTTTTATTCAATTAATTTCAATACTGTAGCAAAATGAGGCTTTATAAACTTACCTGGTCGGCAAGGTGGTTCCAGTGTTAACCAGCACTTTGCAGGCCTTATGGCTGGTATTCCTGAAACTTAATTCCTTGGCTTGTATTAGGGAAATGTTGTGAAAATGGGTATTATAAAGTAAAGTGTCCTGGGAATGGACTGTATCACGACTGAGATAAATGATTATGAGATTTTTTAGATATTCAGAAAACCATATTAATGATGGGCCAATTGAAAACTTAAAAACGATTGTGTAGGAGGGCACTGTAAGCCTTTTCTCAAAGATTTAAACCACATACAGCATTGATAGACATGCAGTCACCATGATTAATTGCTGAGTATTGGTGCATATCACCATAGGGTTTGACAATTAGAAGATATGTTTATGACTACTGCAAATAAATGGAAATGCTAATCTTGTGTTTGCTGAATTGAGGTGTGTATCTCTTCATTCTATGTTGCAAAAGGGAACTCGCTTCACCAGGATTGATTAATTCTTTTATGGTTTTTGGCTATGAATCTTTATCTCTTCTAATTGCAGTTAGAACGAGGACAACTTGCTTTTGCAGCAGCATCTGATTCTAGTGACAGGTCGAAGGACAAAACACTAGACCAGAAGGTAACTTATTTGCTTTGTCTTCAGTTGGTGCTTTCATGTATTAGCCAAAAGTACATTTATTACATTTACTTATATTGAATTTTTTTGTTGCACAGACCCTTCGACGACTTGCCCAAAATCGTGAAGCTGCCAGGAAGAGTAGGTTAAGAAAAAAGGTATTTCATCTGTATATTAATTGCAAGCCATTTTGCTATAAGAGCATTATGATATCCTGGAGAACAAGTATCGGATACTAGGAACTAGATGACATCAGCTTGATTCCCTAGCTGTTAATCCTCCATCTGGGCTTCGAATTTTAATCTGTGATGTAACCTATCTTGTAATCATAGAGAAATATTTGTATAACAATGATAACCTGGGTCTCTTTTGGTTGCTGGGCATGGTGAATAAATTAGCTTAAGCATATTCTGGAAAAGTAATTTAATTTGTGGAATCAATCATTTGATGAACGTATGGTTAATATTCTTTCTTTCCTCCTCTTTCAAATAATATTTTGGATGTTAATTTTAGTTGGATATATTTTCAACTAATTGTATGTCCACCTGTTTATTCTTTGAATCACAAGGCTTACGTGCAACAGCTAGAAAGTAGTAGACTGAAGCTTACTCAACTTGAGCAGGAGCTTCAAAAAGCTCGTCAGCAGGTATTGTCCCTTTCTTTTGCCATATCTTCTTCTCTATTACATTCAGCCTGTTTCTTTCACATATATTGTAGATTATGTAATCAGTCTGAAATGTTTCTTTCTTTCGGCAGGGAATTTTTATTTCTAACTCAGGAGATCAATCCCATGCTACGGGTGGAAATGGTAGTTTCTCTTTCATGATTCTTAATCTGATGTTGAAGTCTAGAATCATTAGCCTTTTTGGAACATAAGAACATATCTTTACTAAGTTCGATAACTGCTTTACTAATTTATGCCAGTGGTACCTTTTATTAGTAATTATCTGATTTTTTTGTCTGAGGCAACAAAACATAAGTATCTGCACAAAAAGGTTATATAAACATGCATCATGCAACAAAATTGTTGAGGTTCTACTGCAGGATATTCTTCAGCCATCCCCTTCACAATATCCTTGGTATCAAATACATAAAATGTAACATGCCGATTCTTCTTTTTAGTTAAGTAGGTTACTTGATTAACTCATGAACAAAAATTATATCTAAAACTATTAAAGCTTAGGTTCTCTTCCAAGAATGCTAACTACTCTTCATTCATATGGTAATTTCAAATTTGCATCAGAAAATTAATGTCCTACCTTGTCACTGCTGGTATAAATTTTGGGTTCCAATAGTATTTGCCTCCTGTTCTATAATGGTATGTGTTAAATCATTGTTGCAGGGGCCTTGACCTTTGATGTAGAATATGCACGATGGCTCGAAGAACATAATCGGCAGATCAGTGAACTGAGGGCTGCAGTGAATGCTCATGCCAGTGAAAATGATCTTCGTGTTATTGTTGATGGTGTCATGGCGCATTATGATGAGATATTTAGGCTTAAGGGCATTGCTGCCAAGGCAGATGTGTTTCACATATTATCAGGCATGTGGAAAACACCAGCTGAAAGGTGTTTCTTGTGGCTGGGGGGTTTCCGTTCATCTGAGCTTCTAAAGGTGCAGAACCTTATACCTTATGCTTTTGAGTAAGGTCTTTGTTTTTCTCCTCTTTTTTGTGCCACCAGAAATTTACTCATGAAAATTGGCTTTGTTTTTATGTAGAATTTTTAATAGGCACTTTTTATGTCGTTTTTTGTCTTAATTCATTAATTTGTTTTTGCTGTAACAATACAGCTACTTGCAAATCAGTTGGAGCCGCTAACAGAGCAGCAAATGATGGGCATATGCAACCTCCAGCAGTCATCACAGCAGGCTGAGGATGCTCTCTCTCAAGGGATGGACGCATTACAGCAATCATTGTCAGAAACTTTGGCTGGATCTCTTGGTCCTTCGGGAACTTCAGGGAATGTTGCAAATTACATGGGTCAGATGGCTATGGCAATGGGGAAACTTGGAACTCTTGAGAATTTCCTTCACCAGGTAAAGTAATCATTATTAAGCTTGCGACACTGGTTTAGGATGCTGCATGAATTGTCATGTTGTGTTTGAATTATTTTGCTGTTGCACAGGATTTATTTCTCCGGTCAAAATTGTTAGTCCTATACGTTTCGCAAGTCTCATTCGTCACTGTTGATTCAATCAACATACCCATGTAACTTTGCTTCTCATTGTCTAAGAACTTGGAATCCTATTCTCCAATAAGTCTTCTCCATTTATTCTTCCAGGCAGACAACCTGCGACAGCAAACCCTGCAACAAATGCACCGGATATTAACTACTCGTCAGTCTGCACGGGCACTTCTTGCCATCAGTGATTACTTCTCACGTCTTCGTGCTCTGAGCTCTCTGTGGCTTGCTCGGCCCCAGGAGTAAGAAACCCATTTTATGTGTTGTTGTTCTATCCAAGCACAGTGCTTCCTGCTTAAGGGCTTATTTGCCGAAGTATTTATCTTGTGGTTGGTTGTTGGCTCCTCTACTACTGATGGCTGGATGATTGTGGATTAGTCTCAAGATTCTCAGGGGAGCTAACCCAGATCTCGTAGAGCATGAGTGGTCACCATCACCATGCAATGTACCATTGCCTGTGTAAGAAAAACTCGTCTGTCATCTTTGTTTTCATTGTCTACTTTTGTAAGTCTCAGGTGAAAATAAAAATACAATTGTCACAATAATCTATCAGATTCGTTGCTAATGTTTCATCTGTTTCTTAATTCAATCACCTACAAGGATCAGACCTTGTTTATTGTATCCATGACTTAGATGCCACTGCATTGTTAACTCAGAAGGTTGTGAAGCATAAATTGTCGTTTCAATGATCTTTTATAGTTTCAAACATTAATTTTTCTTATTCTTATCTGTATATTCTACTATTAACTGGGTAGAATCTGATGACACACCTTGGCAGCTTCAGCATCGACCGAGCCGGTCACTGACAAACAGTTTCTTCAGCTTGTTCTTCCTAACTGCCTCTGCCTTCATTTACAGGTGTTCATCTATCTCGATTTTAAGGCACAATGTATCCTGAAGATGTTTGCTCAAGAGCCTGCTCTCAAGTGTTCAGGAAGCCATTTCTTCTTGCACAAATAGGCATTCCTATGTTGATTGTAGATGTCATGAGCTCAAATTAGTACATTATGGCTGCAGAGTTCATCTTTCTGTCATTTCCATAACATGCAAAGGCTGCTGCTTCTATAAACCTTGGCACACACACTAGGTTGAAGAAAACGCTCTCCAACTATTTCTCCTCCCTCCCTCCCTCCCTCCCTGTCCAGGGGAGAATGATGGAGAAGAGCTTGATGGTACACACCATTTAGAAGACGACATTCTTCCTTCTTTCACTATCTTAATGTTATGATTTCAGATTTTTTTTGTCTTTTTTTTAGCATTAGAATCATACTCTCTTTCTTTCATTTTAATTATTTTCGATATATAGAATAATCCAAAGTTATTGGATATAGTAAATTGGGCAGTACGATATGATGTTATTATCTCAATTACATGTTACTGCTATCTTCCTTTGATTTGAATCTGACCAATTTATTTTACTTTTATCCTCAGTTGGGAGTTATTTTGTTTTAGCATATGTTTATCAAATGTTTCAAACCTCAAATTCTGCAGATCCAACCTTTTCTCACGTGTTAACCATCAGTCTTCCTCTTCCTTAGAACAGCACAGTTGTTTTGGTAGGTAAAAACTTGGAAATAAGGATTTCATATCATCTCTCTCTCTCTCTCTCTCTCTCTCTCTCTCTCTCTCTCTCTCTCTCCTTTTTCCATTTTGGAACCCCTTTAATTTCTTTTCAATCAATTCCAAAAGTGATGATAAAGTTCAGATGCATATGAGTTTGGTTCTTTCTGCAATCAGAGCAGGAACTTAAGATCAGAAAATACAGTTGAAAAAAAGAGATTATTCAAGCTTATCATACCATATAAAACCACAGGCGAGTAACATGTCTGAATCAAGCAACTTCTCTGACCAACCCAAGCACTTTTGAGTTCCTTCTCTCTATTTCCCAATTTTACCTAAATGTAAGTTGGCTAAGAACTTAACATCAACACAAGGCATAGATGGTGATTTTTGCACAATTACATTAAGTCATACATGAAGCCTTCTTGATTTTGAGGTAAAACAACAATTACAATGCACCAAGCAAACACTGACACAACATTTAAGCAAAGAAAGGAATGAAATGGTCCACAATGTTGATTATTAAGAGTTCAATATCTTAAGCAGCATCTAATCCCCATTATCTTCTACTAAAAAGAAGTCAGTATCACAGGTCAGATACTACCTAAAGACTTGTCATCAAGACACAGTTCTAGCTATATATATATATATATATATATATATATGCCAACGTGGAGAAAACTACGTTACCTAATTGCTTCCTTGAGTTAGAGAATTCTATCACGCAGCTTCTTGGGCAGGGATGATTCTTGTAAGCATCAACCTTTCGAAGAGATGCCCAGCATCAAGGAGATGCCCATGCAAAGTAGCTACAGACCGCATACCTTGCAGCAGTCCAATTGCCACACCCAAAGAAGCATCTGCCTTGGGTTGGTCCAGGCTTGCGGATGACACACTTGCTGCTCAACACCCCACAGTAGCAACAGGTTTGCCTCTCCTTTCCATTGAGGTCCACAAAGGGATGAAACTGGACAGGAGCACCGACCAGTTCTTTGGACTTTGAGGTGTAGTGGTTTTGGTCCAACAAAAGATCACGGAATGGCTCGTATTTTATGGGAAACTCCACAGCTTGCGAAGTTAAGGAATCAGTAATAGAGAACTTGAAGCCCATATCCATCAGATGAACAAGGAGGCGGGCGGTGTTACGGGCATCATCAAGGCCGCAATGTGCACGACCCTCCCATGTCAATCCAGCAAGCTGGATGGCTTCCTTGAGATTGCAGCGGACACCTTGAAACATTTCCTGGAATGGAACCTTTAAGTTGATCCACCTGCCCAATTATGAAAAGCAAATTGAACTCAGAATATGTTGACAGAGATATCTTCATTAAGCAGTGAATTAAGACATGAAATAAAGACATTATGAGCTTGTTCAAAACAGATTTATCAAGTAACTCTTAAAACAAGACTACAAATCTCCAACGTCTGGGTTGTAACTAAATACAATGATGACAACTAGGATATCAAAAGGTCAACTGGCATCATTTCTTACTTCTGTCTGTGTAGAACCAAGAGCAACATCCCTGGATCAAGGAACTGAAGTCTAATTAGTTTTGACAGAAAGGGGAGGCTGACAAGTTTGTAGTAGAAGTTCTGCCAGCAGAATCATGGTAGCACAAAATGTTCTTGATGAACAAAATTTAATTTCAGTCTAGTACAAGTATTGGTCACAAATGAAACACAATTAATTGCCAGGAAGTGTAGTGTTCCACCTATAAAGAACATTTTGTGAACCGTTGAAAGGCATGAAAAAGGTTACCTGTTAAAATAGGGAGGCTTCCTAATCTTTTTAAATCTGCATTCAGATTCTAACATAACACGACAATCCCAGTTAGACCATGTCACTACAACAAAGCTGTTATGCTTGATTCCTCTCTTTTCTAACCATTTATCATGCATCAACAGAGCTTCACTTAGAAGAACACCTCTGTCTACCTGGAAGTTCATAAAAGGAGAAGTTAAATACCTTCATATCAATGTACTATTAAGCAACCTCATTAATTGGAAATATGATTTCAAGTAGCACTTTGCCCTCAAAGTTCATTTTATTAATGGTCTGCAAACAACTTGCATTTGAAAATAGTAAAACAAAAGCTACTTTTGGACATTAACATAGTGATCTTTGGATCATGAATTATGACAAATTAGGCCCATCATACACGATAAGCAATACAGACCAGGAGAATAAATTAAACATTAAAATTATATAACCAAAGAAAGAATTGTCATAACCACAGACATCAGAATGCACTCGATGGTATCTATTCTTCATATATTGAACCAGTTATAGATGAAAGAAAAGCCACATTTGGGACTCACTACTAGTTGGTAGTCGGTGTCGATCATGCTTTGCCAACAGACCAAGGTGTCAAGATTATTCCATAGAGTTCTGGAACTTGCTAAACCAAGAATCTTAATTCAACTTATCAAATCAATGCCAATGGAGGGCAAGGACAATTCTGACAAGGTTTTTGATATACGTGCAAACTGGATTGATGTACAAATTAAACCATAACAGCATATTTAAAAAGGTTAAGCCGGATAGAAAGCAGGTTGCCCTCGTAAAGGTGGAAAAATGAACCATTGAATAAAAATTTCCTAGACGTATCTAGTCCAATCATTGGCTATAGCTCAACTTATCCTTCACATAGATCACCGGACAATGGTAGATGATGCGTGACCGTCATTCTTTTCTTTTCCAAGGAAAATTCCATTTTAGCATTCCAACAAGTCTTTTGCACCAATTCCCAACACCCCCTTCCTGCTATCTCATAAGTCGTAGTACTCAAATAAATTGAGATATAGAATCAGATGTGAACACCAATACAGTACTTTGACCATGTTACAACACATCAACAAGTTCAAGGTTCATTTGATGAGTTATTATTAGAAGGCAACTCCAGTTGAGTGGTAATGAGATAAGGCATCAAGATTTTATAAAAGAAGCATTACAAAACAAAACCCTTTCTTCTATAAATCTCATGCACACACCAAAGCTAATTTACCAACCATTCCTTCTGCAACCCAAGGAATCAAAGGAACCAAGTTTCTACAGCATGGGAAACCAAGGAAACTAAGACTTTGTCAGATCACCGCAAACTAAGACTTTGTCAGCTGCAAAAACATTGTCACTCAGGTCATAAAGAAACAATCTTCTTGTTACACTAAGACTCACCCTCAAATTTGATTCTCTATGGAGAGAAAAAATTTAGGGCCAAAGAAATTAAATAAAATTCTAGACAACGAATTCATTTAATCATCCATGACAAAATTATAGCTCAACAACTTTAGATCTCTTCACAAAAGACATACTGTAAGAAAATTGACAAACTCTAGCCTGAAGAAAGAAAAAGACTACTGGCAAATGGTTACAAATTAGTTATAGCCTTATAACCTACAAATACCCTTAGTTTTGAAAGACAGAACAATGATTTCACAATTGGTGAAGTCAGCAATTAAGCCATTTTAGCGCGTTGTGCAAATTAATGTTTTACCTTATTACTGTTTTTTTTTTCAAATTAAACTATGCCTAGAAAGAAATTATCTATTCCTTTTAGGCTTTTACAACATTGCATTAAATTCTGAAATATACAAAGAAGCACTATTTTGTTGGCCTTGATGACTCCAATCCAAAGGTTTGATTCCACAAGTAGCATTCCTGCACATTTTTGCTTTCTCTTTGTCAAAAAACAGTGCAACCAACAATCACACTACTGAATAGCATTTCATAGAAATGGTTTTCCATATATGCATGTATGTATACAACTGAATAGAATAGTCAAGACTTTCAATGTGTAGCCCTATGTTAAGGAACACAAGAAGAAAGAAAAAACAAAACTAAGGAAGAGGGTAGGGGTTGAAATGTGTGATGACCTGAATTTGCTGGATCCCAGTGAGCTCCTTGCAGAAATCACTAAGATGTTGGTGATATGCAGGCCGCACATATGTCTGAAAAACAGCTTCTAGTTGACCAGTTGCACTGTTGACTAACACGGATGGGAACTCAATGATCTCTTGTGGATGTGGATTCTTGTCTTTGTCACATGTGGCCTCGAAGTCAATAACTACAAAGTACTGGAATTCTTGAATTTGATATTTTTGTGGGTGCAATTGTGAAAACATGTTGACTGGTGGCATATAACTAAATCTGTTTCCAACAGGAAATGAATAACAGTTTATAGGATAAAGATTGCGATCAAAGGCATTCAGTTGGACTTGCTGCCGCATTACAAAATCAGTATGGAGATATGGCAGAGCAAATGGTTCTTGTCTGTAGAAAGGTCCACTATAACCTTGATTTAGTACTGCATTACGCTCCCAGATCATCGAGTTATTTGCTTTTATAGGATCATGAACAGGTGCATTTTTTGGCACAGAAATCTGTTGAACAACATCCCCACTTTCTTGAGAGTTAGAGTAAGAGGTAACTTTGGGGCATCCTTGGGATGCCTCGGAGTTTCCTAGCATTTTGTCTGCATCCAAGGAAAGAACATAAGCAAAGGCAGAAGTTGCATACAAAAGAAAAATCATCTAAACAGGAACTGATAAAGCTCAACCATAGCTTGTCTAAAAAAATTACAAAAGAGAAAGGCTGCTTTGCAAGCTCCTAAAGATGAGGTCAAAATCTTCAGTGCAATATAGCAAACAATATTATAGGATAACAATTGCACATGGTCTTTAAGATTGCAGAACATGCAACAAATCACATATTGGTACAAACTTCCATCACATCAGAAGAAAATAAATGCACAACTAGGATTAGCTTCTTGGAAAACAAGATGAAGCTGGAATGAGATTAATGGTGATAACAAGAAACAACCATTGGGCAGCTACGCAGATCCTCCCTTCCATCTAGTTCAATCCTCATACAATCCAAGGGCCATTTATTTTCTCCATTGCAACTGGTCAAGTCATGTTGGTATTCTCTTAATGTGTAATCATCCTTACTCTCACTGGAGTCACCATAATACCATTGACCCATCATATACGTAATTGTTTCTCATTTCACGTTTACTTATTGGGCTGCTGTGACCTAACATACCCATGTTCTTGAGTTGAAACAGAGATCATCCCACCATAACACATTCCAGTTTTAGCAAATAACAAACAGAAATTGACTCTGATTCCTATTACAGTCCATTACACAAGCTGTGGTAGATCACAGCAGAAGCTGATTAATTTTTGTCATGTTGGGACAATCTTCAGACAGCTTCAGAGGTTTCTTTCAGTTTTTTAATATGTGCCAAGACATGAAAAGAGGATAAAGATGATACAATAGCATGATTTCTCATCATTGTATATGTTCGTCCTCGTTCATCTTTCTGGTTGAGATAAATGAGTTTTCCACTTACTTGCAGGAGTGATGAGCATCTTTGTCTGCATAGGCTTATGTGATCCTGGTCATGCATAATATTAGATTCTAACCCTTATCTTGAAGTTGACATTAGCCCCATTTGAGAGTCGAAAGCATTTGGATGCTACAGATTTCACTCATCTGCGTGACCTCAGGTGGGCTATTCTAGCACCGCCAGAAAGAATGTAATTCTGGATCAATTTAAAGCTAACACTTCTTGACATCGCCCTTTAACCAAAAGCATATTCACATTACATATGCCATCAAGAATGGCTTGTTATTTTATAAGCATTTGAAGTTTGAGAATATAAGCCTTGATGGAAATCATCTAATCTAATTTTAAACAAATCATATCAGTGATTACAATGGGTGCTCGGGGGCTTATCTAGGCGCTCGGGCGAGGCGAGGCGAGACGAGGCCCAAGCGCCTCGCTTCATTTCTAGGCAGCGCGCTTCAAAGAGGCGTCGCTTGGGCACTCGCCTGAGCCCAAGCGCCAGGCGCTTCGAGCGAGCGCCTGGGTTAAACCAAGCGACCAAACCAAATTTTTAGGTTTGGTTGGTCTCTGATGCTATTGAACCAACTAAATCACCGATATCAAGCTCCCTCTCGCGATTTCCCCGACTTCCCCAACCCTAACACTCACGATTTTGCCGCCGAGGTTTCTTCTCCGCTGTCACTGCTCTCTACTGCTGCTGCCACTGTCGCTGCTCGCCGCTACTGTCGCTACTCGCCGCTGCCACAATCGCTGCTCGCCGACTGCTCGCCGCTACCACAATCGTTGCTCGCTGCTGCTGTCGTCGCTCGCCGCTGTCGCCGCTCCCGCTGCCGCTCGCCACTCCCGCTCCAGCTACCGCTATCACCTGCTATCGCTGTCGTTGCCTCAGCCATGGTCTACAGTACCGAACTGTAATGCCCGGTACGGGCGGTATGTACCGGTCCGATAGGTTACCGGTACGCGGACCGCTTGTTACCGATCCGATAGCTACAGTACTCGACACACCTGAGTATACCGCTCGGTACACCTGGGTGCAAGGTTTGCCGTACCGGACTGTACCGCCCGGTACGGGCGGTACATACCGGTCCGACAGGCCAGCGGTACGCGGACCGCTCCGTACCGTACCGACACTGTAGCAGTGTACAGTAACACTGTAGCGGTGTACAGTGCTCGGTACACGTGAGTGTGCCGAGCGGTATACCGTACCATACCGGTACCGAGCCCGGGTCGAAACGCCGGTACGGTACGGTACGGCGAACCTTGCCTGGGTGTACCGCTCGATATACCGTACCGTACCGATACCGAGCCCAGGTCGAAACACCGGTACGATACGGTATTGCGAACCTTGGCCTCAGCAGTCTCGGTCTTCTCACACTCTTCTCACTATACTGTTAACAGTATATTAACACTATACTGCTAAGTGTATACTAATAATAATTTTTTTATTTATTACATTAATAATATATTATTTTAATTTTAATACTATTAATTTTTATTTATTTAAAACTATTGTTAGGTTTCAGAATAAATGGTAAGTGTACAAAGCAACTCAATAGATTTGATGTAAAATTTTATTGTTTTGATTTTTGAGACTTTTTATTAATGTGACATTGTGTTTGTACCCGATTTTCTTAATTTAATAGCATCTTTTATTTAAATAATTATATTTATTAATTATATTATATATTTTTATATTTTAGCGTCTCACTTCGCTCAAGCAAGCGCCTAGCACCTCGGGCGTTTTTGGACCTTAGCGCCTTTTGGCGCCTAGCACTTTTCAAATCACTGAATCATATATAGAGTGTGATTAACTACTTACCAATCATATCTGCCATGAATAGTGATATTGCATGGCCAATGATGTTTGTGTCTCATAGTGTTATTGATCCATCGTCATGAAACCATTACAAAAACCTTTGAGGTTGTGTTTAATTTGAAATAATCTACTAATCTTGTTCGGTGTAAAGTTTGATACCTCCAACCTAGCACTTAGATCCACCTTTGCAAGTTCATCAAGTATCAAGAGCCCAGCAAACTAGATGGAGGGGTATGATGAGTCGATCAAGAGGGCTAAGAATATGGTGATATTTGTATGTTTCAATGTATTTTAGTTCAAAATTTTGAGTTCTTACAGAACGTGGTCACAATAGAATCAGTGGCTTCTTCCAACTTATTCAGTGATGCCTTTAAAGCTTCCACACAGGCCATGATTATGTTGGTAAAATAATGATCCAAATAAATTACCGGCAAATATCATGTGTAACTGGTCCTTGCCAACATGAATTTGTTTCTCAGGTTACCTTAAATAATCTACATGAATTTGTACAGGAGTAAAATACTAGACCATTGAAGTATTATTGTACAGGAGTCCACCTCTAGTCTCTCTGGTTAACTTCAATTTTGGACACTAATTTGTTTTTTAGTTTTTCTATATAGGAGAATAATATCAAAACCTTCTTGATGGAGAGCCATCTAGCTTTACAAAGAATTTCAAAAAAAATTATTGTAGGGAAAAAAATCAACAAAAAATCATCAATTAGTTGGTCTAGAAATTCTAAACATTGTGTTGAAAATTAAAAAAAAAAGTCTTGATCTTTCAAGGGACTCCTTTTATATTAAGTGCGCTCTTATATTAAATATCCTAGAAGTCACATTTTAGATTCATGAAAAGCACATCAATTCCCTAGGAGATTGCTCTCGAGAATCATTGTCTTCATTAATTGTACCAAGGCTCCTAAAACCCTATAAACAGTGAAGTTTATCAATGGATCAAGCATTTTTCAGATTTGAATGGAAAGAATTGCACCTTCTTTAATCTCCTACTCTCCTCTCTTTATTTCTTTCTCTTCCCCTCTCTTTTTCTCCACTTCCCTACTTTGTTCTACATCAGTTTGGTATCAGAGCACATCAAGAAACAACCCTGTACCCCATTAGGTTCCAACTAACAGCAAAAGCTACGATCAACACTCAAGGATCCTTGCACCTTCTCCTTTTTTTCTATTTATCACCCTCTCTCTCCCCTTTAGCTACAACTACAGTTCCACTAAAATTTGAACCCTTGAAAGTTGTCCAAAAAAGCAAAACAAAAAGTGAGGAAAAAAAGTGAGAACCATTTGAAACATTGCATTTCTACCTTGTGCATTGTAATAATTAACAACCTCATTACCAAAGAGTAATTTTCGATAGCATTATCATGACTCGATGAGGTGAAAACCAAACCAATCCTAATGAATCCCTAAACCAACATAGTGAGGTTTAACATCCAACAGGAAATCTCCCTTAGTTTCCCCGACACCATGGAGAAAGCTTCTCGATGAGCCCTTGAGATTAAGAAGTACATTAAACTTTATCTAATTCGTCGAGCATCTTCCCAATCTCTCAACAATCCTAGCCCAACTATGAATCGTCTAGCTCGTTCAACTATTGATTCTCAAACTAGTTCGTCTTCAGTCCAGTATCATTATTGTCATAATAGAGGTCGCGTTGCCTCTTGTTGTCCTCAACGTACTCTTACCTTAAAACAAGAACCAAAGGATCAAATCAAGGAAGTAGATCAAATAGTTGAACCAGAAGCCTACTCAGTAGACGAACATGAACTAAAAATTAAAGATGCCCATGTTAATATTGTCTGCATTATTCTATCTACTACTAGTGATTCCAATGAATGGAAGAGGATAAGTATCTACCATACTCTTATCCGAAGCAAGGAAAGAACTTGCAAATTGGTTATTGATAGGGGTAGCACTATAAACGTATCTTAAATCTACTATCAAGAGACTAAACATTAAGGTAGAGTCACATCCAACCTCATTTAAAGTAGCCTAGATTGACAAAACCACTCTACCCGTGACCGAGAGATGCCTAGTACCAATCAAAATGGATGATTCCCAAGATGAGATTTACTGTGATGTCCTACTAATAGACATTGCCGACATTCTTTTAGGTTGGCCTTGGTTGTATGACCTTGATGTTACCAATCATGAAAAAAAAAACACTTATGTCTTTTCATACAAAGGCAAAAAAATCATCTTACGATCGACAAAATTGTCAGAAAAAGACAAATGAAGAACTCTCAAGTCTCCTCAACAAGCCCCAACAATTAAGGGACTCCACTTATTGGATCCTAAATCTTTTGTAATTATGCATTATTCTGACACTCAAAACAAAGCTATTGATGCCCTTAGTAGAATTTCTACAATCCTATCTACCATGAGTGTCACGACCCGAGCCTAATGGGCTAACTGGCCTATCAACTTCGTTTGGCCTAAACCATTGGCCAAAATGCTTAGGCTGAAGTTGATAGTAATATATTCATCAAACCCTAATAAGCCAATCTTAATCTTGCCCACTTCTGATGTGGGACTAATCGGAGGTGTTACAATGAGTATCAAGGTCATAGGATTCGAGTGATGAAAAGAAGAGTATACCTAATGTCCAGACTTTACTCACATATATCGAGAAGTCCAAGATGAAAACAGTTGTGAACATACAGACTTCATTCTTAAGGATGGTTACCTTTCTCGATCTATTAGATTTTGTGTTCCCCGATCCTCTCTTCGAGACTTTCTTGTTTGGGAAATGCACGTGGGTGGATTAGCAAGTCACTTAGGCCGACACAAAGCCATTGCATTAGTCGAGAATATATTTTACTAGCCTTCCTTAAAGCAAGATATTACTCGAGTGGTGTCGCAGTTCACACTTGTCAAATTGCCAAAACTCGCAAGCACAGTACTAGTCTATACACCCCATTACCCATTTCACATTCACCGTGGTAAGATGTGAGTTTAGATGTTGCCCTTGGACTTCCCAAAACAACCCGTGGCCATAACTCTATTCTTGCTGTTGTTGATCGATTTTCAAAAATAGACCACTTTATCCCAAGACCAACGATGCCTCACAAATTGCTAAATTATTTTTTTCAAAAAATGATTAAATTATATTGCTTGCCCTTAACCATGGTGTTTGAAAGGATATGAAATTTGTTAGCTACTTTTGAAAAACTTTATAGAAACTATTTAGTACAACATTGAAGGTCCCTTTAGCTTTACATCCTGAAATTGATGGTCGAACTGAGATTGTTAATCGTTCCTTAGGAAATCTTCTTAGATGTTCAGCTGAGGAGAAACTCGAAAAGTGGGACATAACCTTACCCATTGCAGAATTTGCATACAATAACTCAGTCGATCGCTCTACCGGAAAAAGCCTATTTCAAACTGCCCTTGACTATACTCCTCGTACCCCCATTGACCTTGCACCCTTTCCACTTAACTATCATGCCTTAGAACCAGCCTACTCCTTCACTTCACATATTTATGATTTGCATGTTGAGATTCGACATAAAATTGCTATAAGTAATGAAAGTTACAAATTTGCTACTAATGCACATTGTAAAAGCCAAGAGTCAAGTTGCCGATTATCTCTTGGTTTGCGTTTGCCTTGAGAGTTCCTTAAAAATTCATTCAAAAAGTTGCATTCCCGAGCCATTGGTCCTTCTCTCATTATCCAAAAATCGAGACCTAATGCATATATGCTCGATTTGCCTTCCAATTTAAATATTAGTCCAATTTTCAATGTGGATCATTTAACTCCATATCATGGTACTTTTGAGCCTCATTCTTTATCTACTACCGGTGTTCCTACATGTGACAACCCTCCCAAAGCACCGATTCTCTCACAACATGGGGATGATGTAGAGGCCATTCTTCATTACCACCTTGTCACATCTATTACTAGCATTACTCAACACTTTTTTGCCAAGTGGCATGATCATCCAACTTCTGATACCACTTGGATTACTTTGGATACTCAGTGGCGTGATCATTGTCAAGTCTTTTGGTCTTTCTAGGAACTCACTTTGTATTAAGTGCACTTATTTACTATTTAGATATCCTAAAAGTCATATTTAGGATTTCTAATAAGTATACTAATTCCTTAGGAGATTACTCTTGAAAATCATTATCTTCATTAATTGTATCAAGGTTTCAAAATGCCTATAAATAGTGGAGCTTGTCAATGGATCAAGCATTTTTCAGATTTGAATGAAAAAAAATATATTTCTCTAGTCTGTTACTCTCCTCTCTTATCTCACACTTTTCTTTGTTTCTCTTCCCCTCTCTCTCTCTCTACTTTCCTACTCTGTTCTACGTCATTTCTCCTATCAAATCTATTGATAAAGTTCTGCTCAAGGCACAATATATAGCTGAGTGTTCTTCCCTATAAATCCAGTGTTAGCCTAAACCTGAGTGGTCTAGTACTAGGTGCTTCATGTGCCAGTAGTATGCTATACAGTTCTAGTAGACGCACAATATATAAAACAGAGCAAGTTTTCATCAAATAAAGTTCAATTGCCTCACGTACCACTCGTCTGCCAAAAACTTAAAAACTAACTCCAAGCACATTGGCAAACGAATACATGTATTCTAGTGCAAAGCCCATTCCACTCTTCAGGAAATATACTATCGAATTGCTAATTTCTTCAAGAGATCATATCACAAGAAAAAAAAAGACAAACAAGCAAGTATATATGAATTTAACAAAATTCTAACAAGAATGACAACCCAAATAATTCTAAAAATCAACCACAGCTATTTAACAAACTATAAACAAAAAAGGACAAAAAAAAATTGATCTTCACATTACTCTCTGAAAGAATTGTTTTTGATACATCTGCTACAAGAAAACAAGAAAAAAATTGGTGATAGCAAACAGAAGAATCTTCCAATTCAAGAGCCCATATCTAAAACAAATCAAATCGTTCATACTACTGACCGCCCCTACATTACAACTCCCAAAGACCGATCACTAACCCATAAAAGATACGATCTTTCACCGGAAAAACACACGAATATTCGAAGATCTGACAATGAGAATATCCTACCTTCGGCTGGCCGATGAATCATAATCCCAGAGGACGCTATGTTCCTCCAGGTAACTGTCAGATTCTGCTCCCCATCATCGACCTAAAACCCACCACGATCGAAACAAAATCAAAATCCACCAGGATAAACGGAACAACTCATCTTAAATCGAACAAACCAGCCCTTGATTCGATCAAGAAGAACAGAAGAAAAAAAACCGGATCTCTCTCGGCTCAGATTTGCCGTTCTTACATGTAAGCGACGGAAGCGAGGGAAGATGAGAGAGGCGAGCGAGCGGCCTCTCGCCACAGCATGCCTCGCTGCCCCGCTAAAAGATGAGACCGGTGCCGACTGCGGGGAAACCTTTTCGAGATCCACCGTTCCATACAACACAGCGGACGCCAATAGCAACAGGATATTCTGTACGTGGCAGAGAGTTATGACCGACAAAAGTTGTTTGCCGTCCGAATAATAGCAGCAACAGTACGCCTATTGGAACAGGGAACTGGTGGGGCCGACGCGACTGACCTGTTCTTCTGATCTGCTCTGCAAATGCTTTCTTGAAAGTGGCCTGGTTGATCGGAAACTGGCAAATCGAACGGTCGAAAAGTGGACAATTGAGAGAAAGGTGTCCGCACAAAGGGATGATAATTGTTGCCGATCCCACCTCGAGTAAGAAGTGACGGGTCAAACCAGGAGGGCCACCAGGTGCGGTCCAATGACGGGGAGCGGGGCCTAGCACTCGAGAGGCATCGGAAGTCGTCGCATTAAAAGGTTCGACACGGGGATTCGGTGAGCCGAGCCGTGCATCGCCACGCAATCTGTGAGGAGCTTGTGGGGTTAGACGTTGACCCGACGTTGACCCTCCCAAAGTTTTAGCTAATGTTTATCTCGGATCTAATCTCATAATGAACTGATAAAGGTTACCCATAAAAGCCCAAAGCCCACAAAACTAATGAAAGCTCAAAAAAATTAAATATTGGCCCATGCAGGTTTCGAACCTGCGACCTTCGCGTTATTAGCACGACGCTCTAACCAACTGAGCTAATAGGCCATGTTATTTAATTTGATTCCGTTTTATATTTCTATTAAATTTACCGCAGAGACCACTGCTCCCTCCATCCTCGCCTTCGAAGTCGTGTCTCAGAAAATGGGGGAGACCATTCGTGACGCAGGGATCGTCCCAGCCGCCAAAGGGCATTCACTCTAATGGGGAAGATGAGCCATATCAAATCGAACTTTACGGAAGCAGTAGAGCGAGGGAGAGGGAGCGGGAGCTTCAAATCTCTCCCGCCAGTGGAGCCAACCTGGAATTTTTCTCTCCAAAATACAAAAAAAGGTTAGATTTGATTACAGCTTGACCAGAAGTCAACTAGACATGATTTTGACTTTACCCTCACAAGGAAAGCCGTTGGTTTATTTTTCTTGAACCACAGATGATTGACTTCGTCCTCGAGATATAATCCTGTTGGCTTTAGAGGTGGCAGCAGACCAATTGAAAGCCTTACACTTTGTCTCGTATTTATAGTTCCTCATAAAAGTTTGAATTATCATAGTTTGAATTCCATCTCGTATTTATAGTTCCTCATAAAAGTTTGAATCTGAACAATCAGATTCAGATGAAGTGTCCGTCCCTGTGTCTCTTCCACCTCTATCTAAGTCACTACTATAACGTTCCTAAGACACTGACATATTCTCGTGGAGATCGATACTGTGCACATAATGATGGAACGACATCCTTCAATATCCTCCTTGGGCGACAACGATGACCAGAGCCAGTTTGCTCACCTTCAATCCATGAAGAGAACCAGCTCAAACCACAACCGATATCGAAGTGGATAAAGAGGTGGAAGAAGACTCGAGCCCAGACCTTCGACGTCGCAGCCATCTTACAACAGCAATAGCTGAGGAAACAGTGGGACGACTGGGCATCGTGCTGGTTATCCAATACTGCTTCTCCTACCAATGGCAGGAGTCATGATATCCGATCCAAAGCACAAACGCTAAAAGAAGCTCAACTGTGTGCAAGTGAAGAGTCCCACAGGCTGTCGACACACAATGTACGAATCAGATTGCAAAAGAAATCGAACCTATACACGAAAACAGAGAAGCACAAGATCACCAGTGTAGCGTAGTTACACTGGACATTCTACCATTCTTTACATCACGCAGCTTCTCTTGCAAATATCAGTTTCTACAACAAGCTAGACATTTCGTCACAATCTAAGTGGAGCTGAATTCGAGCCAGATTTGTTGGAACTCCTTGACAATGAGACTGTGATACTTCCACGAATTCAACGATAAGTAGCACGCTAGCAGCTCCTCCATTTCCTTCGGCGATCGAATGTTGTTTCCGATGATCATTTCCACAATCGACTCCCTGAAATCCCTTTGCGGATCCGAGGACGACTTCACCACCACCAAGCTCCCCAGTAATGCCTTGCTCTGTTGCACTGATGACTTACGGTTCCTGTAAGCCTGGAGACCGGCGAGGCGTGGAGTGCGATAAGCTCTGACCTCTGGTCTCCTTCCAATCCGCTTCCTGTGCTCCCGAAGAACGCAAGTCTTGTCCGGTGCGTCATCGTCATGGACATCCTTTATCGGTTTCGTCAGAATTGGTGGTAGTTTAAGCTCCGACAGTACTTCCAAGTCTCCACTCATGGTGCCCATGGTGTTGTCATCCGTGGAGGAATTTTCATGGCATCGATCAACGTAGTCACGATACGATGTGCTTTCAGACTCTGTAGCCTTCCTTTGGATGTTTGCTCTGGTCTTTCTCGGAGATAATGCGGGGAAATGAGTGTCTGAGGCCTTGTGGTTGACAGGAGAACGAGGAAACCCCTCTGTTCTTTCTCTGGTGGAGACGTAGTAGGAGGATCTTCGAGGGAGTTGAGCCAGTTCTCTGGGTGGCGAAGATGTATGAGGATGACTTCGCTTCATGGTGTTGTGGATGCTCTGGCGTCTGGTTGATCTGCCTATATCCTTGAGCTTGTAGAACCAGGAGCCAGGCATCATGTCAGATAACCTAAATCGATGATTGCCCATCTGCAAACTACACTCTCGATGGAAGAAGAACACTTTGTGATGGACTACTAGATAAGTAGAGCTTGATCCACATGAAGAGCATGAGCTAATTCTGCGGTTTCTTACGGATAGGAAACGTAAAGCTCCAGCCTCCAGATTTCTTTATGTCCCGAGGAGGAGGAGGAGGAGGATAGTGGGAGACAAACAAAGAGAGGTGAAAGGTTGGTAGGAAGCAGAAAAGGTTGGGATTGTCGATAAAGATGGTGGTGGGATCAAAAACATAAACCGCATCCTCCTCTCAGAAACTAAAAGCAAATCAGAAACAGGGAACTACTGAATGAAAGATGGAGAACACAATTATGATGACTGCTAATATTCAGCATGAAAAGTGTATTATTTGATTTCATCAATTGATGAACTTGAGATGCCACAACGCATGTCCTTCTCCTGCTTGCTTGCAGGGAGTGTGGTAGGAGTACACACCCTTTAGAAGAGTGCCGAGGCCATTATGGCTGGAAGTCCGCAGCTTTACAGCCAAACGTGGAGCGCTTTTGGGGCGGTGTGACTCTCCGTGCGCTTCCGAGTGCGCTGTAACAACAGACATGCCGGCGAGATTAAGGTCGACTTTTAACGTGGGGGAGGGGCGAAGAGGAAGAAAAGCAGAGAAGGATATGCCGACGACATGTGCAGCGCGATTTGGTCATATATTGCAGCTAATGGTGGGCGGCAAGCGATTTCGATGTGCGTAGAAGCCACACGTAAAGGGCAAATATGTCATTTACTATCACGTCGGCAACGAATTATGGATCGGTTTATTTCTGACTTGAGTTTGAATTTAGATCCGGACACAACTTTATCCAGAATGAATTATATATATATATATATATCATACTGAATATATGTATTATATAATAATTCATGCTGAATAAAACTGTGGATCCGTACAACACACACACAATATACATATACATATACATACATATATATATATATATATATATATATATATAATCACAAGCTATCTTTACCTGATCTATTATTCTACATGAGATTTGAGCTACAGTTCATCATGTGTTTCCGTGACAATTAACGAATTCGAATCATTGTCAACATGTTTCAGGGTAGACCAGATCAAAAACTACTGATAGAAATTATTGGGGGGTTGACTTGATGCTCAAACTCCCATGAACTTTGAGAACGCATGATCGGTTTGTCAACTCCCATCATTTTCCAGGTTCTGCCTACCTAATACTGTTGCTCTCTCATCAACTGTTCTTTGATAACAAGCCAAGATGCATGTCTCAACTCTCTCGAGTTCTCGTTGCCCTATTCATGGATGTTAACTCGACTTCAATTATGTCCAGACTTCTCCAAAAATAAAAAAAACTTTTTTACTGCATTTTTATACACAATTATTACTTACATATCATTTATAGAATGATTTCTCCAATCTATATTTATAACTATATGTTCTTTTTCCTGTTGTTGTCAGGGTTCAAAGTTCATATTTCTGCACCATTGTAACCCAATCAAGTAGCACATACCATGATGTTTAAATCCCCAAAACAGTTACATATACAGCAACTTGGCTTCTTCTCATCCATTTTGCTGTCCTTAAGTTATGCTAAACACACAAGCGTGAGAAACATTACAAGTTACTATCGTAAACTTCTTCTTCTCATCCTTTTTTATTTGCACTCTCAAAACACCAGAAAGCTATGTCTTTTCGTGGATACTGTAACAGTCTTCTTCTGTCATCTAAGAATGTCCTCCATTGGATCCATCACTTGGACCGGACGGTGGCGCGATGTCTCTAAACATGGTGAAGAGGACCGGCGCCGACGAGGACGTCGCCACGAGCTTCTTATTCTTCGACACCAAGCCAACGGTGGTGGCCGTCGCCGTGTTGCATGGCTGGGCAGATGGAGGACTATAACTCGAAGCTGTCTTCCCTGGGCCGGAGGTGACCGGACCGAGAGGCCTCGCAGTGCATTGCTGGAAGATGATTAGGATTAGAAGACATGCAGTGACTTTGTATTGGATTGCCATGGCGGATAACAAGAGGTAGTATGGTAGTGCAGACCAGCACTTGCGTTGAGGTTATTTATAGAGGAGAGTGGAGGCGAGCAAAGTGACCGAAGGGGGAAGACGGAAGGAGTGTGTGTTGGAGAGCTCGGAAATGGTTACGTCAGAGGTGAGAGAAGCGAAGGGACTCCAACCCTCCGTTGTTTGACTTCCACATGCGTTCACGAGTAGAGGAAGAAGAAGATGGCACGTTATTGTGAGAGTTAAAGTGGGAAATTAGGTGATTAAACATTTGATCGATGTGGTGGATATCCGTGCAGGTACGTAGATCAACAGGGAGCTAATGGTGATCGATCGAATCGTCAAAGATACTGGCATTCGCCCACTGATTCGTTCGGTGAAAGAAGTCAATTGGTGGTTTGACTTTTTATTCATCTTGTCCACCGGAGTCAACGTCCGGTTTGGCATTTGGATTGCTAAGAAGTGAAGATTACTGAAGTATGGAATCCGATGAATTAAGGATCGAGTTTTTGATGGATGGATGGAGTGTTGGAGTACAATTTCTTACCGTGAAACACCATCCAAAAGAAATCAATGGCAGGACACCATCACTTTCTTTTAGTGACATGACGTGGTTAGGGAATGGAGGAAAGATCTAAGCAAGGATACAGAGTTTGATCTTTTTACACAACATCCCACGATCTCTCTTGTGGCTTTAAGACACAAGTCTCTCATGAAGTTGACAGTTCTACAACACTAAAAGTAGCCAAAATATTGTGCTTCTTGCTGCACTTTCTTGCACATCGCCCTCACTCTTTGGATTCTGGAGTTCTCGGTATTCCCGAGCCGTGGTTGATGGTGGTAGTGGACAAGTTGTCTTCCTCCACCAAATGCTCATCAAAGCTTTGTGTGAACATGGTTCATGGAATTGGACAAGTTATCTCCATCCTCAGTCTTCTTCCATTCAAAATTGTTGATACTTCTGTCTTGAATAAAAATTCCATAAAACAAAAAAGAATGGATGAATTCCTGAAATCTTTTTTTTTTAATTTTTTCTCATGAAGGATTCCCATTTTCAGAATTTCCTAATAATGTATTCTTTGCCTAATATATGAAGTATCATTGACTTCACCATCATCTATACCTAAGTGACAGTATTTTTATCTTATATTACAATGTTTTCAATAATATTAAAAATATTATTTTTATAAAAAATACTGTATTAAACATAATAATGTTTATACTATATCATGGTGTTTTCAATAATATCAATAAACCACTATAACTTAGTATAAAAATAATTAAACATAATATTTTTATTACATTACACTATTTTTTTTAATACTACTGAAAACATCTGAACATAATGTAAAAATACTATAATTGAACCGATTCACTTTCGGTCCATTAAAAAAGAGAAAAAAAAATAGATAGGTTGTCGGATTATAAGTATTTTAGGTATTGGATAAAATCCAAAAAAATATTTTTTTTGAGAATCCATAAAAAAATAAGAAAATAAATAATCTATATTATAAATGACTACTGTATATTTGTGGCAATATTTCACATGCACCCGAAAATGAGAAGGACGTGCACGGCAGTCTGATGTGAACAACTCTTGACTCGTCGAGTCAAATCTAATCCAAATGGATTCGCCCTGACCCGATCTAATCCGCGTGAACATAAGGGCAGGACCTTTTTGTAATTGTGACCACAGAAAAGCCCTAAAAATAATAAATGTGGCGGTGAACCTAAGAGCCGTCACGGGTGTCTCTCGCCCTCTTCTTCCCTGTTCTCTCTCTCTTCTCCTCTCGGGTCGCTCATTCTCGAAGCCCATGGAGTGCAGCATTCGGAGCTCGTCTCTGGTGCCGCCGAGGCCGGCGTCTCGCCTCGGAACTTCCTCGGTACCCGCGAAGCCCCGATTAGTGGTACCGAGGCTTATTTCTCTGTTTCTTTCCTGAATTCCCTGTTTATGTTTTTCTCCCATCTGTGTTAACCTTTTTTGTGAGATATTTTCCTTATTTATATATTTTTGGAAGGGGTTGAAGCCCTCGATCGCCCGAAGTCGTCTGGTGTTCTGTAGAGCGGCTGGGTCTGATGACAAGGATTTGGGAAACGGGTTCCCGAGAGTCACCAGCAAGGTTTTCGTGGAGGAGGTGAGCGGCTCCGATTTCACTGTTCCTTCTAGCTCTTACCGCAGGATAATGCGATCGATTCGTTTTACGGTCGTCTGGTATGAACTGAGTTGTCCAAAAGCAGAATTCGGGATACTTGAATTGAATGCCTTGATTGGAGCAGCAAGCGACTATAATTGTGTTAGTTTGGATGGAATTGAATTGGTATGTTATGACTAGGAGCAAATCACGTGACCTTAAGCTGGGTCTGAATGGAATTCGTTTATTGAAGTCGTACTATTTATTGAATGCCTGATATAGCATCATTCTTCATGAAAACACTTGTACTCATTGTCTTTCTTTTAACACGGTATGATTCCTCTTTTTGTGTCACCCCCAACCCAAAAAGCATCTTTGGTTTGGTTTAAATGACAGCACAATGGTAAATACATATACAATTTATTCAAATCTAACTTGATCCGCAGTTATATATGCAACCCATACAATGTCTTGGTCGGGCTGAATTGAGTTGATACAATCTGATTGCATTTATTTATTCTAAATATGATTTTCTTTATTTTAGTAGTTAATTCAAATCTTAAACAAGAATACTACAGGAATAATAGGTAACTCAAAGCATTTCCTTTTTTTCTTTCCAAACATCAAAGGGTATTAAGGTATTCAATTCATTTCTATTATTTTACAAACAGAAAGCTAACTTTCAATTCAATTGAACTCAGTTTCAATCAACTGAAATCTATTTAATTATAATTAAGTTAAAGTTGATTCAGTTTTACATGAAGTTGGTTCCAATTAGAGTGTTAAAAGATGAGCTCTAAGCTTGGAATTCATTTTTATGGAATTTTAAAACCTAAATTCAGAGATTGATGGTGATGAGACAGCTTTTTGAAGATTAGCAAGAAAGGAACAACCGGGATTTCATATTTGATAAATGTAGCCTTGAATTTTATATCTTTCGTCTTTTTGTTGTATAATGACTTCTGCCTTTGGCTGTTACCATATTAATGAAAGTGGTTCAAGCGTGCATATGTTGGTTCCAGGCAATTGGAGCTGAATATGGAGAAGGTTTTGAGACGTTTAGAATGGATGGTCCACTAAAGGTTGATGTGGTAAGAATCTTGACTTCTTGTTCTTTGCAGTCTTGTGATGTTCCTTGTTGTGAGATAAAAATTGATGATGCTGATTTTTTTAGGATTATCTAAATGATAAATTGCAAGAGTGCTTTCTTCAACGGGTACGGCATGCCATGAAGCCAGATGAAGCATTTGGACTTATCTTCTCATGGGACAATGTTGTGGTAATTACTGAAACTCTTTTGGTATCTTTGTATCTCTTTGTTATCTTTTCTAGTAGAACCAAATCAATCATAGGCACTTGTTGCCAACATTTGTTGATCTGTACCTGTCATTTCCTGGAACCATCTAGCCCACTGTAGGCAAGTAATCTGATCCTGTACATGCTTCAACATTTACAGTTGTTTGCAAAAGTAACAAACTGTGCTATATCAACTGTGACATTAGTTGAAAAACACCAGAACCTCCAGGGAAGTTCAACAGTGGAAAAGAGTTTAGTGAGAGCTTGGGCTTGACTTCAGAAGTTTAAGACCACAGTTTGGTCTTGTGAATAGCTGCAGCCTGATGATGCCTTATAGGTTCTATAGGAAGAGTGTCAAAAAGCTGCTATTTTCTTTAGAGTAGTTGCAACTTGCAAGTATCTTGGAGCATTTTTTTTCAGTGTATTTTGCTTTTGTTTTTTGTGTATTGTATGACATGAGCATACTTTTGTTTTTATCTCAGGCTGACACCCGATCTTTGAAATTGGATGCTTGGAGACAGCTTGCTTCTGAAGAGGGTATGTTTGCAGCTGATATAAGGAATATGCTTCTTTTGTCACGCATTCAACATATTCAGTAGCATTTAGTGGTCCACAGAAAAAGCACGAGTATAATTAGTTTGTACCAAGATTATGGCATCAAAAGTGATGGTTCCTGGGTTTTGAAGGCTGTGAGCGAGTGGTGGGAAGGAGTTGGTATTTTACTAATTTTTTGTTTTCTTGTTTTTTCACAGTCAAGAATCTGTTAAATTAATGATTGGGCAAGTCAAAAGAATGGGTGAACGAAAATACCTAAGTGCTTGACCAGGAGTCTTTGCATGACTGTATAATTTCCCACTTAAGTTCTCAAGTCAGTTGTATTGGAGGTATCTGGTTATTGGATCATCTAGTTATTCATTCTTTTGGTCTACTAAAGCACCCTGGTTTTGGGAGATTGTATGTGTTTTAATGCATCTTTTTTCCTTAGAATCTCATTTGTTTCCCAGAACTTCGTGGTTGTGACCATTCTGTCAGTCTAATGCCTAATAATCTTGTACATAAATTCTAGAGATATTGGAATAGTTTGAACTAAAAGCAATTTGTTGTTTGCATGCCATTATCTACAAGGCACATAATGGATCCTGTATCCTGATTGGGACCACTTTTGGCATGATATTTTCTTCATTGCAGTTGAATATTATCTGTGTTTTGCTCGATTGTTTTGGAGGTCTTATGCTGTTGCTGTTATTGTACCCTATTCTCATGCAGGAAATGAATTTTCAAGTGACAGACACATAAACAAGTTGATTCTTCATACAGCTGCTGATCATGTCCTTCGTAAGGTAAAGATCTATGCTTGGATAATTGTACTTCGGACACTGATTTAGTGTAGTTGTTTTTCTAGATGTTGATCATGTCTTGAGTGGTAAGTAGAATAATGGCATATTGAATCTAGAACTTTGATGCACTAAAAGCATCTAATGTGTAATGTATTTGATTTATCTTAAAGGAGATGATTTCCTTCTAGGTATTTCTGGTGGAAATCCTATATGAAAATATCTGTATAATACATTGGCATTCAAGGACTTGTTCTTCATCAAACTGTTAAAAACACAGATGTGCTTGTAACTACACTATATTATTTGTCTGGATCTGCTTCTCCTCCAAAAGAAACCTGTAGCTACTACATATTTCTAAATACAACATTATTTTGATGGAAAATCATTCATTTTAGGTGATGCACTGATTGCTGATGTTTGCTGAAATGGCACAAAAATCATCCAATCTAAAACCCGAGCATGGTTGCTTTTTTTTCCTTATCTCTATTAGCCAATTTGAGTCAATATCTATATGAATTTGTGATGCCTTGATAAGGTGCACCTATGAAACTCAATGCACAAAACAGACTGATTTTGAACAGGTTACTAGAACCTGAAGGCATTGTGGCTGACTGAAGGTGTAAAGGTCATTAGTTTCTTTGTGTTATGATGTTATCATGAGTTAGGCTGAACAAAGTGAGATATTTATAAAGCTAGACCGATAATTTGGTTAGTTTTGGGTTTTCCTTTAGGGCCTATGACCTTCATATTTGGTGGACATTGGAGCGGCCACTGCAAAGACCGAACTAATTTCTTTTAGTGGATTCTGCCTCCCCCTTGTCTCTTGCCTCTTTATGCTTCTCTTCCTTAATCTCTCTCTTGTATCCTTTCTCACTTATAATGTACTGTTTCATGGTATTGCTACATTCTTTTAAAACTCCAGTTCAACTAGGTTACATTAGAATTTGCTTGAAAACAATACGATCAGCTAAGGACAAAAAAAGATGGAAATGTTATTGACTCGCACAGAGCTAAGATTGATGTTCTGATGGCGATTGTCCAAGCTTTAAAAAATTGGCTGACCCAGATCAGGATTAATATACTATATATATGGGTTTGGTCATCAGCTTTACTTTAGCAGAGATGTAACATTGCTACACTGATATTGATGTCTTTATGCATTTTTTTTGCCTGACCTTGCTACATTGATATAAAGGTATCAACTAGCTTGGTTGATAAGGACTTTGAGAGTTTATCGCAAGATATTAGTCTCAAATCCCGTCTTCGTCACTTACCCTTTGCAAAAAATGAAAAAAAAAATTTCTTGAATACATGCTAGCTTTAATAAGGGAATTTCAAATGAATGACAAAACTTTGATTTTTTTGGATTTTTAGAAATTTTAGTTTTAGTTTATTTAACTAAAATTTGAAAGGACAGATTGTGAACTGACATCTGGTTCTTGGTTGCATGTCTGTACAAATTCTACCAAATATAACTATCACAAGAGTGCATCTTGTCATTTTAGGCTGACTAAGCACAAATCAGAAGAAGTTTTATATCTTCCATAGAAATTACTAGAAGCAGCTAAGAATTTTTTTGTATCATCTCAATTAAATTCTGAGTATGTCATGCTCCTATAAAATGACAACCAAATAGACCAATGCTGTTGTCGATCCTGTGTTTTTTCTTTGAGTAGTTTTTCTTTTCTTGGTATCAAATAAGAATTTTTAATATATAGAGCTGCATTCATTAGTAAATGACTGATGTTGCAGGATTCTTTTTGAGTTTCCAGGTTTTGTGCTGGGAGGAAGAAGAAAGTGAATTGGAAAGATTGAAGTCACGGCTGTCACAGTTATACTATGAGAATCTTATTAAGGTATGTTTCTCCTTATTACATGCATGACCGTCAATGAATTCTCTATGAGCTAGTTACAAGCTTTTTTGCTTGTCCAGCTAGATGCACCAGTTGAAGGATTAAAAGAGTGGCTAGATGCAGTCCATACAGCAGGCATCCCTTGTGCCATTGTATCATGTCTTGATCGAAGATATATGCACGAGTCCTTGCAGAAATTGGGGCTTAAAAAGTATTTCCAGGTGGATTTTATGCGGAACTCCACTCGTCCTTTACTTTTTATAATTTTTTTTGATGCAGCCATCAAGGCTTGATGGCTGCTTCTCATGGCATGTAGGCTATTGTGACTGAAGAGGATGGAATGGAGTCTATAGCTCATCGATTCCTCTCAGCTGCAGTAAAGGTATTTGCAAAACTTAAAACTTGATGTCAATACAAATTTACATCTCTTTTTCTTTTTCCCGTGGATGTTTGATTTCATTCTGAATTCTTACTAGGCTGTATTATCATCTCTATAATGAAGATGCTGTTTTAAGATTCTCTTAATTGATGATGTTGCTTAATGTCACAATGGCCAATATTATATAAAGTAAAAACTCAAACCTTTACCCTGAGAGAATAACCCAAATGTTGGATAATTACTAATCTGTTTCCATTTTACTGCAAAAATTTAATGAAGTATTATCTTTGCCCTGAGACTAGTTCAAAAGTGGGATAAATTTCTCACTTTACTGGTTATTTTTTTGACATTAAACTGGATGGAAGCCCAAGGGAAACAATGGATTATTAAGCATGGGTCAATGTGAAAAGATAATTTGTGACAGATTTAAAAGTAACTTAGTTATCCTTGTATAGTCAACCAGCTATGGTGCAGTGCAGACAGTCAACTGAAAGAGAAATAACTAATAAGCTACTACTTAAAAACAATATCAAGTGTCATGCTAAATCAAGTAAATTCTTATTCTACAGAACTAAAATTTAGAAAAACAATATATAAACAAAAAAAGGGACCAAATTAAACATTATAATAAACACATACAAATTCAACAAAAAAATAATTAAAACACATTCTTGGAGTTGTCATATTTTCATTGGCACCTCGAGATTTTAATTCATTTTAAACCCATCATGGATCAGGATTTTTTTTCTCCAACTTGTTGCTTTTCATTGCTTCTGAGTTCAAGGGTGAAAACTACTGAATTCATGGTTCTTGACTCTTGGCCACTTCAAGAAGCCGACATACTCCAGATTTTCTTTTGTCATTTTTCTTAATGATAAATAATCTTATCTCACTTCCGCTGGCCTTATCTAATTACCTAATATCATCTGGTCATTGACTTGATGAACACCTGTCAGCTGATTGAATTGTCACAATACCATTATCTTGCTGTGTCGCCAGCCTGCTTCCTCTCCAGCACAGCTACTAATCTTAGAACAAAATGGAGCTATTGTTGCAAATATTGTCTTTTTCAGCATCTTCAAACAACTGAATTCTGATTACAGTGTTCAAGTTGGCATTACCTTCCTGCCAACTTCCTACCGGGATTGACATGTCACTCCTATTAGCCGCTCTATTTGACAGGGTGCCTTTGTCTAGTAGCTAGGATGGGTTTGAAGTTAAGGTGTTGTAAATTGTAGTGGAAGAATGATGCAAGGGTTGGTTGTTGAGTTCTCATGGTGGCATGCTTGGCAGATGTGGCAAATGAAACAGTAATCCTGGTACAGAATTTAGTCCTTGTGGGATCTCTACTGTGTTTATTTCACACTCAGGTTATCTGAAATCTAAAATATCTTATATGCATTACATGTCTTTTACTTTCAACTAAAGATATTTACATAAGTTCCTGTTTTCTCTTTCCCAAATTGGGTGACTCAATATGTGGACTGTAAATTCAATATAAAATTTGTAGACAATTTGGTTTGTGATTTTTTTTTTTCACTTCCAATGTTGTGGGATATACATTTGATTTCAGTATTTGAGTTGCATGTATCTTATTCTTTCTTTCTCTGGAATTTAAGATATTAGGAGCAACATTAGTATACTTCTTGCCATGGTGGCTAATTGTTGTGTCCAAAATAATGTGTTGCTATATTTTAGTTGGTTGATGTTCTTCATTTTCCGTGTTAGATGGATAGAAAGCCCTCCAAGTGTATTGTATTTGAGGATGATCCTAGAGGCATTACTGCTGCCCATAACTGCACAATGATGGCTGTAGCTCTGATTGGTGCTCATCCTGCGTACGTTTGTTTCATCTTTCTTAACAGTTTGATTGCATTTTATATTACTTGATTGTAATGTACCTTCAAAGTGTGTCTGTTATTTGATATGCTTAATACCCACTTTAAACTTATGATTATGAGTATTCAATTGCGATATGTAGTAATTAATAAATTCTTATCAGGTACTAGCAAGAATCCACTATAGTTGGCAAACCCACGTGCCTTCAGATCAGTTATTGCTTGCAACTAGTTATTGTCCCCGGCAAATCTTTTAAAGCGTTAACCTTGAACTCTTCAGTTATTTGGATATAGCAACTGCATTGAAGTTGTAGATTGTAGTATGAACTTATTGGGTGTGACGAATGGGTCTAATCAAATAAAGAGAAGACTGTTGTTAACCAAGTCACGACGAGCATGCCATATATGAGAATTGTTTAGATTGATAGCTTAATTATCTGGGGATCAAAGTATATTCACCTGTATTGGTTGGTAGAACCGGTATTTACTGTTCAAACGGTCAATCAAGAAGTGGACTAAGGGATTTAACCTGATTTGGTCCAGTATGGGCTTGTACTGTCTAATAAGCTCACTGTACTGAGTTTATCTAGGGGTAACCATACTGGTTTCAAATTGTACCACCTGATACCAGTATTGTTTTTTAATTTCAGCCACTTGTCACTGTCCTTTCTTATTCTTATTCTTTCTTTCTTTCTCTCACACATGCTCTCTCCCCTCCTCCCCGTTGCACCATTGCTGCCACCGCCTCCTCCCATTGCCACTGCTGCTGCCAGCTCCTCTGAGTCACCATCTCCTCCTCTGCCTCCTACCGGTAGTCTCCTTCTCTGCCTCCTTTTCTCTACCTCCCTTCTTCTCACCCTCCTCTTTGGTCCAAAAGATATCAATCCATAGTGAGTGTTAGTACATTGATTTATACCAATACCATATCAATCTGGCCGCAATCAGTGTTTGGCGGAAGATCAAGATTTTAATTACTGTGGTGGATTTTACACATTATGCATCTTACAGTGTTGAAATAAGAGGGACATCAAATGTGACAGATCTGCTGGAACTTGATAATAAGTAGCAGTGATTGAGGACTGTAGGCCCTTTTGTTCCTTGGGTGTGGGTTGAGGTTAGCAGCGTAATAAACATGAGATTGCACATGAACTAATTAGCTGAGGTGATGAAGTGCAGTGCAATCTTTGCAATCTTCATCAGAGATCAGAAGGTTTGGTTGCTGATCAGGAACACTGGCATGCTGTAGTGAGGGCCGTTGTCTGCCTCATTAATAAAGTGAGGAGGGATGACTTATGGCAAGTAAAATATGAATGACTTGAAAATTACCAAAACTAAGGTAACATAGCAAGTTGGTGACCGGAGTAGTTGTGTTTCACTTTTAATTTTGTGATGTGAGCAAAGTGAATCTAGGACTAGGAACAATAAATATGTAGGGCGTGATAGACAAATTGCCTACATTATCGCCATCTTGGAGTTCCAAAATATGTTACATGGGATACCTAACAGATGAAAGTAATTAAAAAAGAAATATCTTCAGCCAGGACAGCTATAGCTTGGTCATGTAGAATGAAGATATAGTAACCATGGATGAGACATCGCTGACCTCTAAAAGAAATTTGGACAAACATGCTGTGAATTTATTGATTGTCAGAGAAGGTGTTATACAGCAACTGATATACTTATAATAGTTCAGTTGCTTGACAAGTAACTGGAGGTTGCTTTTGAGAGTATCTGTGGGCCCATAATAAGGTTCCGAGGCCAGTTAAGAAAACCACCCCAATTTAGATGAGGGCATTCTTCATCACTTACAAGGGCAGCCGAGAGTGGTCTAATGGTGCATCTGTGGCAGAGTTTAGTACAGGATATTGCTGATATTTTTTTTGCATTCCAATTCATAGTTGTGCACCATATATTTCATCATTTCTGGCACTTGGGAAGAGGGCTTTCACAGTTTAGATATTTGCTTTCTATAATGGATTTATCCTCCTTAGAAATTGAGCTGAAAAGAATTTTTCACTTCACTGTTATCTGTTCTAATATTAACAGACCGATCATTGAGGGTTACCTTGAGATATGACAGTCTTATATGAGACCCCTATAGTATGTGAAAATAACTCGAGTATTATTAGAACATGGAGTTCCTTCTCCATCCTTTCAATCAATGTGCTTTTATAAGGAAAACTTACATGATGTTCTGTTCCGTAGTCTTCTTTTGCTTTGTTTCCCTATGATTTTTGGATGGTCTTTCATCACTCCACTGAAATTTGTTTACTAGGTAGCTATTGTCGTAAAGTGACTGTAATCTCTCGCTACTCTTTCTGCAGGTATGAGTTGGTACAGGCCGATCTTGCTGTTGCTAGCTTTAGTGAGCTCTCTGTGATTAACCTTAGAAGATTATTTGCTCACAAGGGATCAAGTTTTATGGATTTGCAGAAGCAGATAATAGAGAAATCACCACCGAAAAGAAAGCTCATGACCGATACAATTTATTAATTTCCCCCCCCTTCTGCACGTCTCTTCTTTTTGGTTCAGGTAAAGAAAAGCCCTGTACATATCACTTTTCTTTGAAGCCCTCCAATAAGCATTTTTGCAAAACGATTCAAATATGAGAAAATAAGTTTTTTTTCTCTCTCTCCCTCTCCCTTTATTGACATTGTGTCTCTTGTTATGCCTTATTATATTTTATTGTTTTCTTGGGGCATTTGTTTGGAAGTTATAAATTGCTCATATGGTTCTATTATTTTTTCACGCAATAAGCACATCATTGTCAAAGCATCGGATAACAAAATGGTGTACACTGGAACCTGTCATTCCATGAATGATGGGATGGGATGGAATGGAAGATCGAAGCTATGGGAATTGTCAATCAGGTGGGTTTCACTAACCTGGAATCTGCCATTCCTACCGACCGAGTTGGGTACTTGAAATCATGTGCCACGCCTCCCATTGCACTTCAAAATGAGTCGATGACAATTAGTTTTCCAGTGCGACAGGTGTCCAGTTTATAGTAATTTGAGAGGAGAAATGTGTCCTTTTGCTAAACTTTTGGGTGTAGAAGTTCATGGAGTTCTTTTTTCTGTTAATATAATTTGAATTAAATTCTATAGTTAGAATTTTGATAAGAATCAATATAATGAAGTGGATCTCCTGTTTGACTTAGTTTTGGAGTGTAAGCTTTTAGAATAATAACAATGATCATAGAGTTTAAACATCTTCGTCGACGTCATCCTCCGCGACCCTTGGTTCGCTAGGGACGTTGACCTCGACCAATTGGCGACTCTGGTACACCCCAACAGTAGCAAGATCCATCGTCGTATCGGTGGCGGTGAGCTCAATGCCTTCGACCTCATAAGACCCTTCGCGTCCGGGCTCGACCTTTCCGGCCTGTTCACTGATGCAGCCTTGGATCGGGAGCGGTTCGTGTCTAGCGAGACGACGGACCGAATCATGGATCGAGTCGAGGAGGTGGGGGAGACAAAGGGCTTGGCGGTGAGGAGGGCGGGCGAGAGGGGGATGGGGGCGATTTCGTGTTGTCGGTGGAGGTCTACGGGTTTGCCGACGACGTGTTGGTGGTGGAGGTGGGCGACGATGCGAGTGGAGGTGGGCGACAACGCGGTTTGAAGCTTCTGGAAGGAGAAGCCGAGGCCCACGTTGAGTGGTGCAGTTCACCTCGGTTTGTGAGCCATGGGGCTACGTGTAGGATTTGGGCTAATTATCGATTACTATATAGCTAGATATTTTGAATATTTATTTTTAATATTAAAAAAAAAATTAAAATTAAATATTTATAATTATTAAAAAATATTTAATCTTATTTATCGTAACGTTGCTCAAATATCAGATTAATAAGGTCTAACTATATTGAAACATTTGGTAAAATCTAAAATGAGGTTTAAATCGAGAAAAGTTAATTATATATTATATCATGTAGTTAGTTACTTTTAATATCTCGATCTTTATATTTTTTAAAAATTATATTGAGATAGGGTTACAAAGATAATTTCATAGGATTAAAAATTAAGAAAGAAAAAAAATTGTTGAAATAAAAGGTTTAAATGTTTCATAAATATAGAAATCACTATAAGTCTTAAAAGTATAGGAATTAGAATAATATGCAATTAGACCCATAGAGAAAGGCATCGATAAAATATACCTTATGTCACCTTCCCACTCGAAAGAGCTCACATGTCTTGGTAATGGTTACGACATTTTGCCCTTCTCTTAAGCTAAATGCCAAAACATGGAACCAGAGAACTGCTGGAACATGCAAATGCAAATGCACAACAGCGTACCCCATGGATTTCTTAGTTGATCTTCCTACAGTTGATCCTGATCTCTCCGCTGCTACCAGTCAAAGGACTAATGCTTGCCATCTTCACCATGGCGCTGGCGAAGTCGCTGAAGAACTTGGCAGAGTTCGTGGCGTAGGAGCCGACTTGAGACTCCACCGACCCTCCTCCATTCATGAACAGCTGCTGGTCCGAGTGCAGGAGCCCTCTCTCCCTCACCAGATTGGCGTAGTAGTCATTGTCGAACACGGTCGGCGTCGTCGAGTCGAGCGGCGACACCTCGTTGTCGCCGCCAGAGCTCGAGCAGTTCGACCGCAACGACGACGCAAAGGAGGGGTCGATGTTCGTGTCGTTGTAGATTCGGGCTCGGAACAGGAAGCACCGGGCTTGACCTATCGTATGAGCCCCTGCAGGTATTATCACATGCAGCTTACTCGATCGAATGGAGCTCCAGAATTGGATGTAAGGTGGGGTGAGGAATGGCTGTGACGGAGAATTACCGGAGAGGGCTGCCATGTCGGAGGCGCTAAGGCCTTTCCCGGAGAAAGAAGAGATGAGAGTGCGGAGGTCGGCGGTGGGACCGGGGATGTCGGTGTTCGCGGAGCTCAAGCTTGCGGTGGTGGAGTCTCTCCTGCCCAATTCAACCGTCCATGTCGGTCCTCCTAACTGTGAGATGTTTTCCCCGTAGTAGATTAATTAGACTTGAAGCCTTCTATTTGACTACAATTACGGCAGCGAAATGGGGTCACGAGATCCAACCGCGACGACCGAGTCGCGAGCAGCGACGGCGACGATGTCGGCGCAGGACACGACTTGCTTGCAGGCGCTCTCCAGCTTCGACTTGATGGCGTCGATGACCTTAAATCCTCTCAGGGAGTTGTTGTTGGGGTTGGCTGTCTTCTCCCCTGTGAAGGTCGAAGTGTCATCCAGCAATAAAGAAGCATCACATCCCTGCGAGCCAGCAACACATCGTCCATTAATTCTCCTCTGGTTGATCCTAATTGTGCGCTTGTGATCTAAATAGAAGCCTAATCAAGCTAAAGAAGAAGACTTGCTTGAACAAAGCAGTCGTGGAAGTGAAGCCTGAGCAAGGAAGCACCCATGCGGCGGTCCCTGGCCACTGCTGCTCTCACGGCGGTGCGAATGATGGAGAGAGCATTCGGGCATGAGGTGTTGTAGAACGTCGGCGACAGCTGAGCTGAAGCTAATGGAACGAAGAAGAAGCTGACGATTAGCGAGCACAAAGCGATACTGCAAGATAAGCCCCGGAACGAAGCCATTTCTGTGCACGGAGGTCAGCACCTACTCCCGTTTCTTATTAATAAACACATGGCTGCCAATCATGACATGGTCTTCCCTTTGAAAGTTCTTCAAACAGGGAAATCACAAGGAACATACAACCAACAGGAAAAGCCAAACCTTTGACCATATATATATATATATATATATATATATATATATATATATATATATATATATATATATATATATATAAAAGAGAGAGAGAGAGAGAGAACAGTTGAAAACCTGAACATTCAAATGGCAATAGTTTAATTCAAAGGTACACATGTTTTAGACAGTAAAAAAAAACATCCAAATCAATTCAATTAAATTTGATATGATTCAATTAAAGATAGAAGCGTCAAGTACTTGAAGTGCCACCTATGTAGATCGAGATCGAAAAATATTTTCTGATCAGATCCCTCTGATACCCAAGTAAGTAACCTAAGATATATGAATTCAATCATCAATAGTAAAAAATAGTATACTTAGCAATAAATGGATAAAATATTTTATAAAATATTCTTTCAGGGGATAATTTTTAATCATTTATACTTTCTAACAACAGATTTCCCTTTGGTTTTGTCAAAAAATTCTCAATATAAACTATTGATCTTTTACGTCTACACCGCTATATTTGAAAATCTGCACTATAAAATTTCAACCGCATAACATAGTTTGTTTGATCTTGCTACTATATTTTTTTTATCCAAATCTCTATGAAATTTTTATAATATCTTTGACACTTCCGGATTTTCCTTTGATTTCGTCGAAAAATTCTTAATATAAACCACTAATCTTTTACGTTCAATCTGCTACACTTGAAAATCTGTGATGTAGAAAATTTCAGCCGCATATTGTTACCTTAACCCATCTATTTACAATCTTTATTGAATGAAATATCTTATACACTTCATAGATCATCTTGGTTTATATATAAGATTGATGTATCGAGGAGTTCATCTTTAAAAACGATTTTGTGTTACTACAAATTTTCGTTGTAAATCGTTGAAATTTTTCGACGAGAATTCTGCTATCGCAACTTGCACCAATTTCCTTGCTGTTATACTGCTAAAGTTTTCTTGATTAAATTGGACATCCTTGCTGCCATATAAAATGAGATTTTGCTGTCAATTCTCTCATCAAATTTCTTAAGTTTTTTGTGAAAATTTCATCGAGAAACCGTTGTTTCTTCGATGATAATTCTGCTCTTACAAGACAACACATACCTGCAGCAACTTCCATTGATTTCTATCAAACCTTTGCTGCCATCTACTGCAAATCTAAAACTTTCATCCACAGCCATAAAACTCCACCAAACCACTCCCTCAAACTGCACCCAAAACAACCACAAAATAAGCCTAAACCGTAGCCTGCATCCACCGATCCACCAACCCTTTCGACCATCACTTCTCTCAACCTATACATGTCTTTAACTAGACAACAAAAGAGAGATCTTAACATCACATATTTGGAGGCATATACTATGATATCTGAGGAGGCAATCAATACTAAATTCGAAGCTTTCGAGGCGCGATTGGAGGATAAGATTTGGATGCTCTTTACCGAACTCAGATTGGGTCGACCACTAAGTCCGAAGAAATCATATCAAGGAGAGAACTCTGCCCAATCGCACCAAGCCCAAAGAGATGACTTCCAAGGGAGGAGAGACTCTATGATCGACCCTAACTATCTACGCATGAGGGTAGACTTCCCTAGATGGGAAGAAGGAGACCCGATTGGTTAGATCTCACGCATGGAGCAATATTTTCGATACCACAAAACTGTGGATGCATTTATGGTAGAAATTATAGCTATACATCTTGAAGGAGATGTCATACAGTGGTTTGACTAATTTGAACACACTTATGAAGTCCTCTCATGACAACAATTCAAAGAAAGACTACTGATCCTCTTTGGACCAACCGATTATGAGAACACTGACGAACAACTAGCAAAGATCCGACAAACCTCCACCATTCAGGGGTACCAAATCAGGTTTGAAAGGTTATCTAATTAATCTCATGATTGGTTTGAAAAATAGCTATTGGGGATCTTCATTGAGAGCTTGAAGCTGGAGATCCGGGAAGAAGTTAAAGCATGACAACCATACACGCTTATGACAGCTATCTCTTTCGCACAATTTCAAGAGGAGCGATTGAACTATGAAGCCCGGAGGACTAGGGTTACTCCTTGACCAGCAATACTGAAGCCCTCAGCCCTCCATACTGTCAACCGAGTCCCTGTACCAAAAAGGTTGACAAGAGAAGAGCTTCGGGAGCGATATGCGAAGCGGTTATATTAGCACTATGACGAGCCGTGGAGCCGTGAGCATTGTTGTAGTAAAGGGAGACTTCTTATAACTGAACCAATAGAAGAAGAAGTCATTGAATATCCAGAAAAGAGCATTGAACATGAAGAAGAAGATGTGGAAGAAGAGCCACAACCGACCGACATTACGGTACACGCACTAGTTGGCTACTCAAACCTGCAAACGATGAAAGTTGGAGGCCTTCTCAAACAACAACCAATCACTATTCTCATCGACACTGGCAGCACTAATAACTTCCTAAATAGTAAGGTTGTAGCTCTAATGGCACTCCACATCGAAGGTTGTAGCAAGTTCGATGTAAAGGTCACAGACTGTAGAACCCTAAAGTGCGACCAAAGATGCCCGTAGGCGAAACTATTGCTGCAGGACCAAGAGATAATTGTATATTTCTTCCTCCTCCCTCTTGATGATCATGAGGCTATGCTTAGAATTAAATAGTTGATGACATTAGGTGATATTTCTTAGAATTTTATAAAACTAATTATGAAATTTTATAGTAAGGAGAAACAGGTGATACTGCATAAGAAACGTTGAGGCGACGTAATGATGATTTACAAACAACAAATGGAGAAGGTTTTGCATAAAGCATACAGCGGCTTTTTGGTACAACTTGAGCAGCAAACTAAGGGAGAGCCAACAGAATTTGAAGATCCAAATATACTTTCTTTGCTTGCTAAATTTTCAGATATATTTGATGAACCGCACAACCTACCTCTTACCTGTCGGCATGATCATTGTATAACGATTCTTCCAGAAAAACCTCTAGTAAATACTTAGTCATATCAGTATCCACATCTCCAGAATGATGAAATAGATAGGATTATAAAAGAGATGCTCGAAATAGAAGTTATTCAGCCAAGTTGCAGCCCCTACTCTTCACTGGTGCTCCTCATACGAAAGAAGGACGGAATATAGCGATTATGTGTTGATTACCAAGCTCTCAATGGCATAACCATCAAGGACAAATATCCTATTCCAATAGTAGATGAATTGCTAGATGAAAGGGAGGACAAATCTTCACAAAGCTGGACCTTTGATCCGGGTATCATCAAATATGAGTGTGCGAAGAAGACATACCGAAAACCACATTTTGAACACACAACGATCACTACGAATTTTTGCTTTCTTCAATAAAAGGTGGAATATCTTGGGCATATCATATCAAAGGAAGGTGTGGCAGTGGACCCCTCCAAAATTGGAGCAATGCAGAACTGGCTGACCTCGAGGAACATAAAATTGCTACGTGGCTTTCTCGGTTTAATAGGCTTCTACTGCAAGTTCGTAAAAAAGATGGAAAGATCAGTGCACCACTTACTTCCTTGCTGAAAAAAGATACTTTCCAATAGTTGGACAAAGCCACCACTGCCTTCGTCAAACTTAAAGCTACAATGACGAGAACACCCACACTAGTGCTACTCGACTTCGGCAAGACTTTCGTTATTGAAGTCGATGCCTCCGGAGTCAGAATTGGTGTTGTACTAATGTAAGATAGCCGCCCCCTCGCTTATACTAGTAAGGCATTATTTCCTTCCCATCTCAAAATGACTATTTATGACAAGGAGATGCTCACGATTGTGCATGCGGTGGCCAAATGTGTTAGGATCGAGAGCACTAAGAGGGGGGGGGGGGTGAATTAGTGCAGCGGAAATCTTACAGCGATTAAAAACCAAAAGCTGCGTTCGTTCAAAAACTATTATGATGCAAAAGCAAATTCTCAGTTTGTAACTAAGTGCAGTTTGCGTCTAAGCGCAGATTGCGTCTAAGCGCAGTTTTGCGTCTAAGCGCAGTTTACGTCTAAACTCAGATTTACGTCTAAACGCAGTTTTACGTCTAAACGCAGATTTACGTCTAAACGCAGATTTACGTCTAAACGCAGATTTACGTCTAAACGCAGTTTTACGTCTAAACACAGATTTACGTCTAAACTCAGATTTACGTCTTAAACTCAGATTTACGTCTAAACGCAGATTTACGTCTAAACGCAGTTTTACGTCTAGACGCAGATTTACGTCTAAACTTTGAAACTCGTTTGTATACTCGCAGAAGGCAGTATGCAGTTGAAATCAAGACGTAAACGTGAACTGAGAACTGATGATTGAGCGAGGAAAGCCGATTTACGTCTGAATGCAGTTTTACGTCTAAATGTTAAAACTCGTTCGTAAAATTGTAGAGGACAGTTTGCAGTTATCAATAGGATCAAAATGTAAGTGTAAACTGCAAAGAAGCTCGTTCGTAAAAGCACGAAAAACAGTTCTGCAGAATCAAACGTAAACGTAAACTGTAATGTATGAAAATACGAATTTACGTCTGAATGCAGATTCGGAAGAACAACACTTAGAACTTGTTCGTGAAAGCGCAGAGAGCAGTAGTAATGAAGGAGGTTTGCAGTAATGATAAAGTGCTCGAAAATAAACGCAAACCAGAGATTTAGAGTGGTTCGGTCAGCCTTGACCTACTCCACTTTTGGCTTCCTCCACCGACGAGGTTGCCGACGTCAACTAGGGGCCTTCCTTCAATAGGCGAAGGCCAAACTGCCCTTTTACAATTTCTCTCCTTTTGACAGGCTCAGGAGACAACCTTTACAGACCTTTCTCTCCTCACTTTACAACTGAAAACTTGAAGAACAGAAGGAGGAGACTTAAAGGCTTTACAACACTTTTGAGCTCTTAGAATCACAGAAAAGATCAAGATTTCGGTGTAGGTCTGTTTCTTTTCAGTGCTGAATGGGTGGGGTATTTATAGGCCCCAACCCAATACAAAATTCGAGCTCAAAACCATCAAATCCCGAAATTCCGGGATCAGGTGGTTGCACCTCTTGACTGGAGAGGTTGCACCGCCTGGCAGAGCTCGAAGATTGAGCTCAGGCGGATGCACCTCTCTGTTAGGGGTGGTTGCACCTTTCTGCCAGAGCTCGAAGACCGAGCTCAGGCGATGCATCACCTGTCCAAGGAGGTTGCATCACTCTGCCAGAGCTCGAAGACCGAGCTCGGTGGTTGCACCTCTCGGCAGAGCTCGGAACTTGAGCTCTGGCGGTGCTACCTCTTGACAGAGGAGGTTGCACCGCCCAGTCTCACTTGGAGACTGAGCCGTGGGCGGTTGCACCTCCTGGCTGGAGCGGTTGCACCACCCAGTCTCGCTGGGAGACTTAGCCTGGGCGGTTGCACCTCCCACAGCTACTTGGGTTCGAATGGGTTGAACCATTCGACCCAACTTGAGTTCTTCAGGGGCCCAATTGCCCCAGGATTAAGCTAATGGGATCACCTCCCATTTCTAACTTAATCACCGTGCTAACTACGATTAAATCTAAGACAAATTCTGCAGCTCTGCTTCGGTACGTCAATCGCTTCTTCCGGCGAGTTTCCGGCGAACTTCCGTCGATCATCCGATGAACCCTCGGTGATGCTTCTGCGGACTTCCGGCAAACTCCTGGACTTTGCGACGATCCACTTGGCGAGTTCCGACGAGCTTCGCTTGGCAAGCTTCTAGACTTCTCGGATCTGTTCTCGCTGAACCTCCGACGACCGTCCGAACTTCCGTCGAACTCTAGAACTCCCAACGTGATCATGATCTTGACTCCGGCGCAACACCTGCTACTTGTCTAACTTTCATCGTAGTTAATCCTGCACAACAAAACAAAAACTTCGATCGAGACAATTAGTTCTAAGCAATTAACCAAGTTGTCCGGCATGTCATTGGTCCCTCGACGCTTCGTCCGATTCTTCGGCGCATCGTCTTTTCCTGTGGCCTATTGCCCAATCGGTCAGTTGACTCCGCAACTCCGATATCCTTGGCACAATACCCGCTCTTCTTGGCCCGATGCCCGAGTCCACGACCCGAAGCCTTCTGTCGATACGTCGACCGATCCACCGGCCCGACGTCCAATCTTCTGACATGTTCCTCCGGCACAACATGATGTTCCTGCTTTAATTGTCTCATCCTGATCGAAGCATCCTGCGTCACTCAAAACGCAGATTAAATCATAAACACATATCAAGTAGTTTCATCATCAAAATACGAGATTCAACAATCTCCCCCTTTTTGATGATGACAACCACTTGATGACGGAGTTAAGCTTAACTCCCGGAGTTTAAACAAACTCCCCCTATCAATATGCCATATTGATAGAACCTTGAATTCAAACTGAATTCAAGTCATTGCAATATTCATCATGAATACTTGCAACACGTCAACATGAACTTATGCATCACATGTCATGTCATCAACATACTTCTCCCCCTTTGTCATCAACAAAAAGGAGAAGTACTACAATCAAGTGTGTGTGTTATTGGTTCAACTCATTGCATGAAAATCATAATGTCAAGTTTTATCATCATGCAAGTTTGCTAATATCAAATACCAACATAAAAAATTGCGATGTAAGCTTTTGATATCATAATGCAAACATTTCAAGTGTTTATCAATTATAGCATTTCATCACATGGTATAATACAAGTTTGGCAATCATAGCATCAATTCATATATTTCTCATCATGGCAGTGTTTATCAATTCATATATATATCTCCCCCTTTGTCATCAACAAAAAGCATAGTAACTATGATACCAGAAAATAATAATAGCAAGCTTATAGAGGAATTTTACATAGATTGCTTTAAATACTTCTTCCCCTTTGTGTTATAATCCATTGTAAAGATTTTGTAAGATGGAATACATACACATGAATCACTTCATCAAATCTATTTCAGAAACTCAATTTTCATGAAGGTGTACGAGAAAATCTGTTTCATAAATAAGATGCATTCGGACAAGATTTTGTTGCAGATTTTCACATAGAATCATGGAAATCAAGTGATTTGATCATACAACATAGTCCGAAAAAAAAAAATATTTTTTAACAAATTTATCTGTTCGGACATATTAACATTCCTAGTTTTCTTCGAATGAAATTAAAACACAAGATTTTCAGAACTTTTAGTTTCAAAGCACAACATTCTTAATTTGGACACATTACAAACAGTAATGATAAGAAGTGAGTATCATAAACAGTAACTTTTACCATAATAGATGTTTACAGCCAGTTCATCAGAAGTGAGTATCATAAGAAGTTTACAACAACAACAGGTGTTCAATAAGTTCATTGATGCGGTGGAAAATTAAAGTGCCTAAACAAAGAGTCAAATTGACTATGAATTTGCTGCAGCTCAGATAGGATTTGATCTTGTCTTTGTTCAATCCGTTCTTGTCTCTGTTCGAATCGATCCATACGAATCCCAATTTCTTCGATGGATGTATGAGTTTGCTCAGCTGGATGTGTTTCCTCAAGGGGAAGGATCGGAGGAGATTGGGTACTCCTAAAGACTGGGGTTTTCGGCTCTGATTCAGGTTCAGGTTCAGGCTGAGGGGGATCTGTCCTTCTAGGGAGTCTAACCCAGTTACCGTTTCTATAGTAGCATCTTAGTCGGTGAAGTAGATTTTTGTTTATTATGCTGTATCGATCTACTTTCATTACTTCTTCTTCTGGTGATATTAGAATGTCGTAAGCTTTTATTATTCTAGTGATTATACCACCATATGGGAGCATCATATCTTTCTTAGATAATTCTAACATATTTTGTTGAATAAGATAGCCAAGACAGATGTCATGTCCCTTCAAGATAGAGTACATAGTTCCTAATTCTAGTTGACTTATTTCATCATGATGGTATTGTTTAGGAAGAATTATACTAGTCATGATATAATGAAGTATCTTAGTGTTCAAAGGCAATAGATGTTCACAACTTTTAGGAACCAATGCTATGTTAGGATTGGCAAAGATTGTTCCTAAGGCTTCAACATAGGATGTTCCAATACTTTCATCATCCCATGATCCTCTAAAGTAGAGTCCTATGCTTTTTATGGGAATGCCTATCATATCACAAATGAATTTATCAGTGATTGAGATGTGTTGTCCCAAAAGATAGGTGGACATTCTTCCTTCATCATCTATTTGTATGTTATTGTAAAATAATCTAACAAGCCTAGGATAGATGGGTTCATTAATCTGCAAGATTGGAAGTAGATCTAGGTTCGCAAACCATTGGATGGTCTCTAAGTTTCTTAGTTCATTTAGATCTACGTATTTTCCCTTAGTAATACATCTAAGTTCGAAAGAGGGAAATTTTTCAGCATGGTATTTTGAATCGAAAAGAGTGAAATCAAACTCTTCTACTAATCTCCTCTTTCCCTTGTCCCTTGAGGATCTTCTAGATCCCATAACTACTGCTGTTTAGAGGGATGATGATAAGCTAAAGTAAATGAAGAACAAAACAGAATTTAAGAGCTTCTTAGAGAGTACCTTTGTGAAATCTTCAAGAGAAGGAAGGATTCTTGATGTTTTGCTCCGAAATGGGAGGTATTTGGAAGGCTTAGAGGAGTGAAATGGGAATGGAGGAGACTTGGAAGAGTAGAGGAGGAAATGGGGGTGAGTTGGGGTCGGTTCCTTAGCCGGCCCTAGTATGGGTTTAAAGGGCAGAGCTGCTGGCGGTTGCACCTCTGGCTGGAGCGGTGCAACCTCTGGCAACCCGTGATAGCTGGAGGTGTCACCGCCAGCTGGAGAGGTGCCACCGCCTGCAGCCAGTGAGCACCTAATATGATTTGATTAGGGAGCCTTTGCCTTGAGGAGAGTTTCAGAGCAATTAATGTTTGTTAGATGATTTCGTATGAGTTTTTATTTAAGGAAGAAGCTCTTGTACGATCAAGATAGATCTTTTAACGTGCATACGTATGTTTGTTTGATATCCCTTTTAAGATCATGACATATTTGGATATCATACGTTTCTAATAAGGTTGTATCGTATTTGTGATTTCACAACTTCCACTTGTTGCGAGTTCCTTTTTGATTCTTGGTTTATGACCATTGAGAGTCAAGGAGCAGAATATTATTTCTTGCTCCGGCCTAGACTTTTAATGTTTTTATAGGAATGGATGATCTTTAGGAACCCATTTGCTTTTGGGTGCCTCATAAATAGATCTACATTTTCTATCATGTTGCATAGAGTTTATCATGGTTCCTTTAGGAACCCAAATTAATTTGTTTGGACTTATTTTCTTGAATGGACAACAATGTGTCTTGTGTCCCGATTTGCAACAAAAGTTGCACTTGGTTTGGTGTTGAACATGTAAGATGGAGCCTTTTATGAAGGTGGTTGGATTTTGATGAGGATTTCTCACAAATCCAATCCCGCTCCTTTTTGGAATGTGACCCTTGTTTGCAAGGATCATGTTTAATGACTTGCTACCAACCTCGAATTTCTTCAAGGTGTCCTTGAGTAGCAGATTTTCTTTTTGCATAGTTTCTAAATCATGACATTTGATACATGAATTTATACTATCATGATGTTCGACTTTTAACTTATCAAACTCACAAGTAAGATTATCATGCATCTTTTTCAGCAATTTATATTTTCTACTTATACTCTTGCATTCGTCAAATAAGTCATTGAAGGCATTTAATAATTCATCGAAAGATAAATCAGCATCTATTGAATTTATTACCTCGTCTTCGATGGCCATTAAGGCGTAATGAGCAACTTGCTCGGTGTTGGACTCCTCTTCCTCAGATGCGCTCGAATCATCCCATGTTGCTTGGAGCGCCTTCTTCTTTGTTGTTCTTTTCTTGACTTGGGGACAATCATTCTTGTAGTGTCCCGGCTTTTTACATTCGTAGCAGATCACTTGGTCCTTCTTGGGTTCAAGTTTATTTTTCACATCGTTTTTAAACTTGTTTCTTTTGAAGAATTTCTTAAACTTTCTTGTCAAAAGTGCCAAGTCATCATCACAGTCCTCATCACTTGAGTTTTCTCTCAAGTGGCATTCAGAAGTTTTAAGTGCCATATCCTTCCTGTTCTTTGGAAGGATGTCTTCTTGCTCTTCATGAGCTTTGCAAGTCATTTCGTAGGTCATTAATGACCCGATTAGTTCTTCAAGAGGGAAGTTGCGCAGATCCTTTGCCTCTTGAATGGCAGTGACTTTAGGATCCCAACTTTTAGGAAGGGATCTTAGTATTTTATTTACGAGTTCAAAATCCGAAAAACTTTTTCCGAGTCCTTTTAGACCGTTGACGACATCCGTGAAATGGGTAAACATGTCGCCAATGGTTTCACTCGGTTTCATTCGGAAAAGTTCAAAAGAATGCAGCAACAGATTGATTTTTGACTCTTTCACTCTACTTGTGCCCTCGTGGGTCACTTCAAGTGTGTGCCAAATATCAAAAGCAGTTTCGCAAGTTGAAACACGATTAAACTCGTTTTTATCAAGTGCGCAAAATAAGGCATTCATAGCCTTTGCATTAAGAGCGAAAGCCTTCTTTTCCAACTCATTCCAATCGATCATTGGAAGAGAAGACTTTGAAAATCCGTTTTCAACAAGGTTCCACAGTTCAAAATCCATAGAAATAAGAAAGATCCTCATTCGGGTCTTCCAGTAAGTGTAGTCCGTTCCACTGAACATGGGTGGACGTGTAATCGAATGCCCCTCTTGGTTTCCGGCGTATGCCATCTCTCTTGGGTTTTAATCCTTTAGAGAGTTAACCTTGCTCTGATACCAATTGTTAGGATCGAGAGCACTAAGAGGGGGGGGGGGGGTGAATTAGTGCAGCGGAAATCTTACAGCGATTAAAAACCAAAAGCTGCGTTCGTTCAAAAACTATTATGATGCAAAAGCAAATTCTCAGTTTGTAACTAAGTGCAGTTTGCGTCTAAGCGCAGAATGCGTCTAAGCGCAGTTTTGCGTCTAAGCGCAGTTTACGTCTAAACTCAGATTTACGTCTAAACGCAATTTTACGTCTAAACGCAGATTTACGTCTAAACACAGATTTACGTCTAAATGCAGATTTACGTCTAAATGCAGATTTACGTCTAAACGCAGTTTTACGTCTAAACTCAGATTTACGTCTTAAACTCAGATTTACGTCTAAACGCAGATTTACGTCTAAACGCAGTTTTACGTCTAGACGCAGATTTACGTCTAAACTTTGAAACTCGTTTGTGTACTCGCAGAAGGCAGTATGCAGTTGAAATCAAGACGTAAACGTGAACTGAGAACTGATGATTGAGCGAGGAAAGCCGATTTACGTCTGAATGCAGTTTTACGTCTAAATGTTAAAACTCGTTCGTAAAATTGTAGAGGACAGTTTGCAGTTATCAATAGGATCAAAATGTAAGTGTAAACTGCAAAGAAGCTCGTTCGTAAAAGCACGGAAAACAGTTCTGCAGAATCAAACGTAAACGTAAACTGTAATGTATGAAAATACGAATTTACGTCTGAATGCAGATTCGGAAGAACAGCACTTAGAACTTGTTCGTGAAAGCGCAGAGAGCAGTAGTAATGAAGGAGGTTTGCAGTAATGATAAAGTGCTCGAAAATAAACGCAAACCAGAGATTTAGAGTGGTTCGGTCAGCCTTGACCTACTCCACTTTTGGCTTCCTCCACCGACGAGGTTGCCGACGTCAACTAGGGGCCTTCCTTCAATAGGCGAAGGCCAAACTGCCCTTTTACAATTTCTCTCCTTTTGACAGGCTCAGGAGACAACCTTTACAGACCTTTCTCTCCTCACTTTACAACTGAAAACTTGAAGAACAGAAGGAGGAGACTTAAAGGCTTTACAACACTTTTGAGCTCTTAGAATCACATAAAAGATCAAGATTTCGGTGTAGGTCTGTTTCTTTTCAGTGCTGAATGGGTGGGGTATTTATAGGCCCCAACCCAATTCAAAATTCGAGCTCAAAACCATCAAATCCCGGAATTCCGGGATCAGGCGGTTGCACCTCTTGACTGGAGAGGTTGCACCGCCTGGCAGAGCTCGAAGACTGAGCTCAGGCGGATGCACCTCTCTGTCAGGGGTGGTTGCACCTTTCTGCCAGAGCTCGAAGACCGAGCTCAGGCGATGCATCACCTGTCCAAGGAGGTTGCATCACTCTGCCAGAGCTCGAAGATCGAGCTCGGTGGTTGCACCTCTCGGCAGAGCTCGGAACTTGAGCTCTGGCGGTGCTACCTCTTGACAGAGGAGGTTGCATCGCCCAGTCTCACTTGGAGACTGAGCCGTGGGTGGTTGCACCTCCTGGCTGGAGCGGTTGCACCGCCCAGTCTCGCTGGGAGACTTAGCCTGGGCGGTTGCACCTCCCTGCCTGGGCGGTTGCACCTCCCACAGCTACTTGGGTTCGAATGGGTTGAACCATTCGACCCAACTTGAGTTCTTCAGGGGCCCAATTGCCCCAGGATTAAGCTAATGGGATCACCTCCCATTTCTAACTTAATCACCGTGCTAACTACGATTAAATCTAAGACAAATTCTGCAGCTCTGCTTCGGTATGTCAATCGCTTCTTCCGGCGAGTTTCCGGCGAACTTCCGTCGATCATCCGATGAACCCTCGGTGATGCTTCTGCGGACTTTCGGCAAACTCCTGGACTTTGCGACGATCCACTTAGCGAGTTCCGACGAGCTTCGCTTGGCAAGCTTCTGGACTTCTCGGATCTGTTCTCGCTGAACCTCCGACGACCGTCCGAACTTCCGTCGAACTCTAGAACTCCCAACGTGATCATGATCTTGACTCCGGCGCAACACCTGCTACTTGTCTAACTTTCATCGTAGTTAATCCTGCACAACAAAACAAAAACTTCGATCGAGACAATTAGTTCTAAGCAATTAACCAAGTTGTCCGGCATGTCATTGGTCCCTCGACGCTTCGTCCGATTCTTCGGCGCATCGTCTTTTCCTGTGGCCTAATGCCCAATCGGTCAGTTGACTCCGCAACTCCGATATCCTTGGCACAATACCCGCTCTTCTTGGCCCGATGCCCGAGTCCACGACCCGAAGCCTTCTGTCGATACGTCGACCGATCCACCGGCCCGACGTCCAATCTTCTGACATGTTCCTCCGGCACAACATGATGTTCCTGCTTTAATTGTCTCATCCTGATCGAAGCATCCTGCGTCACTCAAAACGCAGATTAAATCATAAACATATATCAAGTAGTTTCATCATCAAAATACGAGATTCAACAAAATGGAGATCGTACTTGATCGGACGACGCTTTCAAATCAAGATCGACCATAAAAGCCTAAAATATTTCTTAGAGCAAAAGATATCTTCCCCCGAGCAACAAAAATGGGTAACAAAGCTTCTTGAATATGATTATGAAATAACTTACAAAAAAGGGAAAGAGAATGTTGTTGCAGATGCGCTTTCACGGCTACCCAAGCAAACTGAATTTTCGACCATTTTACTTTCGACTAGCAACATCCCTGAGGATATTAAGAGGGAATGGTAGGAAGATCCGGAGACCAATAAGATCATAAAAAAAAAAACGAAGGAAGCGCCAAGCTCCGTGGCTCATTACAATTGAGACTCAAAAGAATTATGCTATAAGGGCACTAAATTGTAAATGAGTACGACGTATCACCCGCAAACCGATGGCTAGATGAAAGTGGTAAACAGGTGCTTGGAGACAGCCCAAAGCCACCTACCAAATATGACTACCCAAGGAGAACTCCATACCTAGTCGAGTGCCATTATTGATCGACAGATCTTGACTCGACGACGACGACCCACTATTGAAGTGCTAATATGGTGGGAGAACTTACCAGTAGAAGGTGCTACTTGGGATAACTATGACGACTTGAAGATCAAATTCCTAGAATTCATAGATTGTCAGCCCGAGTACAAGGCTGATTTGAAGAGGGCGGGTTTGTTAGGACTCTAACTAGGAGAGTCCTAATTGAGAGGGGTATTCTTGTAAAACCTACCTAAGCCGACCCTTATTAAAGAGGTGAAGAGGCTGGCTAGGGTTTGAAGGTTATTTCTTAGAGAAGAATTAGGAGTTGTAAAGGAACTTACTAGCAGAATGTGTCACTTGGGAGAACTATGATGACTTGAAGATCAAATTCCCAGAATTCATGGATTGTTAGCCTCAAGGACAAGGTTGATTTGAAGAGGACAAGTATATTAGGACTCTAACTTGGAGAGTCCTAATTGAGAGGGGCATTCTTGTAAAACCTACCTAAGCCGACCCCTATTAAAGAGGTGAAGAGGTTGGCTAGGGTTTGAAGGTTATTTCTTAGAGAAGAATTAGGAGTTGTAAAGGAATATGAGTCTTGAGTAGGAGTCCTATTAGGAGTCTCGAGTAGGAGTCTTAATTTAGTAGGAGTCCTATTAGGAGTTAGGGTTTAGAAACCCTATAAATAGCCATGTATTCATCCTCTTTTGATAAGCAATAGATGAATCTTTTTTGCAGCCTTTGAGTAGCAACTTGGAGGGAGGAACCCCTATAGAGTTCCAAGGAGGCCAATTCCCTAAAGAGATCAAACCCAAGTTTAGAATCTGCAAGGGTTTTAACAGAAACCTTCGCTCTTGTGGCACGATTAGAAGCTATAAGGATGCTCCTTGCTTTTGCTAGTAGTAATAATTTTAAGTTGTTTCAAATGGATGTCAAAAATACTTTTCTTAATGGCTTTATTTTCGAAGAAGTATATGTTGAACAACCTCCCGGATTTAAGAATGATAATTTTTCTAATCATGTGTTTAAATTGACTAAAGCTCTCTATGGATTGAAACAAGCTCCAAGGAATTAGTATGAGAGACTTAACTCATTTCTTATTCAAAATAATTTTTCTAAAGGCAAGGTCGATACCACATTATTTATTAAAAAAATTAAAAATATTTTTTTTATTATTCAAATTTATGTTGATGATATTATTTTTTGTTCTACGAATGAATCTTTATGCGAATCATTTGCCAAAAGTATGAGCCAAGAGTTTGAAATGAGTTTAATGGGTGAATTAACTTTCTTTTTAGGTTTACAAATTAAACAACTTAGTAATGATATTTTTCTTAGTAAAAAAAATATGCATTAGATTTGCTGAAATAGTTTAATATAGATAATTCAAAAGCTATCAATACTCCTATGAGTACCTCCATCAAGTTAGACATTGAGAAAGTGAAGAAAGCTTTGATAAAAAAACTTATAGGGGTATGATAGGTAGTTTACTATACCTCACCTCAATGAGATCGGACATTATGTTTAGTGTAGGACTTTGTGCTAGGTTTCAATCTAACCCCAAGCAATCTCATTTAAAAGTCATTAAAAGAATTTTTAGATACCTAAAAGGGACTTCTAAACTAGGATTATGGTATCCAAAAGCAAAAAATTTTGAATTGCTTGGTTATGTCGATGCTGATTTTGCTAGCTGCCAAATGGATAGAAAGAGTATATCAGGAACATGTCAATTTTTAGGACACATACTTGTTTCTTGGTCTTCCAAGATACAAAACTCGGTTGCATTATCTACAACCGAAGTTGAGTACATAGTAGCAGGTGCATGCTGTGCTCAAGTTATATGGATGAAAAACACTTTAGAGGATTATGGAATTCACCTGAAAAATATACTTATAAAGTGTGATAATACTAGTGCAATATACTTAACAAAAAATCCTATTCAATACTTTAGAACTAAACATATTGGTATTAGGCACTATTTTATACGAGATCATGTTAATAACCATGACATATCTCTAGAATTTATTGATACAAAACATCAATTAGCTGATATTTTTACAAAACCTTTGATTGAGGAACAATTTGATTTTATTAGAAGAGAGTTAGAGATGTTAAATTATCCGAATGCATGATCCTTGATGTATATCTTTTTGGACTTTCTCATTTTCTTTTTGGGCTTTCATGAAATAAAAAATATGAAAACTTAATGATGTTTGATACATGGAATTCATTGACAAATGCATCTTTCACATATTTCACTTTCATGAATTTTTAATGAGAAACATATTTGATTTATGAAGGCTTATTCATAGAATTTCTTTTATCCTTAATATCATATGCTTCTTTCACATGAATTCTTCCTTACTCTTCTCATGAAAGAAATTTTTTTATGAATTTTTAAGTATGAGATGATCACTTGCAAGAATAGAGATTTGATTTCATATGAATATCTTGATCCTTTTCATGAATCCCTTCTCTTTGATTAAAGCATGTTTTAACAAAAACTTATTTAGTGTTTTTGACTTCACAAATTTGGTTCTTAATGGATTCCCTCCTTACGTTCCTTTCTCTCCTTCATTCAAAGTTTTGATGACAAAGGGGGAGAAGTTAATGAAATCTATCGTTTTAATGTTGATAAGTTTTGATATTGAGAAAATTTGAATGTTACCATATAACGATGCAAATTGGATAAACTAGTATGATACTTGCTTAAATTTTTAGCACACTTGTATTATTGAATTATTCTCCTTTTTATTGATGACAAAGGGGGAGAAATGATATGACAAATTGATGACAAATTGGCATTGTAAATGTATGTAATGTATCTTATCGTAAATACTTGTATATTTTGACAAATTGGCATTATAAATGTATGCAATGTATCTTAACGTAAATGCTTATATCTTATCATGAATGCTTGAAATATGATTGGTATCGTCAAATACAAATACTTGAAGAATATCAAATGTTTACTTGAAACGTATCGTAATATGACATGATTACTTATAAATGTTTTATTCTAGCATCATGCTTGATTTTGTATCAAAATGATAAATGTCTATTGCTTATTGGAATCATGCATCGGATTAATGAATCATCATTTTTTTGAAATTTGAATCTTGGAAAGTCTCATATTTGAAATTTCTATCAGATGTAAAAATGATGATTGTTTATCATCTTTCTATGTTGAACTTGAAAATGGATGTCATGCTTTGACATCATTTTTATTGATAAATACGTGATATCGTATTTTGAGAATGTTAAATCATGATAGTACATGTTGATATATTTAAATGAACTAAATTTATCGGTTTAATACTTGAATTCAAAGGCCTTGAATTTAAGAATATCTTTTCTATATGACGAAGTTAACCTTAACTCCCCCTATCTATATGCTACTTGAATTCAAAGTGTAGCATATAGATAGGGGGAGTTAAGGTTAACTTCGTCATCAATTGATTGTCATCATAAAAAAAGGAAAGATTACTGAATCTCAAATTTTAATGATAAAATCAATTATAAATTGTTTGATCTAATCTATATGTTGAGAAATGTATATAGGATTAACTATGATAACAGTAAGACATAAAGTAAATGTTGTATCGGAGTCAAGATCGAGACTTCGTTGGGAGTTCGAGAGTTCGTCGGAAGTCCGGACGTTCGTCAGAAGTTCTGCCGGAACTAACCAAGAAGTCCAAGAGCTTGCCAAAGAAGCTCGTCGGAACTCGCCAAGAAGATCGTCGTAAAGTCCAAGAGCTCGCTGGGAGTCCGTCGGAACATTACCGAGAGATCCTCGGAAGTTCATTGGAAGCTCGCCGGAAGAACAATTGACATACTGGAACAATAATGCTTTTGTTAAATGTCTTAATTATTATAGTTAGCACTTAAATTGAATTAAGATTGGGAGGTAATCCCACTAACTCAGTTAGGGGTCAACTGGGCCATTAACAACGCTGAATTGGGTCGGATTGAACAGCTCATTCAGCACTTGAAACCACGGCCGACGGTGGCACCACCTGGTGACACGGTCTCCCAAGTGTTCTGGGTGATGGTACCGCCCAGACTGAGTGGTGGTACCACCGATAGTTAATACTGCCAGCGGTGGTACCGCCCCTATCAAGCGGTGGTACCGCCAGAGCTCAATTACTAAGCTTTGTCAAGTAGTGGTACCACCCAGTGTGAGAGTGTTAGGCGGTAGTACCGCCCAGTAATGGCGGTGGTATCATCAGTACCCCAAAATCCAAGGATGTGATACTTTTTGGCTTCAATTCTGAAGTCATTGGGGCCTATAAATATCCCACCATTTTTGCATGAAAGGGCACGAAAGTGTTAACATAATCTTGAATTCTTGGGGTGTTAAAGTGTTGTAAAAGTGAGAAGAGTCCTCCCCTCCCTCTCTTAGCTTTGTAACCATCCAAGAAAGAGGAGTGAGTCTTGTAAGGGTTATCTCCTAAACCTGACAAAAAGAGAGTTTTAAAAGATGGTTGGTCTTCGCCTATTAAAGGAAGACCATTACTGAACGTCAGTGACCTCGATGGAGGAGGAATCGGAAGTGGATGTAGGTCACAACAATTGAAGCACTCTAAATTCTGGTTTGCATTTCTATTTGAGCAATTTACTGTAATCTTCCTTAACTTTCTCTTTACACTCTTACGAACGCCTTCAAGTTTAATATTTTCCAAAATAGATTTAATCAAAATGAATATTTTTTGAAATCAACGATTTTTTCGCTACACTAATTCACGCCCCCCCCTCTTAGTGTCGCTCTTGATCCTAACAAGTACCACCACCTGCAGCACTAACACTAGGCGATACTATCACCTGACACCCTGTCACTAGGCCATACCACCGCCTAATAGTTTCTCGGAGACTGTGTCTAGGTAGTACCAACACCCAGTCTAGTTGTACCATCGCATGACATAGTCTCGGAGATTGTGCTATGACGGTTCTACTTGTTGGGTCACTGTTTAAGCATTTCACTTGGCCCAACACAACCCAGACTTGGGCCCAACTAGTCCCTAATTGAGTTGGCCCAATTCTAACCCAATTATATCTAAAATTTACTTCGATCTAGACAATTATTACAAAGCTAATAAAATATTATCCGGCATATCATTGGTTCATCGATGCCTCATCCGATTCTTCGACGCATTGTCCTCTCTTGCGGCCTATTACCTAATCGGCCAGTTGACCTCTACAACTCTGATTTCCTTGATGCAATTTTTGCTCTTCTTGGCTCGATGCCCGATCACATGGCCCGAGGCCTTTTGTCGATACATCGATCAATCCTCTGGCTTGACGTCCAATCTTCTGATGTGTTCCACTCCAGCCCAACATGATTCTTCCTGCTTTTAATTATCTCTTCTCGATCGAAGCTTCCTGCGTTACTCAAAATGCAGATTAGATAAACACTATCAATTTGTTTCATTATCAAAATTCGAGATTTAACAATCTCCTCCTTTTTTATGATGATAACCAATTGATGACGGAGTTAACCTTAACTCCCCCTATCAATATGTCATATTGATATAACTGTTGAATTCAAAAATTCAAGCAACATGTCATCATAAAATCATGCATAACATCATCAGACTTCTCCCCTTTTGTCATCAACAAAAAAGAAAAATGTAACTATCAAGTGTTTGAGATATGCGAGTTTTACAATATTTTAGAACATGTAAGTTAGCAAATTTTACATCATTTTAGAGGTTGCAAGGTAGCAATTTTTGAGATGTTCAAGAAAAAAACTTTTGCTTCTTAAAATTTACAAGTTAGCAATCTTTGCTTCTCTCTAGTATGTTTTTGCATCTTCTTGAATTGTGTAAGCTAGCAAATCTTTCTCTTTCAAGATGTGCACACTAGTAATTCTTTTCTCCCCTTTTGTCATTGGCAAAAAGAGAGGAATAGTAAAACAATGGTGCAATTCATTTTCCTTTATATCAATTTTTAAATTATGACAAAGATAAAATGTCATTCTTATTGCAATATGTTTGTGCATCATTATAGTTTCAAATTAAAACATGCACAATTTCAAAACCTTACATTTCATCCTTACTTCATGCATAATACCAAAAATAAATCAATCATCACTATGGGCATATCATACATGATATTCAAGCACTCATGATACCAAACATTAAATCAATATTTTTAAATATTACCAAACATTCATCATTTTATTTTCTCCCCTTTTGTCATAGACAAAAAGAGGGGAATATCACAAAGATGTAAATATTCAAGTCATCACTTGGAAGATATCAAGAAAAATTTGGTGGTGAGATATACTTGCTTTGTAAAAATCATGAAAGATAATATCATATGAATACCAAAAGACATGATTTATTTTGATAAATATTTTCTTTAATAAAATGTAAGAAATCATTCGAGAATAAAATGTGAGGGATCTTGATTTACATAAAGAAAATATCATGTTTTGATTATGAGAATTCAAGATCATGTTATAGATAAGACTTATTCAAATCGTCAAATCATCAAAATCATTTTCAAGAGATTCATAAAAAAAATATAAATAGATTTATCGATCTTTTGAGATGCTAGTGATTTTCTTTCTCCCCTTTTTTTCTATTATAAATAAGAAAGAAGAAGAGGAAAATTTTATAATGGTGCAATTCATTTCCTTCTTACATCAATGCTCTAAGCATCACATGAATACAAAGGTAATCATAAGAAAATCATGACATTGAGAGATGAAAGATCAATTGGTGAATGATTCATTTAGATAAATCTTAATAAGAAGGAACAATACAAGAACACATAAGAGATCTTGATTCATAAACGATTTTAAGTTATAAATCTCGAGAAGTCAACATCATGATTTCGATAAAAACCCATTAAATTCAAATCATCAAAATCACTTTCATGGTTCACAAGATTCATAACATAAATAGATTCATTAATTTCTTATTGAAAAACCGATAAGATAGAGATAGAGAAATTTTCAAAATACATTCCCTTTTTAGTTGTTTCAATTTATGTGGTTTGATCTCTTACAATCATGCCTAAGTTTTTTACGCCAAATCATGCATCATCATTTAAAATGGAAAGAGCAAAATTTATCACAAAAATCATCAAGATCAAAAAGTGTAACACATAATTCCAAAATATATAATTTTAAATCATTACTTCAAATCCTCATGCATAATATAAAATCATCGAGCATGATATAAAATCGTTTAACATTTTCATTACGTCTTACATTATTATGTTATTAAAATATCAAGCATAATTTCATTAAACATAAGGCATTTTCAATCAAAATCATTTTGTTTGTTGTAGTAATCTAACTTTATATGCTTAGTAGTAGGAATTAACATGCAATTATCATGCTCAAATTTTAATTTTTTTTAAATCACTTAGAAAGAGAAGCATGATATTTTTTTGTATTTTTTTATTTTACTAACTAATTTAAAAATAATTTCATGAAAAGCATCAAGTAATTTTAAAATAAACTAAGGGGGTTTCGGATGAATCATTTACCTCATCGTCGAGAGCCATTAAGGCGTAGTTTGTCACCTTGCCTTTGTTGGTTTGTTCTTCATCTTCGGATGAACTTGATTCGTCCCAAGCTACCTTGAGTGTTTTCTTCTTCTTTCGTAGCTTCTTCTTTTTAAGTTCATTTTTACTTTTTAATTCTTATTTTAAGAACTTTTTAAGCTTTATTATGAGAAGTTAAAGATCATCATCATCATCACTTGTTATCACTCAAGTCATATTCTATTATTTAAAGTATCAAATCATTCCTGTTCTTTAGAAGGTAGTTCTCATATTCATCATGTTTAGCAAAACTCATTTCATAGGTCATTAAAGACCCGATAAGTTCTTCAATCGAAAAATATTTTAAGTCATTTGATTCTTGTATTGCCGTTACTTTTGAATCCAAATTTTTAAAAAGAGATCGTAAAACTTTATTAACAAGTTCAAGATTTGAAAAACTTTTACCAAGTGCTTTTAAACTATTGATGACATCCGTAAAATGGGTGTATATATCTCCAATGGTTTCGCTTGGTTTCATATGAAACAATTCAAAATCACGCATCAAAAGATTTATCTTAGAATCTTTTACTTTACTAGTGCCCTCATATGTGGTTTCAAGAATGTGCCAAATATCGAAAGCGGTTTCGCAAATAGAAACATGATTAAATTCATTTTTATTTAAGGCACAAAATAGAACATTCATAGCTCTAGCATTCAAGGAAAAAGTTTTCTTCTCCAAATCATTCCATTCATTCATTAGATTAGAAGACTTTTGAAAATCATTTTCAATAATATTCCATATATTGAAATATAAAGAAATCAAGAAAACTCTCATTCGAGTTTTCCAATATGTGTAGTCCGTCCCATTGAACATAGGAGGACGAATGATAGAGTGACTCTCTTGAAAGCCGAAAAGAGCCATTTCTCTTAGTTGTTAAACCAAACAAGAAAAGACGTGGCTTTGATGCCAACTATTTGAATCGAGTCGGCACTAAGAGGGGGGGGGGGGGGGGGGGGGTAGGGGGTAAATTAGTGCAACAGATAAAAATATCAGTTTTGAAAATCTTTGCACGATAAAAATTGATTTCAGAAAGATGTTAACTTGAAACACATTCGTAAGAGTGTGCAGCTAAAGTAATGAGGAAGTATGGCAGTTTTCAATAAATGTAAATAGCAAAGTAGAAATGCAAACCAGATTTTATAGTGGTTCAGTCGTCGTGACCTACATCCACTCCCGATTCCTCTTCCGTCAAGGCCACCGGCATCCATTAACGATCTTCCTTCAATAGGCGAAGACCAACTTCCTTCTTACAACTCTATTCTCCTTTTGACAAGCTCAAGAGAGAACCTTTACACCCCCATAACCTCCTCTCTTAAACTTCACTAACACTTAGAGTTTGAGAGGAGTTCACACAGGATTACAATAACATTTTCTTTTCCCTTTGCTCTCAGTTGTGTGTATGTTAACCAGGGATGAGAGGGGTATTTATAGGCCTCAAGTAGATTCGAACTTAGAGCCTAAAAGTGTCTCATCCATAGTTTTCGGGGTATTGGTGGTACCACCACCTATGTTAGGCGGTACCACCACTTGCAAAACTGACATTGGAAGGTACCATCGTCCAGTGTGGTGGTACCACTGCCCAGTCTGTCGGTACCACCGCCTGACAATCTCTCAGAGACTATGTCCGGGCAGTACCACCAACCAGTCTAGCGGTACCACCGCATGACATAGTCTCGAAAACTATGCCACGATGGTTCCACATGTTGGGTCACTGTTTGGGCCTTTCACTTGGCCCAACATAGCCTAGACTTGGGCCCAATTGACCCATAATTGAGTTGACCCAATTTCAACCCAATTACGTCTAAAACCTACTTCAATCTAGACAATTATTATAAAGCTAATCAAATGTTATCCGACATGTCATTAGTTCATCGATGCCTCATCCAATTCTTTGGCGTATCATCCTCTCTTGCGACCTATTGCCCAATCGGCCAATTGACCTCCGCAACTCCAATTTCCTTCGGGCAATTTTCGCACTTCTCGGCTCGATGCCCGATCCCATGGCCCGAGACCTTCTGTCGATACGTCGAACGATCATCCGACTCGACATCCAATCTTCTGACATGTTCCACTTCAGCCCAACATGATTCTTCCTGCTTTTAATTATCTCTTCCTGATCGAAGCTTCCTGTGTCACTCATAACGTAAATCATATAAACACTATCAATTGGTTTCATCATCAAAATTCGAGATTCAACAAAGTTAACCGGACAGACTAGTGTACTTTATACCTATACATATGATGGAGGCAGTTGGTCTCATAGTTGCTTGTGTGAGGACACTATGGATATAGTGCAGGTGCTCATTGGAGAATGAGTTCACTGATTGATCCGCTCATGGAATTCTAAATGGTTGATGATGCCTTATTGTTATACAATGATTCATTAGTCCCAATGGTATATCAGGTCCTTAGACTTGAGACACCAAGGATGTCTTGTATGAGTACTTCAATTTTTGATACCGGACATATAGGCTTGAAAGTTTCAGATCTAGCACAACTAGTCATCGGGAGTGGTAGCCAACCTTATAAGGGCTATTGAGTGTTAGTAGAGGATCATCCGCTCTCGGTGTCATGAGAGAAATATCCCATATGTTCTTGCTTAGACAAATCCTTGGCTAGGGTCATTTGGATTGAGAGAGAAAGAGTTTTCCGGGAGAATCCGATTAGAGCGAGACTCGAGTAGAAACCGTATGGGTCTGACAACACCATACCCGATATACGATCTCTAGGATATTAGTATTAGATAGATGAGGGATTATAGGTACATGGTAACTAAGGATAGATAGGTCCAATAGATTGGATTCCCTTGTATCATCTAAGGACTGCGTTATAGTGGCCTAGTATGTCCGCATTCGATGAGTCGAGTAAAGTTTTATGGAGATAAAAATTCATTGAGCCAGAAGGAGTTCTGATAGGTATGACTCACAGCCAGCTCAATATTGGGCCTAGAGGGTCACACACATATGGTAGACATTGCGACGAGTGGAGATTCGGATATGAGATATCCGTCGGAGCCCCTATCTTATTGGATATCCAATAAGCCCATGAATTATTGGATTCTATGGTTGAGATCCAATAAGAGCCAATGAGAGATTATTGGATATAGATCCATTAATCTAAAAGGCTTGGGTAGTTGGATGGAGATCCAATACCCAATAGGGCAGGATCCATTAGGGTTAAGTTGATAGGGGATCTCTATAAATAAGAGGAAACCAAAGGTTAATAGGCTAGAGCCTCTCTTGGTTGTTACCTCTTATTCTCCTCTCCCCTTCTCCTCCTTAGATAGCAGGATTGGAGATTTGAGGAGCATCGTCGCAGCCTTATTGTGTGGATTACTACTAGAGAGGAGGGTGCTTGACCTCCTTCACCCTCTCCTACAGATCTGCAAGGATTCAGGGATATACGAGCTCCCTAGGTAACACAATCTTCATATACACAATTTTTGGTTTTACGATTTTTACACACCAATCTTTGCATGACAATGAACACATCTTTGGGAAATTGGAGATTTTGTTTTCTGTTCTTCCGTTGCGCATGTGATGTCGCCCACTAGATTTTCCTATAGTGGTATCAAAGCTAGGTTTTTCATGTGAAAGATTAGTTTTGAACCATGTGTGTTATGTTTTGGTGAAGCTTTTGACTTCAAAATCATCGACGCAATAGCAAGAAAGGGCAGCAACTATTGCTACCCTCATAGATGGCAGTGCTTCCATCAGCGTGTAGGCTTCCGACCAGCGGGCTACCGTAGTGGCGGCTGCCTGTGCAAGCATTATGCCGGCGCACAAGGGCAGCACCAGCGAGCGCTGGGTTGGGCTCTCAGGTGAGCTGCCCATAGGGGGGGGGGGGGCTCACCAAGGCGGCCACCTACGGGCGTTGGGCCCTCGCGCGAGCCCTTGCAAGTGGCGCCCACTTACAGGGGTGGCGGTGCAGCGGCTGTTGAATCTCGGATTTTGATGATGAAACCAATTGATAAGTATTTATGATTTGATCTATGTTTTGAGTGATGCAGGATGCTTCGATCAGGGAGAGACAATTAAAGTAGGAAGAATCATGTTGGGTCGGAGGAAAACATGTCAGAAGATTAGACGTCGGGCCGGAGGATCGGTCGACGTATTGACAGAAGTCTTCGGGCCATGGATTCGGGCATCGGGTCAAGAAGAGCATATATTGCACCAAGGATATCAGAGTTGCGGAGATCAACTGGCCAATTGGGCAATAGGCCGCAAGATCGGACGATGCGTCGAAGAATCATACAAAGCATCGATGGACCAATGACATGCCGGACAACATGATTCATGCGTAGTAATAATTGTTTAGATCGAAGTGTGTTTTTGTGTATGCAGGATTAACTACGATAGTAAGGCATAATGCAAAATGAAGTCCCAGAGTTAAGAATGCGATTTCGTTGGGAGTTCGAGAGTTCGTCGGAAGTCCGAACGTTCTATCACGGACTTAGCTGGTTTTGCCTAAGTCGTGCGGCACCCTTGCGTGTCCGTCCGTAAAGGTCAGCCTCCCTGAAGCCTCCCATGGTCTTTTAGGACCTACAAAAGAGAAAATGGGTTAGAGAAAATGCCTTACTCGGGATCCACATGCAAACATTTCCGAAAACACTTTATAGACAATGTAAATTACAAACAAACTTTACAAGCTCTGAACGGTTACACAACAAAGAGTCAAAATGGTCCACTACAGACCGAATATCTCTTACAAGTGTCCAAATGACACGACATTTATTTACAAGCCTAAAAAGTGTTGGGAAATCATAGGGGGGGCGACATCATATGCGCAGCGGAAGAACAAGAAAACAAAAATCCCCGATTCCCAAAAAGATGTTCATCGTCGTGCGAAGATTGGTGCGCAAAATCCGCAAAAACACAAAACTGCGTATAGAGATTGTGTTACCTAGGGAGATCGTATATCCCTGTTTCCTTGCAGATCCTTAGGAGAGGGTGAAGGAGGTCAAGCGTCCTCCTCTCTAGCGGTGATCCACACAGCAGGGTTGCGACGACGCTCCTCAAAACTCCAGGCCTACTCTGAGGTGGAGAGGGAGAGGAGAATAGGAAGGGCAAGCAAAGACTCTAGCCCATGAGGCTGTGAATCCCTCCTATTTATAGAGATCCTGTGTCAAAACCCTAATGGGTCCTTTCCCTAGTGGGTATTGGATCTGCATCCAATAAGACAAGGGCTCCGTCGGATATCTCATATCCGAACCTCTACTCATCGCAATGCCTACCATATGTGTGTGACCCTCTAGGCCCAATATCGAGCTGGCCGTGAGTCATACCTGTCAGAACTCCTTCTAACTCAGTGAATTATTATCTCTGTAATAATTCACTCGACTCATCGACTACGGAAGTACTAGGCCACTACGCCGTAGTCCCCAGACGATACAGGGGAATCCAATCCATTGGACCTGTCTGTCCTCAGTTACCATGTACCTATAGTCCCTCATCCATCTAATATCCCAGAGACCGTATATCGAGCATGGTGCTGTCAGACCCATACGATTTCTACTCGAGTCTCGCTCTAATCGGATTTTCCCGGAGAACTCTTTCTCTCTCAACCCGAATGACCCTGGCCAGGGATTTGTCTGAGCAAGAACACATGGGATATTCCTCTCATGATGCCGAGAGTGGATGATCCTCTGTCGACACTCAATAGCCCTCGTAAGGTCGACTACCACTCCCAATGACCAGCTGTACTAGATCTGGGAACAGTCAAACCTATAAGTCTGGTATCAAAGAGTGGAGCACTCATACAGGACATCCTTGGTGTCTCAAGTCTAAGAACCAGATACACCACTAGGACTACGGAATCGTTGTCTGACAATAAGGCATCATCAACCATCCAGCATTCCGTAAGCGGATCAATCAGTGAACTCATTCTCCAATGAGCACCTGTACTGTATCCCTAGTGTCCCTACACGAGCAGCTATGAGACCAGTTGCATCCATCATATGGACGGGTATACAGCACACCAGTCTATCCGGTTATCACGATGTCCCTCTCGAGTAACCTATGACCGGGATTATTTAGGATATGTGTTTAAAGGTGAATCGATCTCATTATCGTGATCTCATCACGATCCGATTCCCATTGCACAAATCCAAGGACATCACAATATATATGCATTTATGCAATAGTTATAAAGTGATATACGCCAAAATATAATAAGCAAAAAGATTCTGTATCAAGTCACACGTGCCATCACTCACGTGATTGGCTTGCTGGGCACCTATGACTAGCAATCTCCCACTTGACCTAAAGCCAATCACCTATGTGTCTGATCCCCATCAGACCCCTGTGACGCTCAAAGACAATCTGAGACAACGGCTTTGTCAGTGGATCTGCAATGTTATCTTCGGATGGAACTCTTTCCACTGCTACATCTCCTCGGGTTACGATCTCTCTTATAAGTTGGAACCTCCTCAGAACACTTCTGATGAGACCCGGGTTCCCTTATTTGAGTAATCACCCCATAGTTGTCGCAATATAAGGAAGTCGACTTGTCGCTATCTGTATCGACTCCCAAATCTGTGATGAACTTCTTCACCCAGACTCCCTCCTTTGCTGCATCTGATGCAGCAATGTACTCCGCCTTTGTGGTCGAGTCAGCAGTGGTATCTTGCTGGAACTCTTCCAGCACACTGCTCCTCCATTCAAGGTGTACACATACCCTGAATTCGACTTGCTATCATCGACATCAGACTGAAAACTTGAGTCAGTGTAGCCTTCAACCTTAAGGCTATTACCTCCATATACTAGTAAAAGATCCTTAGTCCTTCTCAAGTACTTAAGGATACACTTTACTGCTTTCCAGTGCTCCAAGCCTGGATCCGCCTGATACCTGCTCGTGACACTCAGAGCATGCGCTATATCAGGCCTAGTACATAGCATGGCATACATGATAGACCCTATTGCTGAGGCATAAGGTATCATATCCATGTTCGCCCTTTCTTCTGGAGTCTTTGGGGACATACTCGTAGAAAGCGATATCCCATGTCTCATCGGTATGAGACCTCTCTTGGAATTTTCCATGCCAAACCTTTTGACAATGGTTTCTATGTACCTGGACTGGGACAAGCCAAGCATCCTTTTGGATCTATCTCTATAGATTCTAATCCCCAAGATATAAGATGCTTCTCCTAAGTCCTTCATGGAGAAGTGTCTAGATAACCAAGCCTTTATTGTGGATAGCATTCCTATGTCATTCCCAATGATGAGGATGTCATCCACATATAACACCAAAAAGCTAATAGCGCTCCCACTTACCTTTCTGTATACACAAGGCTCATCTTCGTTCTTAACGAAGTCATAAGATCTGATTGCCTCATCAAATCTTATGTTCCAACTTCGGGAAGCTTGCTTTAGTCCATAAATGGATCTAAGCAACCTACACACCTTATCTTGGCAGTTCTTGGACACGAATCCCTCAGGTTGCATCATATACACCTCCTCCTCCAGGTTCCCGTTGAGGAATGCGGTTTTCACATCCATCTGCCAGATCTCATAATCATAGTGTGCTGCAATAGCCAATAGAATTCTGATGGATTTTAGCATTGCTACGGGTGAGAAAGTTTCGTCGTAGTCAACACCTTGCCTTTGACGATACCCCTTAGCCACTAGCCTTGCTTTATAGGTCTCTACCTTTCCATCTACTCCGATCTTTTTCTTAAAGATCCACTTGCAACCGATGGGTACAATACCTTCGGGTGCATCAACTAGGTTCCAAACCTTATTGGAGTACATAGAATCCATCTCAGAATTCATGGCTTCTTTCCACTTCCCGGAGTCTATACTCATAATAGCCTCCTCGTAGGTCTGAGGATCAATATCCTCTACATCCTCTGCTCTAATATGTCCCACATATCTCTCAGGAGGATGGGATACTCTATCAGACCTGCGTAAAGTTGAAACTTGTGTATTAGATACCTGAACAGACTCGGGCTGTAGAGTGGTGCTTGAGCTTGGTTCTCCAACCTCGCTCAATTCTATCATTCTCCCACTGTCTCCGTCAAGAATGTGTTCCTTCTCAAGGAACACTGCTCTCTTAGCTACAAAGACCTTTTGGTCCTCGAGATGATAGAAGTAATACCCACAAGTTTCCTTGGGGTATCCCACAAATTTACATCGCCCTGTCCTTGATTCTAACTTATCGGGGTTGTGTCTTTTAACATGGGCAGAACAGCCCCAAATCTTAACAACCTTAAGATCAGGCTTCTTCCCTTTCCATATCTCATATGGTGTAGACACCACCGACTTAGTTGGAACTCTGTTCAGAAGGTAAGCTGCGGTTTCTAAGGCATATCCCCAGAATGAGATGGGTAGGTCAGCGAAACTCATCATGGACCGTACCATATCTAATAATGTACGATTTCTCCTTTCAGAGACACCATTGAGCTGAGGTGTATAAGGAGGTGTCCATTGGGATAATATCCCATGGTCCTTGAGGAAGTGAGTAAACTCTGTACTTAAGTACTCACCTCCTCGATCTGATCGAAGAGTTTTGATACTCTTTCCAGTCTGGTTCTCCACCTCATTCTTATACTCTCTGAATTTCTCAAAGGCCTCGGACTTGTACTTCATTAAGTACACATATCCATACCTTGAGAAATCATCAGTAAATGTAATGAAGTAGGAGTAACCTCCAATGGCATGAGTTGACATGGGTCCACATACATCACTATGTATGAGTTCCAACAACTCAGTGGCTCTCTCTCCAGTTCCACTAAATGGAGAGTTGGTCAGTTTTCCACGAATGCAAGGCTCACAAGTTGCATATGACACATAGTCGAATGGATCTAGATATCCATCATTTAGCAACTTTTGAATCCTTCTTTCATGGATGTGACCTAGCCTACAATGCCACAGGTATGCACTGTTCAACTCATCTCGTTTCCTTTTGGACACATTTATATTCATGATATGTGGAGTGGTGTCTAACATAAATAAACCATTATGCAATGTTCCTTTCGTGATGATCTTATCATCTAATAATATCGAACAACCATTGTTCTCAAAAACAAATTTATATCCACTAACTGTTAAACATGAAATGGAGATAATGTTTTTGATAATAGAAGGAACAAAATAACATGCATCTAATGCAATAAAAGCTCCACTAGGCAGATGTAGGGCGACCTCGCCAACAGCTAATACAGCAACTTTTGCTCCATTACCCATCTTGAGGTCCATCTCGCCTCTCTCTAGTCTCCTAGGCCTTGCCAGAACCTACAACGAATTGCATATATGATAAGCACTACCGATATCTAATACCCATGTGTTATCATAAGAGTCTGACAAATGGAGACTGATCATGAATGTACTTGAAGCTTCATCAAGCTTTTGTTTCGCCCTTTCTGCAAGGTACTCTTTGCAGTTTCTCTTCCAGTGCCCATCTTTACCACAGTGGAAGCACTGGCCTTTGTCCTTTGTTGGGTCTTTCTTAGCAACCTTTGCTTTACCTTGTTTGCCCTTGCCCTTTCCCTTCTTAAGGGACCTTTCTGCTTTCCTTTTCTTTCTGGTCTCACCAGTGTAGAGAACTGGCTTCTCTTTCTTAATAGTACTCTCTGCCTCCCTCAACATATTGAGGAGCTCTAGGAGAGTCACCTCAAGCTTGTTCATATTAAAATTCATTATGAACTGTGAAAAGGAATCTGGTAGGGACTGAAGCACAATGTCCACACACAAGTTATCCTCTAGGACCATTCCTAGACCTGTGAGTTTCTCTATCCACTCAATCATCTTTAGGACATGGTTCTGAACCGGTGTCCCCTCAGTCATCCTAGCGCGGAAAAGGCTCTTGGATATCTCATATCGTTGAGTCCTTCCCTGTTCCTCAAACAATTTACGGACATGTAGGAGAATGGATCTGGCATCCATCTTTTCATGTTGTCTCTGTAACTCTGGAGTCATAGAGCCCAACATATAGCACTGAGCAAGAGTGGAGTCATCAATGTACTTCACGTAGCGAGCGATCTCATCCTCGCTTGCCCCTTCTTCGGGCGTAGGCATCACTGTATCAAGGACGTACACGATTTTCTCCGCTGTGAGAACAATTCTCAAGTTACGGAGCCAATCCGTATAATTTGGACCAGTGAGGCGGTTGACATCAAGTATGCCACGTAAGGGATTTGAAAACGACATTTTCTGAAAATAAAGATGTAGCAAAAATGAATAACATGCAGATTTTGCAAGAAATAAACTATCAAGATATGGACTTCTATCTTAATATGCTCCCACTATTTTACTATCGAGTCACGCGACACCCTCAGCACGTGAAACAGAAGTCTCCGGCAGACTTCTAGTGGGGATCAGGATCCAATCAGCGTCTTAGTGTAACCTCGAGGGACTCGACCAATCACACTAAGCCTAAAAGGTAGACAACTCTTGCCGATCACAACTTCTTGTGATTCCCGTCCTGTTCGGCCTCCGAATCACCATGGCCTCGAGGGACTCGACCAACCATGATGCTCGGTTAAGTCAACACCTTCGTTACAAGATGAGTCTGATTTGATGATATACCCTCGAGGGACTCGACCAAGCATATCATGCCCTCAGGTCACCGGTGACATCTCTATGTCGTAAGCAAGATAGCGAATCGCGATATAGGTGAGTCTCGAGGGACTCGACCAACTCAACCTACACCGGGATTCGGTTCCTACTCATAACGATGGAAGGCCACGTGGGTCAATCTAATTGCCTCACGTTTACCGACTTAATATTATCGAGAGATGTTTCTATGATTTGGTCTCCTAATATGACATGTCACACATATGCATATTTAATATATATCTACATCGCATGCAAATATATATACATATCTAGTATGTGTATAAGCAATCACACCAGATGATCATGGACCACAACCTAATATGATTAGGCCCGAGCCAGTAGGCCTAATCACTCACATCAAGATCTATGTGTGCAACGGTGCATCTCCATGCCTTGTGATCGTCCATCTCGTCCTCGTCGGTTCCGTCAACATCTTGATGCATCTCCATGCATCACGATCGTCCGTCTCGTGGGTCCCGCTATGGCATCCACGCTCCCGCTGCGCCTCCTCATGTGATTACAACTTAATCATAGGCACGCAGGCCCGACAATAAACGAGAAATATAATGGAGGTTCGCAGACCTCAATAATAATAATCACAAGTACACACATCACACGGTCCATGATCATCCGTCCACTCATCATACATCACATGTATAAATAATCATCATCATGTAGGACTACTAGATAATAATAAAAATAATAATCAACTAAACCTTTTAATTAATTAATATTTTCTGAAATCAGGGATATATAGGGAATTTCTCAATTCCTAAGGGTATTTTCGTAATTTGGACAAAAGACAAAAATTGGAATTTCTCAAATTCACAGGGGTAAAACTGTCTTTTGCCCAGAAAACCCTAATTTCCTACTGCCCTTTGCTGCTGCCGTTGCCGCCGCCACCCTGCTGGCGGCGGCCTGTGCGGCGAGGGGCGGGGCGCTGCCCTCGCCTGCGGGTGGCACGCCCGCTGGCAGCGCTGCCGCTGTAGGTGGGCGCCCCCGCGGGCGTCGCCGCCTCCGCGGGCAGTTCTGCCGGCTTGGCAGCGCCCGCAGGCGGTGCTGCCTCGCTGGCGGCCGCCCCTGCGGGGTTTTTGCCCGTGGGAGCAGCGGCCACAGGCGCCACTGCCCTGCGGTGCCTCAGCCCGCGCTGCTGCCCCGCGGCGCCTCTACCCGCGGGCTCAGCGGCCGCAGGCGCCTCTACCCGCGGGCTCAGCGGCCGCAGGCGCCTCTACCCGCGGGCTGCCAGCCCCGCCGGCCGCAAGCCTGCTGCAAGCAGACCGCCGGCCGGCTGCTGCAGACGCAGCCCCTGCGCTGCCCGCCTTCGGCTGCGCTGCACGCACGCAGATCGAGGGCAGCAACTGTTGCTGCCCTTTCTCGCTTTTGCGTCAACGATTTTGACGTCAATATTCTTCCTAAACACAACACACGCAGTTCAAAACCAATCATTCGCACGAACAACCTGGCTCTGATACCACTGTTGGGAAATCATAGGGGGGGCGACATCATATGCGCAGCGGAAGAACAAGAAAACAAAAATCCCCGATTCCCAAAAAGATGTTCATCGTCGTGCGAAGATTGGTGCGCAAAATCCGCAAAAACACAAAACTGCGTATAGAGATTGTGTTACCTAGGGAGATCGTATATCCCTGTTTCCTTGCAGATCCTTAGGAGAGGGTGAAGGAGGTCAAGCGTCCTCCTCTCTAGCGGTGATCCACACAGCAGGGTTGCGACGACGCTCCTCAAAACTCCAGGCCTACTCTGAGGTGGAGAGGGAGAGGAGAATAGGAAGGGCAAGCAAAGACTCTAGCCCATGAGGCTGTGAATCCCTCCTATTTATAGAGATCCTGTGTCAAAACCCTAATGGGTCCTTTCCCTAGTGGGTATTGGATCTGCATCCAATAAGACAAGGGCTCCGTCGGATATCTCATATCCGAACCTCTACTCATCGCAATGCCTACCATATGTGTGTGACCCTCTAGGCCCAATATCGAGCTGGCCGTGAGTCATACCTGTCAGAACTCCTTCTAACTCAGTGAATTATTATCTCTGTAATAATTCACTCGACTCATCGACTACGGAAGTACTAGGCCACTACGCCGTAGTCCCCAGACGATACAGGGGAATCCAATCCATTGGACCTGTCTGTCCTCAGTTACCATGTACCTATAGTCCCTCATCCATCTAATATCCCAGAGACCGTATATCGAGCATGGTGCTGTCAGACCCATACGATTTCTACTCGAGTCTCGCTCTAATCGGATTTTCCCGGAGAACTCTTTCTCTCTCAACCCGAATGACCCTGGCCAGGGATTTGTCTGAGCAAGAACACATGGGATATTCCTCTCATGATGCCGAGAGTGGATGATCCTCTGTCGACACTCAATAGCCCTCGTAAGGTCGACTACCACTCCCAATGACCAGCTGTACTAGATCTGGGAACAGTCAAACCTATAAGTCTGGTATCAAAGAGTGGAGCACTCATACAGGACATCCTTGGTGTCTCAAGTCTAAGAACCAGATACACCACTAGGACTACGGAATCGTTGTCTGACAATAAGGCATCATCAACCATCCAGCATTCCGTAAGCGGATCAATCAGTGAACTCATTCTCCAATGAGCACCTGTACTGTATCCCTAGTGTCCCTACACGAGCAGCTATGAGACCAGTTGCATCCATCATATGGACGGGTATACAGCACACCAGTCTATCCGGTTATCACGATGTCCCTCTCGAGTAACCTATGACCGGGATTATTTAGGATATGTGTTTAAAGGTGAATCGATCTCATTATCGTGATCTCATCACGATCCGATTCCCATTGCACAAATCCAAGGACATCACAATATATATGCATTTATACAATAGTTATAAAGTGATATACGCCAAAATATAATAAGCAAAAAGATTCTGTATCAAGTCACACGTGCCATCACTCACGTGATTGGCTTGCTGGGCACCTATGACTAGCAAAAAGACCACCAAACCCAACTAAAATGGGGCTGTTAAGCCTTCGACCATTCCTCTACATGCTGTGCAAAGCATGAACAAACAGAAAGACACATACATATTTAAGTATTACATCAAACATCATGTTTAGAACTTTGTCCGTGACATTCTCCCCCACTTATTCCTTCGACGTCCTCGTCGAAGCCTTTGCCGATACTATAACTCCTCGCCTTTGCTGAGTCTTCAATCTTTTGCTCTAGCTGCAATGCACCTCTTGGCTCCCAGCTGCTCGCCGCTGCTGTTTTTTTTTTTTTTTTTGAGTAGTCGAACCTTTGATCCGCCATGCTGCTTCAACTCGCCAATGACTCCGACTCTAGTGTTGGGTTGGCTGAGTTGTGTTGATCCCTGTTGGTTCCTGCAGATCCTCCAAATGAAGGAAAAGACCATCCTTACTATGTGCTAGTCTCTCAAATGCCTCATGCTGCTTGAACTAAGTGGATGCTTGTTGGAGCTTTAACAAGCATTGCCTCGTAAACTTATGAAGTTTTGAGTTATTCCTCCACAAAATTTGCCCATTAACTCTTCTTTCACTCAGTTGTCACTTCCAAGTAGATACGCATCACTTCCGCTTTCGATTGACATTCTATTGGGAAATGAAGCGGATAATCTACTCTCAGTAGCACTGATCACCATTGGTGAGGATTTGACAACTATTGTCTTCTAATATCTTCGAAGGGTCTTTGAACATGTGCAGAGCTCCTCTGCTGGATGGATAAGATAATTGGGGTATTCGGTTTCGCCCAATCTCTTAAGAATTGAGAAGACAATGGTTACTTGACTTCGCCCGCCTCCTCAAGGGTTGTACTCCATACATCAAGCTGGTTATTGGCCTACACCTGCTCTTTGCTCACATTTCTGAAACACTCGAAGTGTTTGCACTCATTGCATTGAGTTAGCTACTGTGATTCACCTTCTCAATGCCATCGAACTTTTGGAACGCAGGAAGTTTTCATCCAAACTTGGAGTAAGTCTTTAATAGTTTTGGTCGCCTCTGGGATTGTACCGTCTTATCCATCAACTCGACCGCCTACTCCACTTAGTAGCAAAGGTACAACACCATATACTGCCTGTTTCGTTCCATGGTCGTGCACTCTTACATGACCCGAAATCCTTCACTTTCGGCCATCTTGATGAAAAAGCTCGTTGACACCAGTCTTACGAAGTTCCTTGGCTTCTGCCCTTCAGTCTTGTCTTGGTACTTGGAGTTTGCCTCTGCATGTTCCATCTCCTCGGCCCCTTTCACGACCAAGCGCTCTCCCTCCATGAGAGCAAGGGATCAATGATTTTCACGGAAGTCCCGCCTCTATGGTACCATGGCGCTATCATGCCCATGGCCCTACTATCCGTCACCTCGAATCTGCATATCTTTTCTTTACGATCAGTAGATATATCTCCGTGGCACTCCTTTGAGTCCACCTCCATTCTAACTGATGCTTGATTTTGGGTAGCTAAGTTCCTCTGGACTCGTCGTCGCTTCCTCGCCCCTTTCGACCCCCTGCTTCAATACCTCTGTGTTCTCCAAGTAGCTCCCTTTGGTTGATCGAAAGATAGACTACAACTCCCATGTATGACATCTGCCATCATGTTGTAGGGTTTGCACCGATTCTATTCTCCTTAGCTTCCTTGGTAGCAATGTTCGCTTACTCGACCTTATCCTCTAACTTGCCGGGCTCCCTTAAATGAATATAAGCTCTGGAGTAGTCCAACTCTTCAGCTGCTTTGATCATACCTCTGCATGATCAAGTCCCTCTCATGGGATTCACTAATACTTGCATTCGAACTTTTCCCTCGGTGGAACATAACCAAGGCTTTTATTTGATGCAAGATTGGATGCACGCACGGAAGACCCGCTTGTGTTGTACCATGGCCTTCACTCCTTGAATCCATAGCCCTTCTTGTCGACATGTTGCTTACCGAAGTGGAGCTCCCAGTAGCTCCCGATCATACCTCCGTATGATATAGTCCCTCACGGGACTATGCCATGTGTATTGCATTGCCACAAACTATTCCATCACGATCCGTTGCACCATGTCGTCTCCTAGTGACATCTCTATTGCATTCTGATCCTTATGGGATGAACTCGAATTGTAATCCCTCCATGTGTGGCCTCTGCCAATACATCGTAGGGTCTATTCCACCTTTGATTTTATTCGCTCCTTTGGCAATCAACCTTCATCCACCCACTCTTGGGTCACACCTAGATAAACCACTACTCTAGGACAGTCCGTCGCCTAGTAGCTCCCGAAGTCCACCGACTTCACTGCAATTAGTGCACCATTGTCTGGATCCTGGGCCTCTACCCCTACCATCATAATCTCCGCTACGCACCGCTTCCTTCATGGCAACTTGAATGGCAACACTATGGCGTATTATTCAAGAGTACCCGCCTCCACATCCTCTTGCCGCGTGCTAAGGCCTTCTAAACCTAACTTCGCCTCTGTAAGTTGAGTCGCCTTAATTCTCCATCAAATGCTTCTCCGAGATAAGGTGCATGTGCCCAAAATCTCCCTTCGTCTTTGGCACCATACAAGATGAGTCTGCTCCGTCAGAATGAAGGACCCATGGAACAACATGATCCTGCTCTTACCTCTGCAAGAGTTCATGTCCTTGACCTCTATCCAAGGAAAGCTCTATGCCTTCGCTCCATGTTCCATCTTCTATGCTGGCTCCCTTCATGCGGCTTGGGTACTTCGCCATGTTACACCTAAGTTGCACCGCTCCTCATTTTGCATTGAGTTGATGGTGGCCCTTGCACCCACCATTCCACGGGTCAGCCCTCCCTTGAGTCCGATCTCCATATCGACTCTAAGTATGCCTTCATTTGTGTTGCTTTGGGTCGCTCCCCCACTTAATCTCGCAATGCATTCACCAATGCATTCTCTTAAACGAGATCATGCAATGACTCCTCGCCGCTCGCTCAGTCCATTGAGTTTCGTGGAGTTGTTATTTTTTTGAGGAACTCCTCCTCAACATGTGCGGTCTGTTGTACATGATTCTCCCTATGAAGAACCGGGATCTATCCCTCCTAGATAACTGTCCCATTGGAGCAGCATCTCTCTACGCTTCTTTCTCTTTGAAAGTTTCGGAGACCACCATCCCCTTGGACTACTCTGATTTGCTGAACAAACTGTGCATTGTTTTGCCTCCTACAAACGCACTTGCTAGATTGCGACTCCACGTTAATACAGCCCCCACTGCACCACTCAAGGCTTAGCAACATGCTAAACTCGCTATACACTTCAGCCTCTTACGGATGTATCCTTCATATGCCGAAGAGAAAGTTTTAATGCTCTATCGCACCGAGTTTTGGTCGCCTTGGGATGGCCACGAACATTCCATCATCCACATACAAGCCCATGCATGAGTACTGAATTCTTCGAGTTAGCAATTCTCCTCACCTCTATGAGCTTTGCACAACTATTTCGGTCGCTGAGCAACTCATTCCACCTTGCATGGTCTCATCCTTTACCAAGCGCCTCGCTTGCTTTGAGTACTATCAAGTATAGTTGTCAACATTGAGCCATAGCTCAAACTCAACCATCCCAACTTTTGTGCACTCCACATTCTTCCTAGCTTGCTTGTCCTCGTTGTGTCTCTTGCGTGAAGGGTTGGCCATTCCTCTAAATGTCACTCTCAGATGCCCACTCCTCTGAGTGACTCCTTTTCCTTACATCTCCATGCTCGTTTTCCCCCAAATGGTCGTGCGTACTAGCTGCCCTCAACGTAGCCCCGCTAGGTCTCCCACGTTTGCATGCCAAGTGTTTATATGAGTGCTTGTCCCGCTCTGATACTATTTGTTACAGACTTAGCTGGTTTTGCTTAAGTCGTGCGGCACCCTTGCGTGTCCGTCCACAAAGGTCAGCCTCCTCGAAGCCTCCCATGGTCCCCTAGGACCTACAAAAGAGAAAACGGGTTAGAGAAAATGCCTCACTAGAGATCCACAAGCAAACATTTCCGAAAACACTTCATAGACAATGCAAATTACAAACAGACTTTACAAGCTATGAACGATTGTATAACAAAGGGCCAAAATGGTCCACTATAGGCCGAATATCTCTCACAAGTGTCCATATGACACAACATTTATTTACATGCCTTAGAAGGCTACCAAACCCAACTAAAATGGGGTTGTTAAGCCTTCGACCATTCCTTTACATGCTGTGCAAAGCATGAACAAACAGAAAGACACGGACATACATAAGTATTACATCAAACATCATGTTTAGAACTTTGTCCGTAACAGTTCATCGGAAGTTCTACCGGAACCAACCAAGAAGTCCAAGAGCTTACTAAAGAAGCTAATCAGAACTCTCCAAAAAGATCATCGTGAAGTCCATGAGCTTGCTGGGAGACTACTGAAATATTGCCAAGAGATCATCGGAAGTTCGCCAGAAGAAATCAGACTTATCTTGCTTAGATTATGTCTTAGGAATCGTAGTTAGCTCATAATTGGAGTTGGGATTGGGAAGTAATCTCATCAACTCTTTTAGGGGCCAACTAGGCCCGAAGTTGGGCTGGTTTGGGCCGGATTCAAGGCCCAACCAGGGTGTTGAAACCCTAGCCAGTAGTGGCACAACTTGGGGAATAACACCCCAGGTATTCTGGGCGGTGGTACCACCGGCAATAATGCTACCAACGGTGGTACCACCCAGTGGCAGATCCTACGTTGGTAGTACCGCCCAGGAACGATGGTGGTACCTCTAGTACCTAAGAAACCTGGGATGAGACTCTTTTAGGCTCCAAGTTTGAATCAACTTGAAGCCTATAAATACCTATCTCATCCCTGGTTAACTTACACAAGCACAGAGAGTTTAAAAGTGAGAAAACGCTGTAGAAATCTCCTCCTCTAGCTTAAACTTAGAATTCTATTTAGAGAGGAGTGTGTGCTTGTAAAGGTTGTCTCCTAAACATGTGAAAAGGAGAAGAGGGATGTAAGAAGGAGGTTTATCTTCGCCTATTAAAAAAAGATCGATAGTGGATGCCGGTGGCCTCGACGGAAGAGGAATCGGCGAAGTGGATGTAGGTCACGACGACCAAACCACTATAAAAATCTGGTTTGTCTTTTCTTTTGTACAATTTATCTTACTGCAAACCTCCTTACTTTCTTACTGTGCTTTTACTATACGTACGCATATGCTTTCAAGTTTCCGAATCAGTTTTTATCGTACGAAATGAAGAGATTTTCAGAATCGACATGATTTTACCACTACACTAATTCACCCGCACCTCCCCCCCCCCCCTTCTCTTACTACCGACTCATTCCTAACAATGGCGTCTACAAGCGCTACGCCCGTGAGCAGAGCCACTCGCAAGGGTGGCAATGTTTGCAAGTGTGCCCGCCCACGGGGGCGGCCACCTGCACAGGCGGTACCGCCCGTGGGCACACCGCCATCGAGCAGGGGCGATGCCCCCTCCCCTCGGTGTAGTGGTGCCAGCGGCGGCAGCCACATCGCAGCAAGAAAGAGGGGTTTAGGTTTTTTAGGGTAAAAAGATAATTTTGCTCCTATGAATTTAAGAAATTCCAATTTATCTTTTTTTCTAAATTACCTAAATACCCCCTCATAATTCAGAAAATACCCTACAGGTCCCTAATTTCAAAAAATATTAATTATTTAAAAAGTTTAATTGATTATTATTATTATTATTATTATCTACTAGTCCTACATGATGATGATGTGTATGTGTGATTTATGATATGTGGACGGATGATCACGAACTGTGTGATGTGTATATACTTGTAATTATTATTATTGGGGCTTATGAGCCTCCATTTTATTTCTCGTTTATTATCAGGCCTATGTGCCTATGATTAAGTTGTAATCACACGAGGAGGGGCAACAGGATTGTGGAAGCGATAGTGGGACCCACAAGGTTGAGACGGACGATCGCGATGCATGGAGATGCATCGAGATGCCGACGGAACTAATAAGGACGAGATGGACTATCATAGGATATGGAGATGCACCGCTGCATACATAAATTTTGATGTGAGTGATTAGGCCCACTATCTCGGGCTTGATCATATTATGTTGTGGTACATGATTATATGGTGTGATTACTCATGTGATTTATGATTTGTGATTGCTTATACCCCTACTAGATATGTATATATATATTTGTATGTAATGTAGATATATATATATATATATATATATATATATATATATATATATATATATATATATATATATATATATATATATGTGTGTGTGTGTGTGTGTGTGTGTGTAACATGTCATATTAGGAGACCAAATCTAAATCCCCTCTCTTGACAATATTAAGTCAGTAAATGTGAGACAATTAAATTGACCCGCTTGGCCTTCCATCGTTATAAGTAGGGATCGATTCTTAATTTAGGTTGAGTTAGTCGAGTCCCTCGAGACGCATCTATATCACAATTCGCTATTTTGCCTATGACATAGAGATGTCACCGGTGACCTGAGGACATAGTATACTTGGTCGAGTCCCTCGAGGGTATATCATCGAATCAGACTCATCTTGTAACAATGGTGTTAACTTAACTAAACATCATGGTTGGTCGAGTCCCTCGAGACCATGGTGATTCAGAGGTTGAATAGGACGGGAATCACAAGGAGTTGTGATCGGCAAGAGTTGCCTACCTTTTGAGCTTAGTGTGATTAGTCGAGTTCCTCTAGGTTACACTAAAATGCTGAGTGGATCCCGATCCCCACTAGATGTCTATCAGAGACTTTCGTTTCATGTGTTGAGGGAGTCGCGTGACTCGCCAGAAAAATAGTGGGAGTAGATTAAGATAGAACTTCATATCTTATTTGTTTATTTTTTTACAAAATATGCATGTTATTTATTTCTGCTGCATCTTTATTTTTAGAAAATGTTACTTTCAAATCCCTTATGTGACATACTTGATGTCAACCGCCTCACAAGTCCGAATTATACGTATTGGCTTCGCAACTTGAGAATTATTCTCATGGCGGAGAAAATTGCGTATGTCCTTGATACAGTGATGCCTACGCCCGAGGATGGGGCAAGCGAGGATGAGATCGCTCGCTACATGAAGTGCATAGATGACTCCACTCTTGCTCAGTGTTACATGTTGGGCTCCATGACTCCTGAATTGTAGAAACAACATAAAAAGACGGATGCCAAATCCATTCTCTAATATGTCAGTAAACTGTTTGAGGAACAAGGAAGGACTCAACGATATGAGATATCCAAGAGCATCTTCCACGCTAAGATGACTAATGGGACACCGATTTAGAACTATGTCCTAAAGATGATTGAGTGGATAGAGAAACTCACAGGTCTAGGAATGGTCCTAGAGAATAACCTGTGTGGATCTTGTGCTTCAGTCCCTACCAAATTCTATTTCATAGTTCATAATGAATTTTAATATGAACAAGCTTGAAGTGACTCTCCCTGAGCTCCTCAATATGTTGAGGGAGGTAGAGAGCACTATCAAGATAGAGAAGTCAGTTCTCTATACTAGTGAGACCAGAAAGAAAAGGAAAGTATAAAAGTCTCTTAAGAAGGGTAAATGCAAGTGCAGACTGGGTAAAGCAAATGTTGCTAAGAAAAACCCAAGAAAGGACAAAAGCTAATGTTTCCACTATGGCAAAGATGGGCACTGGAAGATGAATTGCAAAGAGTACCTTGCAGAGAGGGTGAAACAGAAGCTTGGAGAAGCTTTAGGTACATTCATGATCAGTCTCCTGGTAGAACCCTTACAGATTCTAAACTTGGGGTTGATCTCTTTAGGGGATCGGCTATTTATAGGGCTTCTAAACCCTAACTCCTAATAGGACTCCTACTTAAGACTCTTACTTCTAACCAACTCCTAATATGACTCCTAGTCAAGACTCCTATTCCCTTACAACTCCTAATTCTTCTCTAAGAAAACACCTCCTACATGAATGCCCCTCTCAATTAGGACTCTCCTAGCTATAGTCCTAACAGAATGTCCCTCTCAATTAGGACTCTCCTAGCTAGAGTCCTAACAGTTTTACATGAATGTCCCTCTCAATTAGGACTCTCCAAGCTAGAGTCCTAACAGACCCGCCCTCTTCAAATCAGCCTTGTCCTCGAGGCTGATGATTCATGAATTCTGGGAATTTGATCTTCAAGTCATCATAGTTCTCCCAAGTGGCATCTTCTTTTGGTAGGTTCGCCCACTGTATTAGCACTTCATTAGTGGGTCGTCGTCGTCGAGTCACGATCCGTCGATCAATAATGGCACTTGGTTGGGTCTGGAGTTCTCTTTGGGTAGTCATATTTGGTGGGTGGCTTTGGGCTGTCTCCAAGCACTTGTTTAAAACTTCCGGTTGGATGTTGGGTTGTGGGCGATATATCGTACTCATTTTCAATTTAGTACCCTGTATATAGAATAACTTTGTCCAAAATCTGCTATTGAAGATGCAAGTAGAATTTGTCACAAGCACAATGCGTCCCTTATAGTGTAATTCTTTTGAGTCCCAATTGTAATGAGCCATGGGGCTTGGTGCTTCCTCCAATTTTTTTATAATCTTATTAGTATCTGAATCTTCCTGCTATTCCATCTTATTATCCTCAAGGAAGTCACTGGTCGGAAGTGAAACGGTCGAAACTTCAACTTGCTCGGGTAGCTGCGAAAGCGCATCTGCAAGAACATTCTCTTTCCCCTTTTTGTAAGTTATTTCAAAATCAAATCCAAGAAGTTTTGTTACCCATTTTTGCTGCTCGGGGGAAGATATCTTCTGCTCCAAGACATATTTTAGGCTTTTATGGTCGGTCTTGATTTGAAAGTATCGCTTGATCAAGTACAATCTCCACCTCATTGTTGCGCGCACAATGGCGAGCATCTCCTTATCATATGTTGACATATTTTGATTGGAGGGAGATAATGCCTTGCTAGTGTATGCGAGTGGTCGACCATCTTGCATGAGAATGGCTCCAATTCTGACTCCAGATGTGTCGGCCTCAATAATGAAGGGTCGGTTGAAATCTGGTAGTGTTAGCACCGTCGTCGTCGTCATGGCTGCCTTAAGTTTGTCGAAGGCAGCGAAGGCTCTGTCCAACCATTGGAAGACATCTTTTTCTAGTAAGGAAGTAAGTGGTGCACTGATCTTTCCATAGTTTTTCACGAACTTGCGGTAGTAGCCTATTAAACCCAGAAAGCCATGTAGCAATTTTATGCTTCTCGAGGTCGGCCAGTTTTGCATTGCTCCAATTTTGAAGGGGTCCACTGCCACACCTTCCTCTGATATGATATGCCCAAGATATTCCACCTTTTGTTGAAGAAAGCAAATATTCGTGGTTGTTGTGTGTTCAAAAGGTGGTTTTCCGTATGTCTTCTTCGCATGCTCGTATTTGATGATACCCGGATCAAAGGTCCAGCTTTGTAAAGATTTGTGCTCCCTTTCATCTAGCAATTCATCTACTATTGGAATAAAGTATTTATCCTTGATGATTATGTTATTGAGAGCTCGGTAATCAACACATATTCGCCTTGTTCCGTCCTTCTTGCGTACAAATAGCACCGGCGAAGAGTAGAGGTTGCAACTTGGCCGAATAACTCCTGTTTCGAGCATCTCTTTTATAATCCTTTCTATTTTATCCTTCTGGAGATGTGGATACTAATATGGCTGAGCATTTGCTGAAGATTTTCCTGGAAGAATCATTATACAATGATCATGCCGATAGGTAAGAGGTAGGTTGCGCGATTCGTCAAATATATTTGAAAATTCAGCAAGCAAAGGAAGTAGATTTGGATCTTCAAATTCTGTTGGCTCTCCCTTAGTTTGCTACTCAAGTTGTACCAAAAATCCACTGCATGCTTTATGCAAAACCTTCTTCATTTGTTGTGTGCAAATCATCGTTACGTCGCCCCCACGTTTCCCGTGCAGTATCACCTGTTTCTCCTTACTGTAAAATTTCATAATTAGTTTCATAAAATTCCAAGAAAAATCACCTAATGTTGTCAACCATTTAATTCTGAGCATGGCCTCATGATCATCAAGAGGGAGAAGGAAGAAATCTGCAATTATCTCTTGGTCCTGCAGCAATAGTTTCTCCTGCGGGCGCCTACGATCACACTTCAAAATCCGTCTGTCGGTGACCTTAACATCAAACCTGCAACGATTCTCGATAGGTAATGCCATTCGGATAGCAACCTTACTGTTTAGGATATTATTAGTGCTACCCGTGTCGATGAAAACAGTGATCAGTTGTTGTTTGAGAAGGCCTCCAACTTTCATCATTTGCGGGTTTGAGTAGCCGGCTAGTGCATGTACCGTAACTTCGGTCGGTTGTGGCTCTTCTTCTGCATCTTCTTCTTTATGTTCAATGCTCTCTTCTGGATGTTCAATGACCTCTTCTTCTACTGGTTCAATGATAAAAAGTCTCCCTTTACTACAGCGATGCTCATGGCTCCACGGCTCGTCGCAATGCCAACATAACCCCTTCGCATAACGCTCCTGAAGCTCTTCTCTTGTCAACCTTTTTGGTGCAGGGACTCGGTCAACAGTAGGGGGGGCTAAGGGCTTCAATATTAGTGGTTGAGGAGTGACCCTAGTCCTTCGAGCTTCATGGTTCAATTGCTCCTCTTGATGTCGTGCGAAAGAGATGGCTGCCATAAGTGTATACGGTTGTCGCGCTTTAACTTCTCCTCGGATCTCCGGCTTTAAGCCCTCAATGAATGTCCTCAATAGCTGTTTTTGAGACCAATCATGAGTTTGATTAGATAACCTTTCAAACCTGGTTTGGTACTCCTGAATGGTGGAGGTTTGTCGGATCTTTGCTAGTTGTTCGTCAATATTCTCGTAATCGATTGGTCTAAAGCGAATCAGCAGTCCTTCTTTGAATTATCGCCATGAAAGGACTCCATAAGTATGTTTAAACCAGTCAAACCACTATATAGCATCCCCTTCAAGATGTATAGCTGCAATTTTCACCATAGATACATCAGCGGTTTTGTGGTACCGAAAATGTCGCTCCGCGTGCGAGATCCAACTAATCGGGTCTCCTTCTTCCCATCTAGGGAAGTCCACTCTTATGTGTGGATACTTGGGATCGATCATAGAGCCTCCCCTCCCTTGGAACTCATCTTTTCGGGCCTGGTGCGATTGGGCAAAGCTCTCTCCGTGATATGATTTTTTCGGGCTTAGTAGTCGGCCCAATCTGAGTTCGGTAAAGAGCGTCCGAATCTTATCCTCCATTCGCGCCTCCAAGGCTTCGAATTTAGCATCGATTGCCTCCTTAGATGCCATAGTATATGCCTCCAAATCTATGATGTTAAGATCTCTCTTTTGTTGTCAGGTTAAAGGCATGTATAGGTTGAGAGAAGTGATGGTCGAAAGGGTTGGTGGATCGGTGGATGTAGGCTACGATTTAGGCTTGTTTTGTGGCTGTTTTGGGTACAGTTTGAGGGTGTGGTTTGGCAGAGTTTTAGGGTTGTGGATGAAAGTTTTGGATCTGTGGTAGATGGTAGCAAAGGTTTGACAGAAATCCGTAGAATTTGCAGCAAGTATGTGCTGTCTTGTAAGAGTAGAATTGTCGTCGAAGAAACAACGGTTTCTCGACGTAATTTCTACCAAAAACTTAAGAGAATTGAGGAGGAAATTGATAGAAAAATCACAGTTTATATGACAGCAAGGATATCTAATTTAATCAAGAAAATTTCGGCAGTATAATAGCAAGGAAATTGGTGCAAGTTGCAATTGCAGAATTGTCGTCGAAAAATTTCAGCGGGTTACGATGAAAATTTGTAGCAACATAAAATCATTTTTAGAGATGAATTTCTTAATAGATCAATCTTAGATGGAAGCCAAGATGATCTATGAAGTGTATAAGAAATTTCATTTAAAAAAGATTGCAAATAGATGGGTTAAGGCAACGATATGCAGCTGAAATTTTCTACAGCATAGATTTTCAAGTGCAGCAGATTGGACATAAAAGATCAGTAGTTTATATTGAGAATTTTTTGATGAAACCAAAGGGAAATCCACTGTTAGTAAGTGTCAAAGATGTCATAAAAATTTTGTAGAAATTTGGATAGAAAAAGCACAGTAGCAAGATCAAACAAATGGTGCTATGCGGTTGGAATTCTGCAATGTATCTTTCGTCGTAGAGATGAAAACTTTGTGACGAAAAATTTATGCAGCAATATAGGAACGATTGTTTTTTTTTTTTGGATTTTCGAATAAGGATAACTAAATTGCAGCAGCAGTAAGGTAGGAATCCAGAACCTGTTGCAATTCACGGGGAGATCAAAGGATGATCCGTGGTGGTGGAGATGATGACAGAATTCGGTGACGATCTTTTAAGCAATTGTGGGAATTGCTTTGGATGGTTGTAGAGGGTTGATGGATGGCTGTGGAAGGGCAGCGAAACGCCAAGAATACTGCTCTAATACCAGGTGTTAGAACCCTTGCAGATTCTAAACTTGGGGTTGATCTCTTTAGGGGATCGGCCTCCTTGGAACTCTATAGGGGTTCCTCCCTCCAAGTTGCTGCTCAAAGGCTGCAGAAAAGATTCATCTATTGCTTATCAAAAGAGAAGGAATACATGGCTATTTATAGGGCTTCTAAACCCTAACTCCTAATAGGACTCCTACTTAAGACTCTTACTTCTAACCAACTCCTAATATGACTCCTAGTCAAGACTCTTATTTCCTTACAACTCCTAATTCTTCTCTAAGAAAACACCTCCTACATGAATGCCTCTCTCAATTAGGACTCTCCTAGCTATAGTCCTAACAGAATGTCCCTCTCAATTAGGACTCTCCTAGCTAGAGTCCTAACAGTTTTACATGAATGTCCCTCTCAATTAGGACTCTCCAAGCTAGAGTCCTAACATCTCCATTTATCAAACTCTTATGATAACACATGGGTATTGGATACTAGTAGTGCTTATCATATTTGTAATTCGTTGCAGGTTCTAGCAAGACCTAAGAGATTGGTGAGAGGCGAGATGGACCTCTAAATGGGCAATAGAGCAAAAGTTGTTGTAGTAGCTATTGGTGAGGTCACCCTACTTCTGCCTGGTGGAGCTATTATTGCATTGGATGCATGCTATTTTATTCCTTCTATTATCAAAAATATTATTTCCTTTTAATGTTTGATAGTTAGTGGATATAAATTAGTTTTTAAGAATAATGATTATTCAATATTATTAGATGATGAGATCATCACGAGAGGAACATTGCGTAATAGTTTGTTTATGCTAGACACTGCTCCACATATCATGTATGTAAGTGTGTCCAAGATGAAAACTAGATGAGGTGAATAGTGCATACTTATGATATTGTATGCTATGTCACATCCATAAAAGGATCCAAAAGTTGCTAAAGAATGGATATCTAAATCTATTTGTCCATTAGTCATATGCAACTTGTGAGCCTTGCCTTCATAGAAAACTAACCAACTCTCCTTTTAGTAGAACTGGAGAAAGAGCCACTAAGCTGTTGGATCTCATATATAGTAATGTATGTGGACCCATATCAACTCATAACATAGGTGGTTACTCCTACTTTATTACTTTTACTGATGATTTCTCAAGGTATGGATATGTGTACTTGATGAAGTACAAGTTTGAGGCCTTTGAGAAATTCAAAGAGTATAAGAATAAAGTGGAGAACCTGGAAAGAGTATCAAGACTCTTCGATCAGATCGAGGAGGTGAGTACTTGAGTGCAGAATTCACCTAATTCCTCATGGACCATGGGATTCTATCCCAATGGACACCTCCTTATACATCTCAGCTCAATAGTATATTTGAAAGGAGGAATCATACACTGTTAAACATGATGCGGTCCATGATGAGTTTCACTAACCTTCCCATCTCATTCTGGGGATACGCCCTAGAGACCACAGCTTACCTTCTGAATAAAGTTTCAACTAAATCATTAGTGTCTATACCATATGAGATATAAAAAGGGAAGAAGCCCGATCTTAAGGCTATTAAGATATGGAACTGCCCTGCCCATGTTAAAAGACACAACCCCGATAAGTTAGAATCGAGGACGGAGTGGTGCAAGTTCGTGTGATACCCTAAGGAAACTTGTGAGTATTATTTCTATCATCTCGAGGACCAAAAGGTCTTTGTAGCTAAGAGAGCAGTGTTCCTTAAGAAGAAATACATTTTTGGCAGAGACAATGGGAGCTTGATAGAGTTGAGCGAGATTGGAGAACCTAGCTCAAGCACCACTCCATAGCCCGAGTCTGTTTAGGTACCTAGCACATAAGTTCCAACTTTACATAGGTCTAGTAGATTATCTCATCCTCCTAAAAGATATGTGAGACATATTAGAGGAGAGGATTTTAAGGATATTGATCCCCAGACCTACCAGGAGACTATTACGAGTATATACTCCGAGAAGTGGCAAGAAGCTATGAATTCTGAGATGAATTCCATATACTCCAATAAGGTTTGGAACCTAGTTGAAGAACTCGAGGGTATTGTACCTATCGGTTGCAAGTGGATCTTCAAGAAGAAGATCAGAGCAGATAGAAATGTAGAGACCTATAAAGTAAGGCTAGTGGCTAAAGGGTATCGTCAAAGGCAAGGTGTTGACTATGACGAAACCTTCTCACCCGTAGCCATGTTAAAATCTATTCAAATTTTATTGGCTATTGTAGCACACTATGATTATGAGATCTGGCATATAGATGTGAAAACTGCGTTCCTCATTGGTAACCTCGACGAGGAGGTGTACATGATATAACCTAAGGGATTCATGTTTAAGGACTGCCCAAATAAGGTATGTATGTTGCTTAGGTCCATTTATAGACTAAAGCAAGCTTTTTGAAGTTAGAACGTAAGATTTGATGAGGCAATCAGATCTTATGACTTTGTTAAGAATGAAGATGAGCCTTATTTATACAGGAAGGTAAGTGAGAGCGCTATCACCTTCTTGGTGTGGATGACATCCTGATCATTGGGAATGATGTAGGAATGCTATCAATAGTAAAGACTTGGTTATCTAAACACTTCTCCATTAAGGACTTATGGGAAGAATCCTATATCGTAGGGATTCGGATCTATAGAGATAGATCCAAGAGGATGCTTGACTTATCTCAGTCTAGGTACATTGACATCATTTTCAAAAGGTTTGACATGAAAAATTCTAAGAGAAGTCTCATACTGATGAGACATGGGATATCATTTTCCAAGAGTATATCCCCAAAGACTCCTGAAGAAAGGGCGAACATGAATATGATACTTATGCCTTAGCGATAGGGTCTATCATGTATGTCATGTTATATATCAGGCCTGATATAGCGCATGCTCTGAGTGTCACTATTGGGAAATCTTGGGGGCGACATCACATGCGCAGCGGAAGAACGAGAAAACAAAATCCCTGATTTCCAAAGAGATGTTCGTCGTCGTGCGAAGATTGGTGCACAAAATCCGCGAAACTTAAAACTGCGTATAGAGTAGATTGTGTTACCTAAGGAGACCGTATATCTCTGTTTCCTTGCAGATCCTTAGGAGAGGGTGAAGGAGGTCAAGCGTCCTCCTCTCTAGCGGTGATCCACACAGCAGGGCTGTGACGACGCTCCTCAAAACTCCAGCTTTGAGGTGGAGAGGGAGAGGAGAATAAGAGAGGCAAGCAAAGGCTTTGGCCTATGAGGCTCTGAATCCCTCCTATTGATAGAGGTCTCATGTCAAACCCTAATGGGTCCTCCCCTAGTGGGTATTGCATCTACATCTAATAAGACAAGGGCTCCGTCGGATATCTCATATCCGAACCTCTACTTATCGCAATGCCTACCATATATGTGTGACCCTCTAGACCCAATATCGAGCTGGCCGTGAGCCATACCTATCAGAACTCCTTCTAACTCAGTGAATTATTATCTCTGTAATAATTCACTGTAATAATTCACTTGACTCATCGACTACGAACATACTAGGCCACTACGTCGTAGTCCCCAGATGATACAAGGGAATCCAATCCATTGGACCTGTCTGTCCTCAGTTACCGTGTACCTATAGTCCCTCATCCATCTAATATCCCAGAGATCATATATCGAGCATGGTGCTATCAGACCCATATGGTTTCTACTCGAGTCTCGCTCTAATCAGATTCTCTTGGAGAACTCTTTCTCTCTCAACCCGAATGACCCTGGTTAGGGATTTTTCCGAGCAAGAACACATGGGATATTCCTCTCATGACGCCGAGAGTGGATGATCCTCTATCGACACTCAATAGCCCTCATAAGGTCGACTACCACTCCCAATGACCAGTTGTACTAGATCTGGGACAGCCAAACCTATAAGTCTGGTATCAAAGAGTGAAGCACTCATACAGGACATCCTTGGTGTCTCAAGTCTAAGGATCAGATATACCACTAGGACTATGGAATCGCTGTCTGATAATAAGGCATCATCAACCATCTAGTATTCCGTAAGCGGATCAATCAGTGAACACATTCTCCAATTAGCACCTGTACTATATCCCTAGTGTCCCTAAACGAACAGCAATGAGACCAACTACATCTATCATATGGACGGGTATACAGCACACCAGTCTGTCCGGTTATCACGATGTCCCTCTTGAGTAACCTATGACCGGGATTATTTAGGATATGTGTTTAAAGGTGAATCGATCTCATTATCGTGATCTTATCACGATCCGATTCCCATTGCACAAATCCAAGGACATCACAATATATATATGCATATATGCAATAGTTATAAAGTGATATACGCCCAAATATAATAAACAAAAAGATTCTGTATCAAGTCACATGTGCCATCACTCACGTGATTGGCTTGCTAGGCACCTATGACTAGCAATCTCCCACTTGACCTAAAGCCAATCACCTATGTGTCTGATCCCCATCAGACCCCTGTGACGCTCAAAGACAATCTAAGACAACGGCTTTGTCAATGGATTTGCAATGTTATCTTCGGATGGAACTCTTTCCACTGCTACATCTCCTCGGGTTACGATCTCTATGATAAGTTGGAACCTCCTCAGAACACTTCTGATGAGACCCGGGTTCCCTTATTTGAGTAATCGCCCCGTTGTTGTCGCAATATAAGGAGATCGGCTCCTCGCTACCCGGCAAGACTCCCAAATCTGTGATGAACTTCTTCACCCAGACTCCCTCTTTTGCTGCATCTGATGCAGCAATGTACTCCACCTCTGTGGTCGAGTCAGCAGTGGTATCTTGCTTGGAACTCTTCCAGCATACTGCTCCTCCATTCAAGGTGTACACATACCCTGAATTCGACTTGCTATCATCGATATCAGACTGAAAACTTGAGTTGATGTAGTCTCCAACCTTAAGGCTATTACCTCCATATACTAGTAAAAGATCCTTAGTCCTGCTCAAGTACTTAAGGATACACTTTACTGCTTTTCAGTGCTCCAAGCTTGGATCCGCCTGATACCTGCTCGTGACACTCAGAGCATGCGCTATATCAGGCCTAGTACATAGCATAGCATACATGATAGACCCTATTGCTGAAGCATAAGGTATCATATTCATGTTCGCCCTTTCTTCTAGAGTCTTTGGGGACATACTCGTAAAAAGCGATATCTCATGTCTCATCGGTATGAGACTTCTCTTGGAATTTTTCATGTCAAACCTTTTGACAATGGTTTCTATGTACCTGGACTGGGACAAACCAAGCATCCTCTTGGATCTATCTCTATAGATTCTAATCCCCAAGATATAAGATGCTTCCCCTAAGTCCTTCATGGAGAAGTGTCTAGATAACCAAGCCTTTACTGTGGATAGCATTCCTACGTCATTCCCAATGATCAGGATGTTATTCACATATAACACCAAAAAGGTGATAACACTCCCACTTACCTTCCTTACACACAAGGCTCATCTTCGTTCTTAACGAAGTCATAAGATCTGATTGCCTCATCAAATCTTATGTTCCAACTTCGGGAAGCTTGCTTTAGTCCATAAATGGATCTAAGCAACCTACACACCTTATATGGGCAGTTCTTGGACACGAATCCTTCAGGTTGTATCATATACACCTCCTCCTCGAGGTTCCCATTGAGGAATGTGGTTTTCACATCCATCTGCCAGATCTCATAATCATAGTGTGCTGCAATAACCAATAGAATTCTGATGGATTTTAGCATTACTACGGGTGAGAATGTTTCATCGTAGTCAACACCTTGCCTTTGACAATACCCCTTAGCCACTAGCCTTGCTTTATAGGTCTCTACCTTTCCATCTACTCTGATCTTTTTCTTAAAGATCCACTTGCAACCGATGGGTACAATACCTTCGGGCGTATCAACTAGGTTCCAAACCTTGTTGGAGTACATAGAATCCATCTCAGAATTCATGGCTTCTTGCCACTTCCCGGAGTCTATACTCATAATAGCCTCCTCGTAGGTCTGAGGATCAATATCCTCAACATCCTCTCCTCTAATAGATCCCACATATGTCTCAGGATGATTGGATACTCTATCAGACCTGTGTAAAGTTGAAACTTGTGTATTTGGTACCTTAACAGACTCGGGCTGTAGAGTGGTGCTTGAACTTGGTTCTCCAACCTCGCTCAACTCTATCATTCTCCCACTATCTCCGCCAAGAATATGTTCCTTCTCAAGGAACACTGCTCTCTTAGCTACAAAGATCTTTTGGTCCTCGAGATGATAGAAATAATACCCACAAGTTTCCTTAGGGTATCCCATAAATTTGTATTGCTCTGTCCTTGATTCTAACTTATCAGGATTGTATCTTTTAATGTGGGCAGGGCAGCCCCAAATCTTAATAACCTTAAGATTAGGCTTCTTCCCTTTCCATATCTCATATGGTGTAGACACTACCGACTTAGTTGGAACTCTGTACAGAAGGTAAGCTGCGGTTTCTAAGGCATATCCCCAGAATGAGATGGATAGGTCAGCGAAACTCATCATGGACCATACCATGTCTAATAGCGTACGATTCCTCCTTCCAGAGACACCATTGAGCTGAGGTGTATAAGGAGGTGTCAATTAGGATAATATCTCATAGTCCTTGAGGAACTGAGTAAACTATGTACTTAAGTACTCACCTCCTCGATCTGATCGAAGAGTTTTGATACTCTTTCCAGTCTGGTTCTCCACCTCATTCTTATATTCTCTGAATTTCTCAAAATCCTCGGACTTGTACTTCATTAAGTACATATATCCATACCTTGAGAAATCATCAGTAAAGGTAATGAAGTAGGAGTAACCACCAATGGCATGAGTTAACATGGGTCCACATACATCACTGTGTATGAGTTCCAACAGCTCAGTGGCTCTCTCTCCAATTCCACTAAATTGAGAGTTTGTTAGTTTTCCACAAAGGCAAGGCTCGCAAGTTGCATATGACACATAGTCAAATGGATCTAGATATCCATCATTTAGTAACTTTTGAATCATTCCCTCATGGATGTGACCTAGCCTACAATGCCATAGGTATGCACTGTTCACCTCATCTCGTTTCCGCTTAGACACTTACATTCATGATATGTGGAGGAGTGTCTAGCATAAACAAACCTTTATACAATATTCCTCTCGCCAATCTCCCCTCGGCTTTGCTAGAATTTACAATAAATTGTAGATGTGATAAGCAATACTAGTATCCAATACCAATGCACTATCAAAAAAATCTGACAATTGGAGATTGATCATGAATGTACCTGAAGCTTCTTCAAGCTTCTATTTCGCCCTTTCTGCAAGGTACTCTTTGTAGTTCCTCTTCCAATACCCATCTTTACCATAGTAGAAGCACTGGCCTTTATCCTTTACTGGGTCTTTCTTAGCAACCTTTGCTTTACCTGGTCTGCCCTTGCCCTTTCCCTTCTTAAGGGACCTTTCTACTTTCCTTTTCTTTCTAGTCTCACCAGTGTAGAGAACCGACTTCTCTTTCTTAATAGTACTCTCTACCTCTCTCAATATATTAAGGAGCTGGGAGAGTCGCCTCAAGCTTGTTCATATTAAAATTTATTATGAACTGTGAAAAGAAATCTGGTAGGGACTAAAGCACAATGTCCACACACAAGTTATCCTCTAGGACCATTCCTAGACTTGTGAGTTTTTCTATCCACTTAATCCTCTTTAGGACATGGTTCTAAACCGGTGTCCCATCAGTTATCCTAGCGCGAAAGAGGCTCTTGGATATCTCATATCGTTGAGTCCTTCCCTATTCCTCAAACAATTTACGGACATATAGGAGAATGGATCTGGCATCCATCTTTTCATGTTGTCTCTATAACTCAGGAGTCATAGAGCCCAACATATAGCACTGAGCAAAAGTGGAGTCATCAATGTACTTCACGTAGCAAGCGATCTCATCCTCGCTTGCACCTTCTTCGGGCGTAGGCATCACTGTATCAAGGACGTACACGATTTTCTCCGTCGTGAGAACAATTCTCAAGTTACGGAGCCAATCCATATAATTTGGACCAGTGAGGCGGTTGACATCAAGTATGCCACGTAAGGGATTTGAAAGTGATATTTTTCAAAAAATAAAGATGCAGCAGAAATGAATAACATGTAGATTTTACAAAAAATAAACTATCAAGATATGGACTTCTATCTTAATATGTTCCCACTATTTTACTAACGAGTCACGTGACACCCTCAGCACGTGAAACGGAAGTCTCTGGCAGACTTCTAGTGGGGATCAGGATCCAATCAGCGTCTTAGTGTAACCTCGAGGGACTCGACCAATCACACTAAGCCTAAAAGGTAGGCAACTCTTGCCGATCACAACTCCTTGTGATTCCCGTCCTATTCGGCCTCCGAATCACCATGGTCTCGAGGGACTCGACCAACCATGATGCTCAGTTAAGTCAACACCTTCGTTACAAGATGAGTCTGATTTGATGATATACCCTCGAGGGACTTGACCAAGCATACCATGCCCTCAGGTCACCGGTGACATCTCTATGTCGTAAGCAAGATAGCGAATCGCGATATAGGTGAGTCTCGAGGGACTCGACCAACTCAACCTACACCGGGAATCGGTTCCTACTTATAACGATGGAAGGCCACGTGGGTCAATCTAATTGCCTTACGTTTACCGACTTAATATTATTGAGAGAGATGTTTCTATGATTTGGTCTCCTAATATGACATGTCACACATATACATATTTAATATATATCTACATCGCATGCAAATATATATACATATCTAGTATTTGTATAAGCAATCACACTAGATGATCGTGGACCACATTCTAATGTGATTAGGCCCGAGCCAGTAGACCTAATCACTCACATCAAGATCTATGTGTGCAACGATGTATCTCCATGCCCTATGATCGTCCATCTCGCCCTCGTTGGTTCTATCGACATCTTGATGTATCTTCTGTTGAATCTCGGATTTTGATGATGAAGTCAATTGTCATTTGTTGTCTAATCTATGTGTTGAGATAAGTGTGCAGGATTAACTACGATGAAAGTTAGACAAGCAGCAGGAGTTGCGCCGGAGTCAAGATCATGATCACGTTGGGAGTTCGAGAGTTCGACGGAAGTTCGGACGGTCGTCAGAGGTTCTGCAAGAACAGATCCGAGAAGTCCGGAAGCTTGCCAAGCGAAGCTCGTCGGAACTTGCCAAGTGAATCGTCGCAAAATCCAGGAGTTTGCTGGAAGTCCGCAGAAGCATCACCGAGGGTTCATCGGATGATCGACGGAAGTTCGCAGGAAACTCGCCGGAAGAAGCGATTGACGTACCGAAGCAAAGCTGCAGAAATTATCTTAGATTTAATCGTAGTTAGCACGTTGATTAAGTTAGGAATGGGAGGTGATCCCATTAGCTTAATCCTGGGGCAATTGGGCCCCTGAAGAACTCAAATTGGGTCGAATGGTTCAACCCATTCGGACCCAAGGTGCTGTGGGCGGTGCAACCGCCCCAGCCAAGCAGTGCAACCGCCCAGGATATGTCTCCCAGCGAGACTGGGCGGTGCAACCGCCCCAAGCAAGAGGTGCAACCGCCCAGGGCTCAATCTCCAAGCGAGACTGGGCGGTGCAACCTCCTCCGTCAAGAGGTAGCACCGCCAGAGCTCAAGTTTCGAGCTCTGCCAAGAGGTGCAACCACCGAGCTCGGTCTTCGAGCTCTGGCAGAGAGGAGCAACCTCTCTGGACAGGTGGTGCACCGCCTGAGCTCGGTCTTCGAGCTTTGGCAGAGAGGTGCAACCACCTCTGGCAGAGAGGTGCAACCTCTCTGGTAGGAGATGCACCGCCTGAGCTCGGTCTTCGAGCTCTGGCAGAAAGGTGCAACCACCCCTGACAGAGAGGTGCATCCGCCTGAGCTCAGTCTTCGAGCTCTGCCAGGCGGTACAACCTCTCCAGTCAAGAGGTGCAATCGCCTGATCCCGGAATTCCGGGATTTGATCGTTTTGAGCTCCAAATTTGAACTGGGTTGGGGCCTATAAATACCCCACCCGTTCAGCACAGAAAGGGTACAGATCCACTCCGAATTCCTGATCTTTTCTGTGATTCTAAGAGCTCAAAATTGTGTAAAGTCCAAAAGTTCTCCTCTTTTTGTTCTTTAAAGTCTTGAGTTGTAAAGAGAGGAGAGAAAGGATCTGTAAAGGTTGTCTCCTGAGCCTGTCAAAAGGAGAGAAACTGTAAAAGGGCAGTTGGCCTTCGCCTATTGAAGGAAGGCCTCTAGTTGACGTCGGCAACCTCATCGGTGGAGGAAGCCAAAAGTGGAGTAGGTCAAGACTGACCGAACCACTCTAAATCTCTGGTTTGCGTTTATTTTTGAGCACTTTATCATTACTGCAAACCTCCTACATAGCTACTGCCCTCTGCGCTTTTACGAACGATTCTCTAAGTTCATATCTTTCCGAATCTGTATTGAGACGTAAATCAGTGTTTTCATACGATCTTTACATCGCAGTTTACGCTTACGCTTTGATTCCATTCATAACTGCGAACTGCTTTCTGCACATTCACAAAAAGATTTTCAAAGTTCAGTTTCTGTGTTTAGACGTAAAACTGCGTTTAGATGCTAAACTGTGTTTAGACGTAAAACCACGTTTAGACGCAAAACTGCGTTCAGACGTAAAACTACGTTCAGACGCAAAACTGCGTTCAGACGCAAAACTGCGTTCAGACGTAAAACTGCGTTTAGACGTAAAACTGAGTTTAGACGTAAAACTGCGTTTAGACGCAAACTGCGTTTAGACGTAAACTGCTCTTAGACGCAATCTGCGCTTAGACGCAAACTGCGCTTAAATACAAACTGTGAATCGGCTTTTGCATCATAATAGATTTTATTGAACGAACGCACCTTTCGGTTTTAAATTGCTGTAAGATTTCCGCTGCACTAATTCACCCCCCCCCCCCCCCCCCCCCCTCTTAGTGCTCTCGATCCTAACAATTGGTATCAGAGCAAGGTTAACTCTCTAACGGATTAAAACCCAAGAGAGATGGCCTACGCCGGAAACCAAGAGGGGCATTCTATTACACATCCACCCATGTTCAGTGGGACGGACTACACCTACTGGAAGACCCGAATGAGGATCTTTCTTATTTCTATGGATTTTGAACTGTGGAACCTTGTTGAAAACGGATTTTCAAAGTCTTCTCTTCCAATGATCGATTGGAATGAATAGGAGAAGAAGGCTTTCACTCTTAATGCAAAAGCTATGAATGCCTTATTTTGCGCACTTGATAAAAACGAGTTTAATCGTGTTTTAACTTGCGAAACTGCATTTGATATTTGGCACACACTCGAAGTGACCCACGAGGGCGCAAGTAGAGTGAAAGAGTCAAAAATCAATCTGTTGTTACATTCTTTTGAACTTTTTCGAATGAAACCAAGTGAAACCATTGGCGACATGTTTACCCGTTTCACGGATGTCGTCAACGGTCTAAAAGGACTTGGAAAAAGTTTTTCGGATTTTGAACTCGTAAATAAGATACTAAGATCTCTTCCTAAGAATTGGGATCCTAAAGTCACTGCTATTCAAGAGGCAAAAGATCTGCGTAACTTCCCTCTTAAAGAACTAATCGGGTCATTAATGACCTACGAAATGACTTGTAAAGCTCATGAAGAGCAAGAAGACATCCTTCCAAAGAACAGGAAGGATATGGCACTTAAAACCTCTGAATGCCACTTGAGAGAAAACTCAAGTGATGAGGACTGTGATGATGACTTGGCACTTCTAACAAGAAAGTTTAAAAAGTTTTTTAAAAGAAACAAGTTTAAGAATGATGCAAAAAATAAACTTGAACCCAAGAAGGACCAAGTGATCTGCTATGAATGCAAAAAGCCGGGACACTATAAGAGTGATTGTCCCCAAGTAAAAAGGAGAACATCAAGGAAGAAGGCTCTTCAAGCAACATGGGATGACTCGAGCGCATCCGAAGAAGAGGAGTCCAACACCGAGCAAGTTGCTCATTACGCCTTAATGGCCATCGAAGACGAGGTAACAAATTCAATAGATGCAGATTTATCATTCGATGAATTATTAAATGCTTTCCATGAATTGTTTGATGAGTGTAAGACTATTAGTAATAAATACAAATTACTAAAAAAGCAGCATGATAGTCTTATTTGTAATTTCGATAAGTTAAATACTGAATATCATAATAGCTTAAGCTCATGCATAAAATGCCATGATCTAGAAACTCTCCAAAAAGAAAACTTGCTACTTAAGGATACCTTGAAGAAATTCGAGGTTGGTAGCAAGTCATTAAACATGATCCTTACCAACAAGGGTCACGTTCCCATAAGAAGTGGAATTGGATTCGTGAGAAGTCCTCACCAAAATCCAACCACCTTCATAAAAGGCCCCATCTTACATGTTAGACATCAAAGCAAATGCAACTTTTGTTGCAAGTTTGGACACAAGACGCACTATTATCCATTTAAGAAAATTAGTCCAAACAAATTGATTTGGGTTCCTAAAGGAACCATGACAAATTTTATGCAACATGATAGAAAATGTAGATCTATTTGTGAGGCACCCAAAAGCAAATGGGTACCTAAACATCATCCTTTCTTGTAGAAAACTAAACCATCGCAAGCTAGGAGCAAGAGATGGTACCTTGATAGTGGATGCTCAAGGCATATGACCGGAGATCCATCTCAATTCTCTAAGCTCACTAGCATAGACGAAGGATATGTCACCTTCGGAGACAACAACAAGGGTAAAATCATTGGCAAAGGAACCATAGGTAACAAATCCAACTTCTCTATTGAAGATGCTTTGCTAGTGGATAGTTTAAAACATAACCTCTTGAGCATTAGTCAATTATGTGATAAAGGATATATTATCAGATTTGAATCTAATGCTTGCATCATTGAAAAACCACACAAAAACATATCTATGATTGCATTAAAACAAAATAACGTATATACTATTGACATCAATAATTTATGTAATGAAATGTGTTTTTCTGCTTTGAATGAGGATGCTTGGATATGGCATAGAAGATTAGGTCATGCTAGCATGAAACTAATCACTCAAATATCATCCAAAGAACTTGTAAGAGGAATTCCTCATATCAAGTTCATCAAAGACAATGTATGTGATGCTTGCCAATTAGGTAAACAAATTAAGAGTAGCTTCAAATCTAAAAACCAAATAAGCACCTCTATGCCCTTACAATTGATCCATATGGATTTGTTCGGACCTATCTCCACATCAAGCCTAGGAGGTAGCAAATACGCCTTTGTCATCGTGGATGACTATAGCAGATACACATGGACTTACTTCTTAAAACAGAAGAGTGAATGCCTTAGATATTTTACCAAGTTTTGTAAACTTGTTCAGAATGAGAAAGGTTCTATGATTTCGTCAATTAGAAGTGATCATGGTGGTGAATTTCAAAACCATGATTTCCAGGAATTTTGTGAACTCAATGGATACAATCATAATTTCTCTACTCCTAGAAATCCTCAACAACCGAAGCTGAATATATTGCAGCAAGTGCATGCTGTGCACAAGTTGTATGGATGAAAAACACTTTAGAAGATTACAAAGTTAATCTAAAAGATATTCCCATTAAATGTGATAACACGAGTGCAATATGCTTAACTAAGAATCCTATACAACACTCAAGAACAAAACATATTGATATTAGACACCACTTTATACGAGATCATGTCACTAATCATGACGTAACCATAGAGTTCATCGATACTAAACATCAACTGGCTGACATTTTTACAAAACCTCTAAGTGAAGAACAATTTGATTTCATTAGAAGAGAATTAGGAATGTTGATGTGTCCGAATAAATAAACTTATCTTTCGGACTATATTGAATTATCAGATCACTTGATTGCCATGTTTATATATGAAAATCTGCAACAAAATCTTGTCCAAATGCATCTTATTTGTTCGAATGCTATAAAACAGATTTATTCGTACACTTTCATGAAAAATAAGTTCCTGAAATAAATCTGATAAAGTGATTCCTGTGTATGTATTTCATTCTGTAATATCTTTGCGGGATAAAGTGATTCCACTTTCATAAAAAAGGGGAAGAAATGTTCAAAGCAATCTATGCAAAATTCCTCTATAAGCTTGCTAATATTATTTTCCTCGTATCACAATTACCATGCTTTTTGTTGATGACAAAGGGGGAGAAACATATGAATTGATAAATACTGCCATGATCATGTCTATGTTGCAAATACTTGAGTGATGCTATAAACTATGTTATGGTTATGCCATCCTTGCATCACCAAGAGATATATGAACGTGTGCTATAGTTTGCATTATGTCTTGAGTTGATAAACTATCTTGTGAAGTAAATGCAAACTTGCTAGAATGATAATACGTGTGCATCATGTAATAGTCCCTCGCAGCTTTAAATGATAATGTTAAATTACATGGTGAATAGTTACAAACACAATCATACAAACTTGATGATGTATGTCAAGCTTTGACATCATTCTTGAAGAGATACATCATGATGAGTATCATGATGGGAGTATTGATAAGTTTAACTGATCTAACTTATCAATACGTCACTTGAATTCTTAGGTCTTGAATTCAAGGCTGACTTATCTCAACAATAGCATATAGATAGGGGGAGTTAAGGATAACTCCATTATCAATTGATTGTCATCATCAAAAAGGGGGAGATTGCTGAATCTCGGATTTTGATGATGAAGTCAATTGTCATTTGTTGTCTAATCTATGTGTTGAGATAAGTGTGCAGGATTAACTACGATGAAAGTTAGACAAGCAGCAGGAGTTGCGCCGGAGTCAAGATCATGATCACGTTGGGAGTTCGAGAGTTCGACGGAAGTTCGGACGGTCGTCGGAGGTTCTGCAAGAACAGATCCGAGAAGTCCGGAAGCTTGCCAAGCGAAGCTCGTCGGAACTTGCCAAGTGAATCGTCGCAAAATCCAGGAGTTTGCCGGAAGTCCGCAGAAGCATCACCGAGGGTTCATCGGATGATCGACGGAAGTTCGCCGGAAACTCGCCGGAAGAAGCGATTGACGTACCGAAGCAAAGCTGCAGAAATTGTCTTAGATTTAATCGTAGTTAGCACGTTGATTAAGTTAGGAATGGGAGGTGATCCCATTAGCTTAATCCTGGGGCAATTGGGCCCCTGAAGAACTCAAATTAGGTCGAATGGTTCAACCCATTCGGACCCAAGGTGCTGTGGGCGGTGCAACCGCCCCAGCCAAGCGGTGCAACCGCCCAGGATATATCTCCCAGTGAGACTGGGCGGTGCAACTGCCCCAGCCAAGCGGTGCAACCTCCCCAGCCAAGAGGTGCAACCGCCCAGGGCTCAATCTCCAAGCGAGATTGGGCGGTGCAACCTCCTCTGTCAAGAGGTAGCACCGCCAGAGCTCAAGTTTCGAGCTCTGCCAAGAGGTGCAACCACCGAGCTCGGTCTTCGAGCTCTGGCAGAGAGGAGCAACCTCTCTGGACAGGTGGTGCACCGCCTGAGCTTGGTCTTCGAGCTCTGGCAGAGAGGTACAACCACCTCTGGTAGAGAGGTGCAACCACCTCTGGCAGAGAGGTGCAACCTCTCTGGTCAGGAGATGCACCGCCTGAGCTCGGTCTTCGAGCTCTGGCAGAAAGGTGCAACCACCCCTGACAGAGAGGTGCATCCGCCTGAGCTCAGTCTTCGAGCTCTGCCAAGCGGTGCAACCTCTCCAGTCAAGAGGTGCAACCGCCTGATCCCGGAATTCCGGGATTTGATCGTTTTGAGCTCCAAATTTGAACTGGGTTGGGGCCTATAAATACCCCACCCGTTCAGCACAGAAAGGGTACAGATCCACTCCGAATTTCAGATCTTTTCTGTGATTCTAAGAGCTCAAAATTGTGTAAAGTCCAAAAGTTCTCCTCTTTCTGTTCTTCAAAGTCTTGAGTTGTAAAGAGAGGAGAGAAAGGATCTGTAAAGGTTATCTCCTGAGCCTGTCAAAAGGAGAGAAACTGTAAAAGGGCAGTTGGCCTTCGCCTATTGAAGGAAGGCCTCTAGTTGACGTCGGCAACCTCATCGGTGGAGGAAGCCAAAAGTGGAGTAGGTCAAGACTGACCGAACCACTCTAAATCTCTGGTTTGCGTTTATTTTTTAGCACTTTATCATTACTGCAAACCTCCTACATAGCTACTGCCCTCTGCGCTTTTACAAACGATTCTCTAAGTTCATATCTTTCCGAATCTGTATTGAGACGTAAATCGGTGTTTTCATACGATCTTTACATCGCAGTTTACGCTTACGCTTTGATTCCATTCATAACTGCGAACTGCTTTCTGCACATTCACAAAAAGATTTTCAAAGTTCAGTTTCTGTGTTTAGACGTAAAACTGCGTTTAGACGCCAAACTGTGTTTAGACGTAAAACCACGTTTAGACGCAAAACTGCGTTCAGACGTAAAACTACGTTCAGACGCAAAACTGCGTTCAGACGCAAAACTGCGTTCAGACGTAAAACTGCGTTTAGACGTAAAACTGAGTTTAGACGTAAAACTGCGTTTAGACGTAAACTGCGTTTAGACGTAAACTGCTCTTAGACGCAATCTGCGCTTAGACGCAAACTGCGCTTAAATACAAACTGTGAATCGGCTTTTGCATCATAATAGATTTTATTGAACGAACGCACCTTTCGGTTTTAAATTGCTGTAAGATTTCCGCTGCACTAATTCACCCCCCCCCCCCCCCCCCCTCTTAGTGCTCTCGATCCTAACATCTTTATGCATCGCGATCGTCTGTATCGTGGGTCCCGTTATCGCATCCACGCTCCCGCTGTGCCTCCTCATGCAATTACAACTTAATCATAGGCACGCAGGCCCGACAATAAATGAGAAATATAATGGAGGCTCGTAGACCTCAATAATAATAATCACAAGTACACACATCACACGGTTCATGATCATCCGTCCACACATCATACATCACATGTATAAATAATCATCATCATATAGGACTACTAGATAATGATAAAAAATAATAATCAACTAAACAATTTAATTAATTAGTATTTTATGAAATCAGGGACATATAGGAAATTTCTGAATTCATAGGGGTATTTTCATAATTTGGATAAAAGACAAAAAATGAAATTTCTCAAATTCGGAGGGGTAAAACTATCTTTTGCCCAGAAAACCCTAATGCCCTACTGCCCTTTGCTGCTGCCGCCGCCACCCTGCTGGCGGCGGTCTATGCGGCGGGCGCCCTCGCCTGCAGGCGGCACGCCCGCTGGTGGCGCTGCCGCTGCAGGTGGGCGCCGCCGCCTTCGCGGGCGGTTCTACTGGCGGGGCAATGCCCGCATGCGGTGTTGTCCCGCCGGGCGGCCACCCTTTGCGGGGGGGTTTCGCTCGCGGGAGCAACGGCGGCAGGCGCCGCTGCCCTGTGGCGCCTCACCCCGCGGGAGAAGCGGCCGCAGGCGCTTCTGGCCGTGGGCTGCTAGCCCCGCCGGACGCAAGCCTGCTGCAAGCAGGCCGCCGGCCGGTTGCTGCAGACGCAGCCCCTGTGCTGCCTGCCTACGGTTGCGCTACAGGCAAGTAGATCGAGGGCAACAACTGTTGCTGTGCTTTCTCACTATTGCGTCAACGATTTTGACGTAAAAAGTTTTTATTCCTAAACACAACACACGCAGTTCAAAACCAATCATTCGCATGAACAACTTGGCTCTGATACCATTGTTGGGAAATCTTGGGGGTGACATCACATGCGCATCGGAAGAATAAGAAAACAAATTCCTCGATTCCTAAAGAGATGTTCATCGTCGTGCGAAGATTGATGCGCAAAATCCGCGAAACTTAAAACTGCATATAGAGTAGATTGTGTTACCGAGGGAGATCGTATATCTCTGTTTCCTTGCAGATCCTTAGGAGAGGGTGAAGGAGGCCAAGCGTCCTCCTCTCTAGCATCCTCCTCTCTAGCTCTGAATCCCTCCTATTTATAGAGGTCCCCTATCAAACCCTAATGGGTCCTCCCCTAGTGGGTATTGGATCTACATCCAATAAGACAAGGGCTCCGTCGGATATCTCATATCCGAACCTCTACTCATCGCAATGCCTACCATATATGTGTGACCCTCTAGGCCCAATATCGAGCTGGCCGTGAGCCATAACTGTCAGTCACAAGCAAAGATCAGGCGGATCCAAGCTTAGAGCACTAGAAAGTAGTAAAGTGCATCCTTAAGTACTTGAGAAGCATTAAGGATCTTTTACTAGTATATGGATGTAGTAGCTTCAGGGTTAAAGGCTACATGGACTCGAGTTTGTAGTCCGATGTCGATGATAGCAAGTCGAATTCGGGGTATGCGTATACCTTGAATGGAGGAGCAGTATGCTGGAAGAGTTCTAAGCAAGATACTATTGCTGACTCAACCATAGAGGCGGAGTACATTACTATAGCAAAGGCAGCAAAGGAGGGAGTTTGGATGAAGAAGTTCATCATAGATTTGGGAGTCGTGCCGGGCAACGAGGAGTCGATTCCCTTATATTACGACAACAACGGGGCGATTGCTCAAGCGAAGGAACCCAGGTCTCATATCAAAAGTCTAAGCACGTTCTAAGGAGGTTCCACCTGATCAGAGAGATCGTTACCTGAGGAGATGTAGTAGAAAAAGTTTCATCCGAAGATAATATCGTAGATTCACTGATAAAGTTGTTGTCTCAAGTTATCTTTGAGCGTCATAGGGTTATAATGAGAATCATACATAGAGATAATTTACTTTAGGTCAATTGGGAGATTGCTAGTCATAGGTGTCTTGCGAGCCAATCACGTGAGTGATGGCACGTGTGACTTGACACGCAATCTTTTTGTTTATTATTATTATTTGATATTTTATTACTTTATATTGATTGTTGCATATACATATACATATATTATGATGTCCATGTATCTGTACAATAGGAATCGGATCATGATGAGATCACAATAATGAGACCGATTCACCTTAAAACACAGACCTTAAATAATCCTGGTCATAGGTTACTCGAGAGGGACATCGAGATAACTGGACAGACTAGTGTGCTATATACCCATCCATATGATGGAGACAGCTGGTCTCATAGCTGCTCGTGTGGAGGATACAATGGAGGTGCTCATTGGAGAATGAGTTTACTGATTGATCCGCTCATGAAATATTGGATGGTTAATAATGCCTCATTGTCAAGCAGTGATTCCATTGTCTCAGTGGTATACCTGGTCCTTATACTTGAGACACCAAGGATGTTCTGTATGAGTGCTCTACTCTTTAATACCGAACTTATAGGTTTGGATGTTCTAAATCTAGCACAGTCGGTCATCGGGAGTGGTAGCCAGCCTTATGAAGGCTATTGAGTGTCGATAGAGGATCATCCGCTCTTGGTGTCATGAGAGGAATATCCCATATGGTCTTGCTTAGATAAATCTCTAGCTATGGTCATTCGGATTGAGAAAGAAAGAGTTCTTTGAGAGAATCTGATTAGAGCGAGACTTGAGTAGAAACTGTATGGGCCTGACAATAGCATGCCCAGTATAGAGTCTTTAAGGTATTAGATGGATGAGAGACTATAGGTATGCGATAACTGAGGACAAACATGTCTAATGGATTGAATTCTCCTGTATTGTCTAGGGACTACGACGTAGTGGCCTAGTACGCCCGCAATCAATGAGTCGAGTGAATTATTATGGAGATAATAATTTACTGAGCCAGAAGGAGTTCTGACAGGTATGACTCACGGCTAGCTCGATATTGGGCCTAGAGGGTCACACACATATGGTAGGCGTTGTGATGAGTAGAGGTTCGGATATGAGATATCCGTCGAAGCCTATATCTTATTGGATATCCAATAAGTCACTAAATTACTGGATCCTATGGTAGAGATCTAATAAGAGTCAATGAGAGATTATTGGATACAGATCCACTAATATAAGAGGCTTAGGTAGTTGGATGTGTTAGGAATGAGTCAACACTAAGAGGGGGGGGTGAATTAGTACAGCGGATAAAACACATCGGTTTGAAAAACTTCGTACGATAAAAATTGATTTCGGAAATGTTAGTTTAACTTGAAAGCATATGGAAGTGTAGTGAAAGTAAAGTAGTTTGAAGTAAAGGTAAATTGCTCAAAAGAAATGCAAACCAGATTTTTATAGTGGTTCGATCGTTGTGACCTATATTCACTCCACCGATTCCTCTTCGATCGAGGCCACCGACATCTACTAACGATCTTCCTTCAATGGGCAAAGATCAACTACCCTTATAACTTGATTCTCGTTTCGACAGGTTTAGGAGAGAACCTTTACAACCCCCCCTTCACTCCTCTCTTAAGTAAGACTAACACTTTAGAGTTTGAGGAGTTCACACAATATTAAAATAGCGTTTTCTTTTCTTTTTGCTCTCAGTTGTGTGTGTGTGTGTGTTATCCAAGGATAAGAGGGGTATTTATAGGCCTTAAGTTGATTCAAACTTGGAGCCTAAAAATGTCTCATCTCAGGTTTCCTGGGTCCTGGCAGTACCACCGCTTGCAGCATTGACACTGGGTGGTACCATCGCCCAATCTGACGGTACCACCACTTAGGAGACTGTGTCTGGATGGTACTATTGCCTAGACTGGCGGTACCACCACCTGACAGTCTCGGAGACTGAGTCTGGGCGGTACCACCGCCTGACATAGTCTCAGAGATTGTGCCACGATGATTCCACATGTTGGGTCACTGTTTGAGCCTTTTACTTGGCCCAACATAGCTTACCTTGGGCCCAATTGGCCCCTAATTAAGTTGGCCCAATTCTAATCTAATTATGTACTAACTATGAAATTTAAGGCATACACTAAGCTAAATAAGTCTAATTTATTCCGGCGAGCTTCGGGTGATCTTCCGGCGAACTTCCGACAATCTCTCGACAATGTTCCAACGGACTCCCGACAAGCTCCTAGACTTCACGGCAATCTTCTTGGCGAGTTTCGACGAGCTTCTCTAGCAAGCTCCTGGACTTCTCGATCAATTTCGATAGAACAACCGACGAACGTTCGGACTTCCGACGAACTCTCGAACTCTCAACGAAATCTCATTCTTGACTCCGGGACTTCATTTTACTTTAAACCTTGATCACTATCGTTAATCCTGCACACTTAAAACCTACTTCGATCTAGATAATTATTATAAGGCTTAAATCAAATGTTGTCCGGCATGTCATTGGTTCATTGACGCTTCGTCCGATTCTTCGGCGCATCATCCTCTTTTGCGGCATATTACCCAATCGGCCAGTTTACCTCCGCAACTCCAATTTTCTTGATGCAATTTCTGCTCTTCTTGGCCTGATGCCTGAACCCATGGCCCGAAGCCTTCTGCCAATACATCGATCGATCCTCCGGCTCGATGTCTAATCTTCTGACATGTTCCATTCCCGCCCAACATGATTCTTCCTGCCTTAATTGTCTCTCCTTGATCGAAGCTTCCTACGTCACTCAAAACATAGATCAAATCATAAATACTATCAATTGGTTTCATCATCAAAATTCAAGATTCAACAAGATGGAGATCCAATACCTAATAGGATAGGATCCATTAGGGTTAAGTTGATAGGGGACCTCTATAAATAGGAGGGAACTAAAGATTCATAGGCTAGAGCCTCTCTTTATTACCACCTCCTATTCTCCTCTCCCATTATTCTCCTCATATAGCAGGCCTGGAGATTTGAGAAGCATCGTCATAGCTATACTGTGTGGATCACAGCTAGAGAGGATGGCGCTTGGTCTCCTTCACCCTCTCCTACAGATCTGCAATGATTCAGAGATATACGATCTCCCTAGGTAACACGATCTTCATATACGCAGTTTTCGATTTTACGATTTTTACACATCAATCTTCACACAACGACGAACACTTCTTTGGAAAATTGGAGATTTTATTTTATGTTCTTTCCCTGCACATGTGATGTCGGCCCCTAGATTTTTCTATATTAACATGGTCAAGAAGGTATGATACATTAAGGTGTCCGAGATGCCATATAATGATATTTAGGCACAGAACACTACAATATGCTCCATTGGATCGGTATTACCATCGAACACTTACAAAAATGGGAGACGAAAATATATTAGAATTAGTTCCTCTTGGATTTCTAGGTGAACAACGATCAACCCAAGGTGGGGACAACTAGCACCTCCTTTTGTTTTTTTATTGTTGGAATTCTCATCGCTTCTCTAAACATTGGTTCATCTATCATAGTGACTCAATCTCAATCGATAAGGAATCCTCTATCAAGCTAACTGACTCAATCTCATTCAGGTAGGGCAAAGTGAGAGTGGTACGGTCCACTAAATTCCACGGTCAGGAATCGAAATCCACCTCGGGTGATGATTTGACAAACCTTGGGCTCTCCTAATATGTCGGCACCACGTCGAGTCAGAAAATCTCGGTGAGTGCCAATGGGAGTAGAACTAGGGACTACAATTGAGTTGATGGCATTGCTTGTTAGACCAGTTTAGACAAAAGCGAAGTGATAACCTGTATTATGCCTATTAGCGCTTGTACTTGCTGAGTGAGGTTTAAGAACACCTTAGTAAGAACAAAGAGATGGCCCAAGATCATCTCTGAGAGTGAGAGACTAGGGTCATTGAATTGGCACTAGTATCATATTAAAGTTTGCACAAAGTTGGATGCACCAATATGCGGAGAGGGTGAATACCATCTCCCTAGGGTGAAAGTACTGTGGATGCACCAATATACGATATTCCTTTCCTTCTAACGATAAAAATATTAAGGGAAGATATCATTAATGTCTAGGTCAATCTGACATAGTTCAGACATGTATACATAAGATTGTTCATGGTACCTCCAAGATAGAAACATCAAGCTCTCGAGTTATCACTTAAGATTAAAAACAAAATTTCTAACCTAATTTATCTAATACCTAAGTTAATAATATGAGATAAATAAGCACGATCATCAATAATATAAGATAACTTTTATTTAATAATTAATCTCTTTTCATGGAAAGGATAAAAATAATTTATAATAATCTATTTTGGATCCATATTCACATAGAATAATTTTTATTTCTTCATTCAATAAATATGACAAAGACATATATTGAAAGATAATAACCTTTCTGTCATTTCTCAATCCTCCGTGTTTGAGCTAAAATACCATGTACAGTGTCACGTGACACGCGCCACCCCTTCCCGTCTCCTCTCGCACTCGAGTTTTGGCAACCCTTTTACACCACCTCGGCTTTGCTCACACAACCACGTGCCCTTCGTCGTCTCCCTCCACATCTCTCCCCTGCCAGCCTCCTCACGTTTCCTCGGCTTCGTCGATGATGGACCCAGATACCGGTTTCTTCGCGTCGGAATCACCGGCAGTGAGGGAAGAGATGGAGAGCCTCGACCTCTCCGACGCCACCGCACCCTCCTCCCTTCCCTTCTTCGTCGAACCGCCATCGTACGCCGACGTCGTCTTAAAAAGCACCTTTGAGCCTCAGAACGCCGTCACCACCCCCGGCAGCGGGTCCTATCCCCCGCGCGCCGCCGCCTCGGATTATCTCAGGATCGTCGTGTCGGATCCGGAAACGATGCAGGAGACCTCGAACTCCCCTGTCCTTGGCAGCACCACCTACGTCACCTACCCCATCACCACCTGGGTCCGCGCCGTCGGCCATGGCGGCCCTTCGGTGTTCTGCGTCCAACGGAGGTTCCGCGACGTCGTCACTCTCGCCGCCCGGCTCGCGGAGGCGTACCGGGGGTACTTCATCCCGCAGCGGCCGGACAAGAGCGTCGTCGACGGCCAGGTGATGCAGAAGCACGAGTTCGCCGAGCAGCGGCGGTGGGAGCTCGAGAAGTACCTGCGGAGGCTGGCGGAGCATCCCGTGATTGGGAGAAGCGACGAGCTTAGGGTGTTCTTGCAGGCGCATGGGAAGCTGCCGCTGCCGGCGGCCACCGATGTGGCGTCGAGGATGCTAGATGGAGCGGTGCGGTTGCCGAAGCAGCTGTTTGGGGACGCGGCAGCTGGTCGAGTGGCGCCGGAGGATGTGGTGCAGCCGGCGAAGGAGGGGAGGGACCTGTTGAGGATATTTAAGGAGCTGAAGCAGGCGGTGGCTAATGATTGGGGAGGGGTCAAGCCCTTGGTGGTGGAAGAGGATAGAGAGTTCTTGGAGAGGAAGGAGAAGATGCAGGTCCTCGAGCAGCAGCTCTGCACAGCTTCTCAACAGGTAACAATCAATCATGATTGTTGCAATGTTAATGATGATCCCAATTTTGTTTGTGATTTTATTATTACCTTGTGCCACTTTCGATTTTATCTGAATTAGAGTCTTGCTAATTTGATACATACATATCATGATGGGTCCTAATTAAGTGTGTATGGATCCTAATCGGTCGACAAGTGTGCATAGATAACCTAGGAAAAAGAAATGTATACGTGAAACTAAGTTCTGATACAGAAGGTTTTTGTTCTGTATGAGAGAAATTATCATGACTAGAGAATCTGAAATAGCGAGGACATAATGCCTTTGGGTGCTTATCATAACCTTACATCATTTTAAGTGGCTTAACTTTGTGGTACTTCGCAAAGTAATAACAAATTTCTTGAATGTTGATGCTAAATGTCCAATATAAGCAGCCATAGGCTGTCATCGTTTGGCCTAAAATCTAAGCTTATTATCATAATAGTAGTTGGTTTTCGACTATGAATCTTTCATGACTATAGATAATCCGGACATAAGAGAGATACGTGCTTTAGCATGCACAAGTGTTTTTGGTTCTGTATGGGAGAAATTAACATGCCTAGAATCTGAAACAGCAAGGACATAATGGCCCCATGGTTGTGTGCTATTTGAACTTTCAATCGTATGCCATTTCTGTAATATACAATATGAATAGTTTTACATTGATTCAGGTTGAGGCACTTGTGAAAGCACAACAAGATATTGGTGAGACAATGGGAGAAATGGGTTTGGCATTCATCAAACTCACCAAGTTTGAGACTGAGGAGGCCATATTCAGCTCTCAGAAAACACTATCAGCTGATGCCAAATGTGTGGCAACTGCTGCTGTCAAAGCAAGCAGATTGTGTCGCGAACTGAATGCTCAAACCGTAAAGCATCTGGTAACATGCAGATCAATCGTATAGTATATGCTCATTTGTGAAACTTGAAAATTTTCGAAAAGGGACATTTTGGCTTCTAAAATTTTCCTTATTCCTTGGTCCGATTTCTTTTTGACAGGACACTCTACATGAATATCTTGGGGTAATGTTAGCTGTTCAGAGTGCATTCTCGGATCGGACCAGTGCTTTATTGACGGCGCAAACGCTGATGACAGATTTATCAACTTTGCATGCAAAGGTTGAGAAACTTGAGGTTGCATCTTCGAAGATATTTGGTGGTGACCGATCAGGACTCCGCAAAGTGGAGGAACTTAACGAAACAATAAGGGTTACCGAAGATGCTAAAAGCTGTGCACTTGGAGAGTATGAAAGGATAAAGGTACTTCCCACTTCGCCTTACGCAAATTGAGGTATCATTTTTTGTGTCGAATGTTGCAGTTGTTTGCTTATTAGCACTTGCTGAAGTTACTACTTGGTGATGTTGACTTTGGGGGAGATAACCAAGAACTTTTTTCTAGATAGGAGTATGTCGAAATTAAATAGATAGTGACTTTTGTGGGGTGAATTTAAGGATGTCCACATTTCCTATATTTAATTTTACTTCTTCCTTATATGCACTTTTTTGCTTGTTCTTTTCCTAACTTAAACATATATTAATTCGGTTGACTTTGCATGGAGAGGTTGTTCTTACTGTAATGATGATGAATAGGTAGGTTTTCTGCATTAGATGACAGAAAAATGAGGTGCTAAACATGAATATGATGCATGCTCTTATATTACATTTCCATTATCCTCTGTTAACCAAGTTCAGTTCATCTGAATAAATAATTATGATACATCAATTGTTCTTATTAATAATGAACTTTGCAAATATATGCAGAAAATATAGAATATAATCAGGTTATGTTTTCTATGCAAGGAAAACAACCGGAACGAGCTTGAGAGACTAGATAGAGAGAAGCATGATGATTTTCTAAACATGCTTAAAGGGTTTCTAATAAATCAGGTATGTCTTGCTCTTCATTTTGCAATTTTCATATTATAAAGATGAAATATGTGCATCAAACTATGTTTGACTTTCTTTCAACTGCCTTGTTGGACTGTGCCTATGCAAAGGCAAAGGCTTTCCTATAGCTGAAACACCAAATCTTTTTTAATGATCTCGAAGACTATAAAAGAGAAGCTATTGATCATTCACCACTAGTCTTGCATTTGCAAATATAACACTGTGTCTTCATTGTGTTATACGATTATGTTTCCTTGTTAGACCATATCGGTGTGGCTGGTGGTGGTGCCATTATGACCTTCATCTGTTCATTGGTTTTTCCTTAAAAGAAGAGAAAATAAATTAGATAAAAGTGAACTGTCCACGATTCCTACTGTGTCAGACTAAAACTTTTCCGATCAATTTTCTGGGTGTTGGATCACTTTGTGCTGACATTTTTCACCACAAATTTGAATCATCTATTCTATCCATCAGGATCTATAAAATGTATCATTATTTTAGCATCGTGAAGTGCATTAACTGACAGTATACACTTTCGTTTCAGTGTACTCCTTTTTCGGGTGACACTAACTCTGATGTGTGAATGTACAAGATCATCTACTTCAATTATGCTATCATGCTTTACTTCGAATTGGTTATCTCATCCGTAAAATGGAACTAATGAGCTTCCGTCCTCTGCGTTCTGCATGTTGAGAAGGTCGAGTATTCAGAGAAAGTTGCCATTGCTTGGGCTGCTGTAGTGGAAGAAACATGTGGCTATGCAAGAGAAAGCAATTAGGTAAGATGTGAAGACCACCTATTCTTTGCAGATTGTTAGTAAACCCATCCATGTGTAATTCCATCGCTTAGTTCTGACGAACAGCGATCTGCCTCTGCGTTTGACTCGAAACCCTTTCTTCCATTGTCATTGCTGTTTGGGGTCGGTGCAAAGATGGGATCAGAAATGGTTCCGGAAATGTATAAGATTTACATTTTTGTATAAATTTATATTTCTTCGGTGTGTTTTCTTAGCATCATCATATTACTATAATTCTAAATCAGAATGTGCAGATCCCACACGGTGGGTTAGAATTCTTATCAACTTAACCGAGTGACCGTGGACGTCTTTTCCCGACTACAGACAGAAGACACGAGTGAGGAAGGCGATGGTTCTCATTCTCAGGACCAACAAATACGTGTCGGCAGAATTCCTGGTGGCCATGCAAGAACTGCATGCGTAGTCCGTGCAGCAGCAGTGTTTTTTTGTTTTGCTGCAGTATTTGATGCAGGAACACAAAAGAAAAGTTGGACACGCAAAAGAAAAAATGGATGGTAGGCAATAAATAGGCATCACACTCATCGAGTAAATGCTGGCCGTGTGCACTCCAAGGAGACGGCCATCGACTCACCTCGAGCTGTCCCCAAGCCATGCATCTCCTTGCACGAGGAAAATGACAACCGGAAGACACTGCGTGCAAAGAAGCGGGACGAGTTACATGTGAAGTTGACGAGTAGACCCCATCTTTTTTGGTACCACTTGCGCTTTGCGTCACCTCCGTCTGCTTTAACCCACTGCTTATCCATTGCCTTGAACAATCCCTGCAAGTGGACTGGACTGGACTGACTGCCCCCATTTGCTGCTTTCTTTCTTTCTTTCTTTCTTCGTTATAAATTCATCAGAAACACTCCACTTTAGTGGATGGATTTCCAGATGGAAAAACTCAACTCACAAAATAGAAAGATCAGAGATCAAATAAATAAGAAAGTCAATAAAATATTTATATGATTTCACACTCACTGTCAAAAATTAATTGTTTTACCAAATGTGGGTTCTATGTCGATTATGTCGCTCTTTCTCATTAATTGGGTTACTTCCCAATTTATATGCAAAAGAATCCTTCATAGATGATATTATTATTAGCTGATGTTTCAAACTATCTTTGTTTCTTGATTGATGGTTAGCCCTACAATATCACATCAATTTGATATATGTATATGGATAATATTTGTCCAATAGAGAACAGTGATGAAACATCACTTGTTGCTAGTGGCCAACTGGGCAGCTAAGGTTTGACTGTAAGAGCCAAGTAGATGCAGATTCATGTTCTCTTGTGACACTCTCATTTTATCTTCCTCATTTGACTTGAGCTTGGTAATTATCCACCCAATTGTCTGCAGATTTCCTCTCAATCTTATATATATATATATATATATATGAATGCTGGAATTATAGATCATCATATTTCAGTGTTGGATCACAAGATTGGAAAGAACATTTCATAGATTTGTGTGCACCATAATTTTCTCATTAAAGATGCTATTAAATACACGCATATATTTTAATTGTCTCAGTAAGAACACAATTCAAATAACTATCTTCAGCCAGAAACAAATAACGAAGGAGAAAGAAACAATCCATTTGCTGTGTCAAGGGAGACAACTCTTCTCCAGCTCATTTCTATTTATATATCCCCTCTTCTCCATCCCTTCCTCCTCTGCCCAAATATCTGTCTCTCTCTCTCTCACTCTCTCTTCTCTTCTCTTCTCTTCTCTTCTCTTTTTTGGACTGATAAGGAGGCAAAGCAATGGCTTGCGTCCCTGCTGCCGCGTCTTACGTCCCGCACCAAAGGGCAACCGCGGGCGTCGGAGGCGGCGCGGTGATGGCGGGGGAGAGGTGCACGGCGGCGCACGAGGTGCTGGAGGCTGTGGCCGGGCACTACGAGAACCCCGCGGGGGAGATGTGCGCCGCGCATGATGTGCAGGAGGCGGTCGCGAGGCACCATGATCATGCGGTGGGGCCCAACCAATGCTGCTCCGCGGTGGTGCAGGCGGTGGCGGCGCCGGTGGCGGCAGTGTGGTCGGTGGTGCGGCGCTTCGACAAGCCGCAGGTCTACAAGCACTTCGTGAAGAGCTGCAGCGTCATCGTGGGGGACGGCGACGTGGGCACCCTGCGGGAGGTGCGCGTCGTGTCGGGCCTGCCGGCGGCCACCAGCACCGAGCGCCTCGAGATCCTCGACGACGAGAGCCACGTCCTCAGCTTCCGGGTGGTCGGCGGCGAGCACCGCCTCGCCAACTACTGCTCCGTGACCACGCTCCACCCGGTCGTGGGAGGCAGCGCCGGCGGCGGCTGCACGCTGGTGGTGGAATCGTACGTGGTGGACGTGCCGCCAGGGAACACGACGGAGGAGACGCGGGTGTTCGTCGACACCATCGTTAAGTGCAACCTGCAGTCGCTGGCGCGGATCGCCGAAGGCCTCGTCAGGCAAAGCAGCGCCGTCGCTGGTATCGAGGCCGGCGTTAGGAGGGCGAACCCGTAATTGGATGGGTGGGGTTCTCGATTCCCATCGTTCGTTTACGTTTTCGCAGTTTTCTTATTTCACCTCCACCTTTATGTTCTCTTTGCCCCTTTTTTCTTTCTATTTTGCGAGTGTAGTACAAAATAACAAATTATGCTGTGAATAATAATATCTTGGACACGTATGTTTCACTTTTTTTTCTATAAATTCTCATCGGTGAAAAAAATGGATGATGATTTTTTTTACTTTATTTTAAAAAAATATATACAATGACGTCTTTCTATGTCTAGTTTTGTCATCAAACTTTGGGGGTAGCAGAGTCAATTTAGATATGACAAAGCATCCACTAACGTACCACCTCGGATACGTCATGATATCAAATATATATATATATATATATATATTTCCTCATCAAATTGCTTGACAATCACAAATCTAAAACTATGTAAATAGTACTATATAAATATATTTTAATTCTAAGCAGGCAGAAGTCGAATTCAAGATCTTAACTAAGTTTAGTTGATAACTTGAAAATGGAGTTAGATTAGATCAACATTACAGTGTTAGTCAAGTTGGAATGAGATGGGATTCCTGTGAAGACCCCATCCACATTTAAGCAAGTTCTATGCTTCTTCTCGTCTTCAAAACCTAGGAGTTGGCATAACAAATCCCCAGCAGTAGAACTCATCGACATCGATCACAACAACATTCCAGTAACAATCCAATACTACCTATGCCTTTCAGAATCACAGTTCACCATATAAAGCTTCTCATAGGAGAGAAGAAGATGGTGGGAAGTGCAGGCGTCGTCCATTTTTCTGCAGCTGCAAGTTGCATTGGAGTATTATTTCCCCATTAATATGGGCGAATCAACAGCTGTTCGGCCAGCGGAGCAACTTGACACTGGCAACCTCAACTTGGTGATAAAAGAGAAGCAAGTTGGGGTCTCTTTACTTGATTTCTCCATCAGGTTCTTGTCCTTGAGTTGCTACTCTTCCCCTTCTTTCGAGCTTTCTTCTGTTGGGTATTATTTCTATGGTACTGGCGAATGAGATGGTCCGCAACTTGAGATGCAACTTGCATGGCCTTTAATGATCCTTGTTGTCTCTTGTGTCCCACAGTTGGAACTTCTCTTCTGCTTGGGTCATTGTCCAAGCCATTTTCAGTAGTCGAAACCACTACCGATTAGTCTTTTGATTTGATCATCGATTGGGAGCCACGGTGACGATCCGACCTGTCTCGAGCCTAAAATTGACACAAGAGTTACTCGAGGAACGATGTAAGGGAGAAACGGACATAGGATGATGTTCGGAAAGTCAAACCAAGCTTTCATAAACCTCCATTCTTAAAATAGAAGACCGACAGCCGATTTACCCTTAACTTAATCATTCTGATGCCTAAGTAGAAAGAGAGAGAAGAATCGAAACTATGACAGCACTTTTTTATTTATAGTGAAGACTCAGTAAAATAAATTTAAATATAACTTGATTCAGAAATAATTTTTTTATAATGACAAATATTTAATCTTTTTTCTGATTGAAAGTGAAAAAAAAATAGAAGACTTTATCTATCTAGATTATCTTAAATCATATGAAAGAAATGCTTTTGCTTCCAAATGGTAATATTACAGTGCATCAGTTGCTCTCTTTGTCTGCGGGACTAGTGGCTCTCTAGCTTTATGTTTGTCCTACTACAGGGTTTAATGATTTGGTCAAAGTTAATGGTGCCCACTCTCAGCCTATCCATGAGGATCCACTGCAAGATCTAGTGATCCAATTGCCCCCAGTAGATCTTTTCGGTCCCTGTGACCATATATGGGTATGTGAAATCTAATATAAATACATCCGAGAAGAATACTCACCATCCAACTTACTAATTTCACTCTTTTTGATTTGATTGTTTCAGAAGACAAGTCATCTGGTTTGTAATTACACAAGACATGATCTATGGTGCCAATATTGAAGCATGGTGGACGCTACAATTGAGGATTCCAACTCTTGAACGAGATCTCTTGCAGCAAACCAATCAAATGCTGCCATCTCTCTCTCGCTCTCGCTCTCTCTCTCTCTCTCTCTCTCTCTCTCTCTCTCTCTCTCTCTCACATATAGTGCTTGGCTTGTCAAACAACAGCATGAGAAGAGTACATGAGAATAATGCTGCCTCATTCACGGACTACACGACTACGTGGACTCCCAACTCCCCACACCCAGCAACTTGTGGCTTGTCGGATCACCACAGTTCGCTGCACACTTGCAGTCGGCTGCGCCGCATTCCCCGCTCCATTGCCGACGTCTTCTCCTCCATCCCATTGCAATTGGCTGGATCGAGTCCCTCCTTCCATTGCCGACGCCTTCTTCTTCCTTTGATGCTTGTGCAGTGAGACGACTGTGCTGAACCAAGCTAAACAGTAGACATCTCCCACCTCCATTTTATTGGTTCATTGCGTACATCGATCTTAGCCACGGGTGAGACTGACGATACTGAGGAGAGAGAAGTGGCAGGAGTAAGCGTTGCTGCTGCTCCTTGGTCACTTCTCCCTGTCAGCCATCATGCCACCATGTACGTGCCCGACGTTGATGCATGCCACCGGTCCTTGCTCCACTATTCCAAGGTGTTTCCATCAAAATGATGATACCTTGTAGGCTCACCGCTGCACGGCAGGCAGGAAAACACACAACCAAAAGACCTTTGTACCGGAGAACATGATGAGCCACCGATGGCCAGTTGCTGGCTCTCTAATGGGGCACTCGTTGATGCAGCTCTCAACTACATATATAGTCTTCCCATGACATTACCACAAAACTGCGTTTTCCCGTATATACCGATCCCCAATTTAGTTTTATATCAAAAGTTGAAGAAAATGAATTATTACTATTCATCTAGACTTGAAAATTTTGGATGGTTTAATTTTATACCTATCAAATAAATGAATCGATTATTCTGTCGATTGAATCGTACATATATTAAAGATAAAAAGTATTGGTTTTTTGGATTAGATAGATGTACTATTTTAACTATAAATTTAATTATTGTGCCTAATGGTAATCTTGATCTCTACCAACATAACAATTTGCTATTAAATTCATAGCATAAGATAATTTATAATTTATCACTCGCAACATCCAATCGAGTTCTAATGGTTTAGTTTCGGTACGAAACCGAAATCGAAATCGATTGTTTGATTCGATTTAGATCCAACCAAAAAAATAAAAAAAATATAAATAATTAAATGTTCTCCGACTAATGAATTTGTCCTTCAAACAACTTAGCAAAGAACCAATTGGAGGGTTAAAATAAAAAGTTTCGAAACAAAAATCATATGGGAACTAGAATCACCTAGAACCGGTTTAATTGTAATTTTAAATTCGATAAAACCGAAATTATCCATTTTGAACTAGAGTTAGGACTATAAAAAAAGTATTCGCGGACGAGAAATTGTGGTGTTAAATTGTGTTTTGGACTAAAATAGATCATTTGGCAATTAAAGAAATAACCCAAAAAGAAAGAAAGAGTTGAAATGATGATACAAGAATTAATTGTCGGATGGCAAGACTTGCTGAACTCTCAACATTTAAATTTGGCTGTCGTCTTCTCCTTTTTTATCTCTTTTCCTACTGAAAGTGTTACCCCGCAACAATTATGGAGCTCCAAAGCAGAATTCCAGCTTTTTATCTTATGCTGTCTTGATCTTGAAAGAAAGCAAGAAAGAAGAGACGACCACATCCGATCTGCTGCTACAGTTCGGTGAATGGTAATCCAATTAGATCATATCAAGAGAAAAGAAGGAACGAAAAATGGCAACTGGAGCAGTACGTCGTCAAGTGATGAACGCAGTTGTAGTTCGGGCTATTTAAGGAATATATTCATTTAGATCACAGATGACGACGAGTTCCTCATCACTTTTGCTTGCCGTGCCTTTCCCTTTCATCCCTCCATCTCCCTCTTAAAATAATGGAGCGCACTCGAGCGTCCACCTGCAAGCTTTTCAGTCGTTCAAACTTCTCACTGCAACAAAAGTCGGCTTCTCCAACGGGCCGTACAAGAATCTCTTCTGCCGCTGCTGCTGCTGCTGCTGCTGCTTCCCTTTAGTGTACAGTAACTATGAGTTCGGCTTGCAGCGAAGTAGATCCTCCCTCTTTCTCTCTTCTCACCCACGATAACATTGCATGCAGAAGAAGCTTGACAACAGCGATAGAAAGACGATCGAGTGAGGATACAACGGTTGATAACACAAGCTGACAGGGAAACTTAGGTACCATTTGTCATTCTCTGCGGCGGCTCCCTGTGTAGAAAAAGCCGAGTGGACACTCTCATCCACCTTTGATCAAGATATGACAAATGTAGTATTGATTGATTTATGCTCATGATAGCAAAGAGGCATACGAGATTTATGAGATGCCGTAAGGTTATGTATGCGACCCTCGATGTAACTGTGCAGGAGATATGAGTCCGATTCAACAGCATATGAATCATAAAATAAGGCAACAATTTCTGTGGAAGTCTCACTTCCATTGAGTCTAAACAGTGTCCTCTTTCAAACATGGAGGCGAGTAGGGTTCGAGTTCCTCAGTTTGGCCCTCGCAAGCCAATGTTGGAAGGAGAGAAGGAATCAAAGCTCACAGGTAGAGAGAATACAGCAGCCTTCTGATGAAGCTGATAATTAAATAGCAGCAAAATAAGGAGACATCAGAAGAATAATCATACTGCTGTTGGTAAGTTTTCTGCTTTCATCAGATGAACACCCACTACTTGCCGTCGCCAACACACATAAGTAATAGAATTGTCGGCTTCATACGGATAGGGAACAAAGAGATTACAATTGTCGATGCTGTGCACCAATTCAATCAGAAGAAAAGCGGCAGAGAAAGAGAAAGGAAGGATCAAAAGATCAAAACATGCCGAATTGGTCTCGGAAATATGAAGAATTAGCCAAGAACTTTGTCTGTACGATCTCCTGTATCCTTCCTCGACAAATAGCAGCAAGAAGAAAAGAAATGAGCTACTTAAGGAGCTGATGAGCCCGCCGGCGACGCAAGCGATCCGTCTCCGACTGCCGTTGAAGTGCTAAAAGCCTCAGCCACAGTACTAGTGCCAGTTGCACTCGCACCGGAAACAGCAACGGCTGCGGACAGCGAAGCCTCCGCTCCGGCTCCGCCAACCGATATCCCTTCGCTGGGGGTTTCCGTGTCCTGGAAGCGCTTCCGCTTCTTCTTCTTCTTCTCGTAAGGGATGCCGCGAGCTTTGGCCTGATTCTCCTTCACCTGCCGAAGGTAGACACCGACGGGCCTCGCGCCGAAGGGGTTGGAGTCCTGGCGGCCGTCGTTCTCCTCGTAGGCGGCCCGGAGGCGCCCGATGAGTGCGTCGAGCGAGCCCCAGGCCTGCTTCAGCGGGCACACGCACGGCGCCGGCGGGTTCGGGTGGCCGAAGAAGGTGCATCCGGGCGCGTGCACCTTCGTCTTCCCGAACTGGTCCAGGTACTTCAAGAACTCGATCACGTGAGCCCCGCTGCAGCCCGCCAGGCTCAGCGGCGGCCTGTGGCTCCTCAGGTACTGCAGGAACGTGTTCCAGTCCCGCCGCTTCTGCGACTCGTACCGACTCGGTGGCTGCTGCTGCTGAGGAGGTGGTGGTGGGGGTGGCGGAGATGGATCACCGGCGACAGACGATGCGGCCGGGTCAGTATCCATTGCTTTCCTTGGGTCTCCTGTGTCTGCCCTAGTGGTTTTGGTGTGCAAGGGTTTTGCTTTGGTTGAAGTCTGTTCTCTTACAACCCTTTGATTCCTCTCCGAACACAGCTTCTTTATCTTTGTCAGGAAGCTTTGCAGTTGGCAGGAAAGGGAGAGAAAGGGCGGGTTGAGATCGGACGTCAAAAGTGGTAGTGCTGCTAATGGATGAATATATATTGATGAAGGAATCTGAAGTGTTCGTATGGTCATCTGACGGATGTGCGGGAAACACTGTCACCACTAACGCAATATTACGACAAGATCTAAGCAGATTACTGTGACAAACATCCAAAGAGGGATGATGAAGATGGTACCCTATGTAGCTTATGTGAATGGCACAACATACATATTCTGACAAATTTGGCCATTTGATAGACTGTGAACCCACGAGTGAGGAGTAGGGATGGGTCCTCTATGATGACTGCGAGTGTGGGAATAATGGGAGCAGCGGCACCATCTCCTCCGATCACATAAAACAAGGCCTGTAGAGAGTGAAGACTAAGAACATAATGGATTCGGTGGGTGGAGAAGGAACCTTTGTGTTTCAGCAGTAAGGATTTGCTTCTCCAGGTTAAGCTCCAGTAGCTGGAAAATTCGTGATCCAAAATCTAATCTGACACCTGAAGAGAAAGTCAACTTTCCCTGTCATCTCATCTCCATACGAACTGCGGCCAATTAACACTAATGTCGAGTGTTTTTTTCTTTATATATACTGTGGATTTAAATTCTTATCCACTTTTGCATGTTGGACTAAACTTAGGATTAATAAGATGCAAATTACAACATACTTTTCATGCTCAATTATGGGACTAGAGAATGAGTGTTGTTGTCTCGTTTCATGCTTGTCAACATATATGCTCGAGGTCTTCACTCCCTATTTATGTTTTCTTTTTTATCTGGCCTCCAACCATGCATTAGTGGAGAGCAAAAGCTGATCTAAACAACATGTAGAGAAACATATTCTAATCCACTAAGAGGCAATCAGAGGACAACAAACAATCCATCAATCACTAGAAACAACCCAAGCAAACTTAATCCAAAAAAGTATTTGATGGAGTCACGATTGCATTGCATGTGTACATCTTACATCCTACATCCTAGTAGTAGGAAGGATAAGAAAAGGAAGATCTCAAGTATTAGTAAACAAATAATCTTCCTCGTACGACATGATAAACTTATTTTTAGTGGCAAGCATATGATATGTAGGTGATATGGTTAATATTTCGGATCAACTGCTGCGACTCGTCACACGCAAAGCCCACTTAACCAAACTCAAACTCATCACATCAACATGAATTAAGGAGTAATATATTCACTGAAATATTTCTTATTCAGTTACTTTAGGATCGAAACCATAATTTTCAACTTTCGTATAAGACTCGACTTGTGTATCAAAGTAGATGTATCGGACACATAATTTGTTTTGAGAAAAATTATCCCCGAGAAGCATTCATTAGGGACACACTTGTATGTTAGTTTTATAGATAACACTTGTGAAACGATTTGTTGTGAAAAAAATTATCCTTAATCGTTTTAAAGAAATGAGTTTGAGATATACTTGTACGCTAGCTAGTTTTACAAATGACACTTGAGGAGTGATTTGTTTTGAGAAAAAATATCTCTAAGAAGCATCCATCTCAATGATCGTTCTTAAGACACGATGTTTAATTTTTTATACTAAAACTAAAAAAAATAGGTCAATCATGGTTTATGTTCTTTCCATTAAAATATAAATTAATAGGCCCACTAGGAGTTGTCTGCCAAGGATGACTACATCATCCACTCGATCAATCAATTAAATTAAGCTGAAATGATTGTAATTTTCGTACCATTTTGGAAGGAGGGAGGGGCAAAAGAATCCAATGCTTCTTTGCACCAAAACTCAAACATATGACTAAAAATTTCTCCTTCCCCATTGGATGTATGGTTGCCATCAAGCGATTCCTTGTGTCATCGAGGCTGTCACGCAAGTCCAAAAGACAAACTAACACAGAGAGAGCGAGAGAGAGAAAAAATTGCTAACTATGGCACGACCTCATGTTTCATGTATCACCAAGTTGTTGTGGTGATAAGGTAGGTGCCATTTATGTGGTGACATACGACGCCTAACCCACAGTAGGGCCCTCACAAAAGAACAAAGAGAGCTTGACTATATCAACTCTGAGGAAGACCCAAAGCTGGACCTAATGTATCAATCACCCACCATTCTCAGCAAACATAAAGACAACCAATGCTCTATCCATCTATCTATTGAAACATTTGGAACTAAAGGGTGCGATTATTATTCAGTGTGCTTTAGAGAGACGTCCCCATTCGGGTTTGATGGAGCTGCACGTCAAAATGTTCGAACCCAAAAAACAACTGTCTCGTTTAAATACTAAGCATGGATAACTCTAATAATTGACTTACGATCATCATCCTAACATATAAAATGCTTGTTCACCTTAGCCTCGAGGACCAGGAAAAAAAGAAAAATAAAATCAAATCTTTGGGTGTTTAAAATAATTTTGTTTAATTTCTGACTTCACTAGGTATAATAATCTATACCATTATATCATACTAATCAAAATTAAAGAAAGAAAAGATAGATTCAATATCCTTCTATTGTTTTTGAGACTCCCACCTACCCTTTCTTTTTATCTTCCACAAACCAGTGGGTGGTTCAAGATCTTTTAATTTTAACATTTGGCCATGTTTAATGAATGCACAATTTGGAAAACAAAAAATAAAAACAACATAATTGTGTTGATTTTACCCAATTAAATCCACAATCACATTCTTTAGGCATAAAAACACTCTAATACATATAATCTTTTCTGGGACTAACATAAAGTCTAAATCTCACTTAAGATTGTCAATCTACCTTTCAATCTGACATCTGAGATAGCAACCTGATCTAAACTGTGAATAAGCCATTAAAATTTTGAGCATCAAAAAAGAAGCAAAGAAATTGATTGAGCAGGAAATTTGTGACCACAAACTAGTGGATCGTGAACCAAATACCACATGTACCACCTGGTCTATGGTGGAAAAACATTGCCAGTAAGAACACAGAAACAGAAGAAATAACACAAGAACAGAAACTTTGGTACACTACAGAAGACCATGCAGAAACCTTACCTTGTTAACCTGACAAAGAAACCTTGGTTAGACTGTTGAAAGATATATCCACTTAAGAAACTAATACTCGTCGAATCATTCCTTGAGCCCAAGTGGCAGTCTCCTTCAACTGGTCATTGTCTGATCGAAAACACTCCCCAAATAAGTCCATATGGAAGGTAACATCCTTAAATAGGACCTTTGTGTTTGGACCAAGAGTGTCTGCAAGATCTCCCATCACTGCGACGGCAGCTTTAGTTACCTCTTCATCCCTGGAAAGTGACCACACAGAACACCATTTGTACATGTCATGAAAGTATGGATAGAAATTAAACTAGGGTATTCTATTACGCACCTATTCTTATCCATAACAACAGCTTCTATGAACTTCAGAAGAGGACTTGCGTAAGGAAACATCAGAGCTGACTTGGAACTTTTAAACCCCTGAAGTATGCCAGAGTAAGCCTCAAAAATACCCTGTCTAAGCTGATTACCATATTCTTGCATATCATCATCGTTTACATCAAGTTGATAGCAGAGTTCTGCAGCTCCTTGCAGCATCGGTATCACAAAAGGAATGTACTTTTCAAAATGCTCACTGATTGCAAGAGCAATATCTCCAAAGCATGAAAATATAGGAGGCTTTACAGACCGATGAAGCATAGGACTGGAGAGGTCTTTTAGAAGTTGACTCATGATACCATCACAAAATGGAAGAACCTTTTCATCTAATGCACGACAGATATCACCAACCACGCCAACAGATATAGAGCAGACCTGATATTCCTCAAAGTTCTGCAAACCCATCTCCAGATACTTGTAGAACTCTTGCATGCACTTTGCAAATTCAGGGCCTGTGGCATAAGCAAGGGCTCCAATTGCAAGCATTGCTTCTTCGTGCACGGTAGAACTGCGGCAAGCAAAAACTTGTAGAAACAGGATCATCATCTGATCAGCAGACTGAAAAATTATAGACTTTGTCTCATTTGAGTAACTCAATTTCTGTAATATTACTTGAATAACACCACATAGCAGGGCTTGCAGATCACTCTGCTTTTCCCTGTCCACCGAAGAGACGATCTGGAGCTCCAGAGTCTTGCTCAATCTAGTCATGATTTCATGGAGTAGATGGGCAATCATGTTTGAAGTTTCAGGTATACTGCTACGTCGAACTATCTCATTCAGTGTTTCATATGCAGATGAACGAAGCCTCACATTGTTTGTGTCGGTACGATCAGCTGTAGAGAGGAGAGCTGAAACAATATCACCAAGATAAGGCGTGAGCATTGATGAATTGGAACCGTCATCCTCATAGCCCTGGACAAGGAAATAAATGGCTCCACAAACTTTCTCAGCCACATTTGGAGCATCTCTGATACTTTCCAGTAATACAGACACGATTCGAGGAAGGTTTGTGGTAGTCAAAATTGGATATTCACTACTTGCAGAATGCAGAAACTCAAAGATCCTACCAAGGGTCCATGCTGTTGTGTCCTTGACATGACTATTTTGGTGATTCATTGCATTCAACAGGAACTCAAGTCCAGCATGAACAAGTGGTGCAAGCTTTTCAATGGATGGACCTTCAAGAATTAACCCGAATGCAAAAGTAGCTGCCTCATGACTTCGCCAGTCACTCTTTGTTACATTATTCTCCACAAATGGCATCACAAGGGGCACAATTGCATCCCCAACGGTTCTTGCGACAAGTCCAAGGCAGGTCCCACCCGCCATAGACAGATTCCAAACACCATCTTCCTGGTCCTGATCCTGATCCTCTTGCTTCAGCAATGTTTCTAACATCAATGGCACCAGCACAGGAAGTGCTTGTTTTATAAAATTAGAATGGGGAGAAGAGCTCCCACCATCTTCCCCAATTTCCTCTTGAATTTGAATCTCTTCATCACATATAGAGCTCCAAAACTCAATGGCTTGAAGAGCAACAGGCTCCTCATCTACTCTCACTGCATTTGCAGTCAAATCAAAGAGGCTTTCCATGTAAGGCTCAAGATACTCATAATATGTAGAGGCTACAGAAACAAGACACTCAAGTGCCGCTTGTCTGATCTCCAACTCTTTTGACATAGCAGTCTCACAGACAATTTTCATGATGAAGTTCCTCTCTACCTCATTCTCAAAGTTAGTCTGAGCAAAATCTAGAGCATTATAAAGTGCCTTCACAGCTGCAAGGCGAACTTCAGAACTATGTTCCATCTGGTTCATGCCCTGAACGACAGCAGTTAGAACAGCATTTACTTGATCCTGCTCCAAGTCCTGAGGACATACCTCCTCACAAACATACCCCAGTGCCTCCAGGGTTGCTTGCTTCAAAGGAGCAGGGGCATCTGGCTGAGTCATGTTTTTTAGCAACCGCCCTATAAGGTCCAGCCATTCACACCGTGGTATCTCGATGGATGCAACCTTGGCAATGACTTGGGATGATGTGTGACGTGCTTCAGATACTGATGATCCAAGAGTCTGCAACAAGGATTCCTTGATTTTCGCTTTGATAGATGCATCCACACTGACCCACTTCTGAGTCAGTTCTTCCTTCCGTACTGCATCCTTTGCATCTAGGGAATTCTTAAGTATGATACCAGCAAGTCTCCGAGACTCAGGAGGCTTTTGTTCACTTGATAGCTCAACAGATAAAGAAAGTAGAAAACGAGGGAGATTTTGTTCCTGAAACTGCTTAAGGTTTGCTTCAGCAACAGTTCGAATCTGCCCATCAGAAGATTGAGCAGACAACAGGACCTGGGTGATCTCCATCACCACGTTTATGGCACTAGAGAACAATATGGAAGCCAACAGATAAAATATAAAATTAGCAAAACCAAGCAACTTCATCAAGGACTTAACCACAGACTAAAGGGCAACAATCACCTGATAAAGGCTCAAATAATTCGATTACCAGAATACACACCCAATTATATTAACTTATAACAGCCCATTATGTCATATTTCCCACTTGCATGTTTAACAAAGTTACAGAACCTTACTTGAACTACCAATTATATACACAATTCTCCTAACCAAAATTCTGCCAGTCTGCATGCCATAATAGGAATCATTTCTACAAATTGCATTGTCAAGGACTCAAAAGATCTGGTGTTACTGAGAAAATTAAGTTCCTCGTCTATTAGTATTTAGAGACATAAGCACAATATCACTTATCAATCAAACAAACAATTAACCAAACAAAAACTCCAGGAAAATATCCACATTAAGACATGAGCTTAACAAACTTTGATACCCATAAAACCAACTTAAAAATAATTCCTATAATTGTGCCAGCAAAACCCTATATGCACCGAAAGAAAAGGAAAAAAAATTCACCCAGACCAAAATTTTCAAATAAAATGTAGCTCCCGCATAGAAGATTAAAATGTAAACCCTGAACCCTAACCCTAACCCTAAATCCCAACTTAAAACAACCAAAAGATCAAATCACCACAAGCATATGCCTATAATAAGTACAAATATTTAGTTCAATGAGAAAATACCAGAAAAAAGCCACCGATGACGGACAAATTATACAGAGCCTACATGATCGACTGACAGTAAAGTAGACACAATATCATAGGGATCGAGGTGACGAAGTCAAATATTAGGTAATCTGACCGACCTGGATGATCGATTAGGAAAGCATGCATCAGGGATCGGAGAGAGAGAGACCTAAGATAGGAAATGAGGGAACAAAGATGCGTCGCCTTCCGAAGAAAGAGAAAGAGTGGAGTTAGGATCTGCCCAAGACCGTTGCCTCGCTCTCGCTCACTCCGTCGTCACCGTGCGCTTACGAGAGGGAGGAAGGAACGGAGAAGCTTCGAATAGCGATCGGTGGGGGATCTATAGAGGTGTTTTGGGTAGGAATAGAGGCGGGATGGCAAAAACCTAATTTTTATTTTTTTGAAATGGCGCGTGGGTCTCCTCTTATTGGGCCGGATCCAGTCACCAAATACGGAACGCCCCGCAAAGTGGGTAACACAGGATTGCACTTAAGAACCCGATCCGATCCGGGATGGATCCCCAATAAGTTATTAGCATCGAACATTAGTGGATCCGACCCGATATACCTAGACCTCGTTGTCGTGCTTCTCGCGTCCAGGTTTAGCTTAACCTGCGCTCTTTACGAAACCATTCATCTACTGCCACGTTTCCACCGTGCGGCGAAGCCTTTCGGTGACGTGCGGAAGAGGTATTTGACACCGTCGTGCGTTGGGTCGGGGGGTATAATTGAACGAACGTGTAGCTTAACAGGGTCGAGCGGCGGCGAAGAAAGGGGGTTTGGGGAGCGACGGTTCTTGTTCTTTTCAGGTTTGCATCTTTGCGCTTGAGATCGAGGAGAGGGAGTGGAGAGATGGGGCGGACGCCGAGGGCGATCGTGGAGGATGATTACGAGGTAATGTTTCATGATCCTTGTTCTGTGTATGGCTATAATATTAGCTGAAGGATCGGGTTGAAACATGCGTTTCTATTTCGTCTTTGGAGGGCTTTTTTGGTTGCGATCGAAAGGGTGGTTCGTGAAACCCTAGATACGAAAGTGGAGTTTTTTTGTCGAATTCTATTTTCGCCCGTGTACGCCATGTAATTTGTGTCAATTCGTTATACTCGGAAGCTTATTTTTTATGCTTAATGCAATAGGCCTTTGATAATTATTCAAATTATATCAAGAGATCCGTTGATGTTACTCTGCTGTCATATCGGTGTCAAAGGCATATTCCACGACTTTCAGCTTTGAAAGCAAAAATTATTTGATAACATTCACGATTTAGATGAACAATATATATATATATATATATATGTAAAATTTCTTTGAATATGTTAGCTAGTTTAAAAGACATTGACTATCTAAAAACAAGGCCCTCAGATCAAATTCCGCCTTCACCACTTAGCATTTGTACAGAAAGAAAAGAAAATCTTTTTGAAATGCTGATTTTGTGATACTCTTCTCTCTTTCATGGCTGTCTATATTGACTGTCTTGTCTATAGAAGAGTGATTTAGGCATCATGAGCATAACAATGTCAACAATGTTCAAAGAAAATGTCAGAGTAACTCTAGTGGTTTTTAAATGCTTATAATTTGTGGTGCATATGAAAATTCTTTATTTAGTCTACCTTTGTGTCCTTTCCAAAATTTTATTTGGATACGCTCATTTGCCTTATAGTGTTATTTGGCTCTTTCGGCTTGAAAAGGACATGCATCAACACTTCTTATGAGCATTTTTTGTAGCAGGTCTTGTGCCTTGTTTATATTTATCTGTGTGAGATTATTATCCAAAGAGGCCTCTTATGTTGAATAAAGAAGTTGAATTAATGTGTCAGAGTGTTACATGAAAATTGAAAAAAACAGTGGTCTCAATGCATGTTGAAGAGTCCATTATTGAGAAAACAAAGAGGAGAAACAAGGATGCCCAGGAGGCAAATAACTTTGGCCAAATCATATATAACTCTTATGTCATAAATTTGTTAATTATAGTTGTTTATAAATTATTCTTATCAAGAAGCCTAAGAAATCTAAAATATTCAACTTCTTACATCGTTGTAATAGGATGATAATTATTGTTGGAACTTGACACCTAATTGATATCTTGGTGTCGTATGCACCGATTGTCGAAAGTCAACACCAGTTCATATCTGACATGAATCATTGTGTGGATGCTGATGCTTGGATTTAAAATAAAATTCCACTGTCTGGATCCCTTTTTTCTTGTATCATGAAAAGGTGGCCTATTCAACATTTAGTAATATTCTTATTGGGATTACAATGACCACACAAGTATTCTTACTCAAATAAATGGTTTATTTTTTGTCACAAACGTTTCTATTAGTAAGAAAAAATCCAACTTGGCTAGAGAATTAATTAATGCATTACGTAAGTAAAGAATGGGGATCACTGAAGTGTTGGAATGATCTTAGTGGTCCTACAACGTATTGCAGGATGGTCACTGATATATGGTATATAAATGTACTCTTTTGTTTCATTGTGCATAGAATCTGTTGTATGCTCATGTCTTAATAGCCTAAGCTGTTACTATTAGTTGATTTTAACCATTCTATTGTGTAAATATAGACTGAACAACAAAAGCAAGCTGCTGCTGATGTTTTGTACCAGTATTCTCAATTTGTTATGGTGTGTATTGGGGAGGGAGTTCGGCCAACTGATCTCAGATTGCACTTAATGAAGGTACACTTTTCCACGTTTCATTTCTCTTTTCCAAATCTTTTCTTCATTAGTGGCATCAAATTACTGCAACTAAATCGGTAAGCCTTATGGTTTAATAGACCCAATCCCAAATGTCATTGAGAGTTGCTTGTTTACAAGTACATATATTGCTTTCCCAAGGAGAACATGCTTTTATAAGAATAATAGAAGTTTATGGAGTAAGATGAGTCACATGCTTCAAAGTATTGATATCTCTATTGTTTCTGTGATATCTACTCTCTTCTTTTAACCGTTAAATTCAGTAGGCTTCACTGTGTGGGATGACAGGCTTGTCATTATCTAGATGCTCTGGTCTCTAGTTATCTCCCCAAGCCAGGATTAGAATGGTTTCTGTAAAAATGGCAATCAAGAAATCCAATACAATGAATGTGGAGTATCCATTTCTTTCTATATGATGATTAGAATGGTTTCTGGAAAAATGGCAATCAAGAAATCCAAAACAATGAATGTGGTGAAGTATACATTTCTTTCTATGTGATTGTAGAGGGAGCCTTGTTTCCTTAAAATGTAGGACCTTCCGCCCATTATTCTAGTTTAGGCTTACATTTCATTCTCAGTTATTACTCTTCTCTGATAACCATCTTTTTGCATTCACACATCTATCTTTTATGAGTTAGTCATCCTGATCTTGACCAAATGTGATCAGGTTTCATGTTTATCCTGATATGTTAAGATTCCAACTCAATGCAGTGTGAAAACAAATTACAAAAGTAGATATGAAGCTTTATTTGAGAATTATTAAGGTTTGAACAAAATCTTTTAAAGGAGGCCATTTAGCCATTATCCTGAAAATGATTATCACAAGGGCATCTATATTGCTGGTTGGTGCTGTTTGAATTGCTCTACATGTCTCTTTCCTTCAGGTCAAACAATCAGTAAAGAGAACTTATACATTATGCTGAATAATACTGACAATGCATTAAGTTACTTGTTATAACCACCTTCTTGACTTAGTTTTATGCCTATGCTGAAAGATTAGTGTTTTTCTGTAATCTTATCTAGCTAGCAACTACCGCAGTTTTGTCCACAAGTTCGAATCATTCTTAAAATATCCTCCCACCTTAGACAGCTACCGAAATTTTAGGAGTTTTTTGTTCAAGAATGGCACACATGTAGACTGGCCCAGCTGATTGTGTATTGAGTGGTTTTATGATATGGACATGTAAATGTTCTTTTCGACACAAGCTTATGTGTTTTCTGCATTCAAATTTGCATTGTCTATTACCATTTTGTTGTGAGTTTTCTCCCATCCAAATGTGGTTTATGGTTTATTTTTAGATTCCACACTCTGATATTCATAGTATTTGTGCTGAACAAATAAAGGCAAACATTCCATTTCTTAAACCCACGTCTATAGAAAGTAAACTTGCCATTGTAGCTCACTCAAAATTTTGTGATTGTTTTCCTTTTATTTCTAAAATCCTTCTCTCCATTTCCAAATTTTTGGTATTTCCCTTTTATTCTCCATCCTTTATTGTCTAACATTATGGATTACATTGTGAATTTCACTATATATATGAAGCCCACTAATTTGGATACCTCTATCTTTGCTTAAGTACCTGTCCCATAATATAAATGTAGCCATTATTTATGATTTATAAAAGCTGCAGGCTTTAGCTTGCAAGAAAACAAAAGTTTTGCCAAAGGTTGGCCTTCAAAGAGTTATTTATCATTCATTCATTGTACGAGTAAATGCATATATACGGTCACTGCGGAAGTTCTTATCTGATTACATTATTCCTTTTCCTTTCTTATTTCTCAAATGTACGCTCACTTATCAAGTGTGACACTTATCTCAGGAACTTTCAGGAATGCCAACATCATTAAAGAAAGAGCCATTGCCAGATTCCCCCTCCTCGACAGGCGAACCATCATCTTCGGGGTCAATGAAAAGGGACAAATCTCACAGCTCATAAACCAATATCGTACGAGACAGGTTCAAGATACCAATTGTATGCGAATGAGATCATTCTCCTGTTGTACAAGAATGCTAAGTTGAGAGAATTCATAGGATGGTGAAGCATGTGGCCAGTGTTTTATTATGTATAGGTAAATGTTATTTATAAATGGTACATACATGCTGATGGTGTTAAAATTGGCTTATGATTCTTAAGCTCTTAGATTGGATGAAGCCAATCTGTGTGGTTGTTAACTTTACCCAATGCTAAATGCTTTTATGGGGAGGGAACGTTCAATATGTTTGTTGTTGTTGACTGATAATTATTTTTTCGAACGAAGATTTTTTTTTAAAAAAGAAAAATTACTTAGCCAATACAACTATATAAAAGGACAAGAATATTGGTTAATATTAAACATGTATCTATTATTGAAACAAATATTTATTAAGTAAATATAAAAAGAAATGTTCGAATCTAGTTTGGAATGAGTTTGAATAATTAGGTAATTATTCGGCGTCTGATTTCTATCGACTAGCGATTCCTGAGACGCCATCGTCGGTGATGCTGGGCTCCATCTGCATAAAACGCAAAGGTCGTTTCGGAGGAGAAAGGATCCAGTAAGTATGGGTCCCACGTGAATGTCGTGGGTGGGCGATAGGTAGTGAGGGTGTCGTGTCCTCTTCTTCGAGGGGAAGCCCGCCTGCGGCCGCGCCATCAAGTGCTTCGGCCGTCCTCCGCGACGCCTTCGGTGCCCTCGTCGACTGCTGCCAGGTCGCCGCCCTTGCCTTCCACCAGATCTTTGAAGGAATGGGGCTCGGCGGATGCATCGCACACGTAAGGCACAACTTGATGAGGCACAACTTGATAACATGCCCGCAGGTAGCGTCCGCAACCACATCAGTGCCAACGAAAACCTTCGAAGTCCATGTGGTAGACCACATTAATACAACACCACCCTACAAAAGTTGGGATGGCATCACTCGAGTTCGATGCCGTCTCGCAAAGAGTGGAACGACACCGCTTGGGTGTGACGACAGCATCGCTTGGGTACGATGCTATCCCGCAAAGAGTGGAATGGCATCGCTCGAGTACGACATCATCCTTGCAAAGAACGAAACGACGCCAATCGAGTACGACTCCACCTTACAAAGGCAGGGACAGCGTCGCTCGGGTGCGACGCCGCGTAGGACAATTGGTGTCAGCACAAAAGGTATGGGTTTGCTGCTTAAGAGGTTGACGGCCATTAAGAGTGGAGCACTCATACAGGACATTCTTGGTGTCTAAAGTCTAAGGACCAGATAAACCACTAGGACTACGAAATCGCTGTCTGACAATAAGACATCATCAACCATCTAACATTCCGTAAGCGGATCAATCAATGAACTCATTCTCCAATGAGCACCCGTACTGTATCCCTAGTGTCCCTACACGAGCAGCTATGAGACCAGCTACATCCATCATATGGACGGGTATACAGCACACTAGTCTGTCCGGTTATCATGATGTCCCTCTCGAGTAACCTATGATCGGGATTATTTAGGATATGTGTTTAAAGGTGAATCGATCTCATTATCGTGATCTCATTACGATCTGATTCTCATTGCAAAAATCCAAGGACATCACAATATATATATGCATATATGCAATAGTTATAAAGTGATATACACCAAAATATAATAAGCAAAAATATTCTATGCCAAGTCACACATGTTATCACTCACATGATTGGCTTGCTGGGCACCTATGACTAGCACGACCTTGCTCCTCGATCTCAACCAAAAGGACGACGAGCCACTTTCTCATTTCGTGACTCATTTTGCTACTGAAATCCGGGGGCTACCTGACACTCATCCCTCTTTGATAATGTAGGCATTTTTTATGGGACTTCGGCCTTCCAGAGTCTTCTGGTTGCCAGTCAAGCGACCGCCAATGACTATCCTCGAGATGCTTCAACGTGCAAACTAATACATAGCTGTCGAGGCGCTGATGATGGGAAAGCATGAGGAGCATAAAAGGCCATGAGCGGAACCGCCCCGAGGGCAAGCCTTGGTCCCACCAAGGAGAAGGATCGACCAGCCTAACACTTTGCCCCGAGGCCCCCTCTCCCACCTCTAAATTCCTCCAGAACAGAGATATTCCTACAAATCAGGGAGAAGAGACTCTTGAAGGCACCTAATCCAATGAAGGCCCCACGTGAGTTCAGAGATAGCTCAAAGTACTACCAATTTCATCGCGACTACGGACATGACACCAAGGAGTGCTGCAACTTGAAGAACCAGATCAAGGAGCTCATCCGTCAGTGACACCTGGGTCACTACGTTAGAAGACCACGGGAATTATCGCCCCACCCTTCGGGTCCGGTCGAGAAGCAGATTGATGTGATCAGTGGCGACCTAACATCAAGTGGGGATAGCATGGCGGGATGAAAGGCTTACGCCCGAGCAATTGTGGAAAAGCATCTGAGGCAATCACAAGTGCCGAAAATCACCTCCCCAGCGAGGGAAACCGAGTACCCCGAACATGACGATGCGTTGGTGATCTTGGCCAGAATTGTCAATGCTTGGGTTAAAAGGATCATGGTGGACACTAGGAGCTCTATTGACGTCCTTTACCTTAACGCCTTCCGGAAGCTTGGCTTGACCAAGGAAGACCATACACCGATGCTATCAGCACTTACCGTATTTACAGGTGATTCCATTTCATCCCTCGGCACCACCATCCTACCAGTCACCTTGGGGGAAGAGCTGAAGACCAAGACGATCATGATGACCTGCATGGTGGTGGAGCTCCCCTCAACGTACAATGCCATTTTGGGTCGACCAACCCTCAATAAGCTTAGGGCTATCATCTCCACGTACCACTAGGCAATAAAATTCCCAATCCGAGCCAGGATCGGGGAAGCAAGGAGTGACCCTCGGGAATCCCGACAATGTTACCTAGCAATTGTCATGTTGCCCAAGAAGCCAAAGAATAAACGTTCCATCGTCAACCCTCGGGACGTCACCAAGCCATCGCAGCACCCCGAGCCGACTGAACACACTCAAGAGGTCCTGCTACACCACAACCAACCATACAAGGTCGTCAAGGTCAGGTTGGAGCTCCCAAAGGAGGAGCGAGAGCAACTAATCAACCTACTAGTTAAAAATGCTGACGTCTTTGCTATTGGGCCGACAGCCCACATTCAGCCCATGGTGGGCTTTATCAGCCCACAGCTCACCTCCTCACTTAACCTAACCCTAAATTATATTAGGGAGTGCGGGTGGCTGTGTTTTAGAGGTAGAAAGTGAGCATAAAACTGCAGCAATGTGGTGAATACTACAGCCACGTGATTTCAAAGAAAATGAGGAGAACAAGACAGAAAAACAAGAGAAAGAAAGGGAAGAAGACAAGGACAACGTAGAGAGACTGTTCTCAATCATCTAGCAGTGTTTTCATCTAAGGTTAGATCAGATCTATAGTAGATTCTTACTGTGATTACTTGGGGAGAATTTAGATATTGTGCAAAGTGACGTGATCCTTGTATCCCAGTTATTCTCTTGTGATTGTTGCTAGGATTTTGGGCAAGAGATTGAGATTTGTATATTCATTATTCTTATAGTGGATTATCTCTAGTTTGTCCTGTGGTTTTTGCCCTTCACATTAGAGGGGTTTTCCACATAAATCTTGGTGTTCTATTTGATTGTGATTCCATTTAATTCCGCTACATGTTATGGCCTGCTAGTATTTATTCATATACAAAAGTTTATTTTTCTTTATATCCCATCATTTGCTTGGTCGTCAGTAGACATTCCCGGGATTGATTGGATGGTCATGCAACACCACCAAAATATCAGTCCCCAAGCGCGACCGGTAAAGCAGCGTTCGCGGAAGCTGGTGCTCGACCGACAAAGGGTGGTGGATAACGAGGTAGAGCTACTTTTGGTGGCAGGATTCATCACCGAAGCAAAATACCCTCAATGGCTGTTGAATGTAGTTCTCATTAAAAAGCCTAATAGAAGTTGGAGAATGTGTGTTGACTACACTGATCTTAATCGAGCATGCCCAAAGGACTGCTATCCACTCCCGAGGATCGACCAGTTGGTCTATACGACTTTGGGGCATGAGCCCCTCTCATTCCTGGATGCATTCTCGGGGTACAACCAAATCAAGATGGCACCAGAGGTTTAGGAACACACTGCTTTCATCACAAACCGAGGTGTATACTTTTATAAGGTCATGTCATTCGGGCTGAAGAATGCCGGGGCAACCTACCAGAGAATGATGAACAAGATGTTCACCCACTAGATCAGGAGGAACATGAAGGTGTACATCAACGACATGATCATAAAAAGCAAGTTCACCCGAACACACCTAGCATATCTCGCTGAAACATTCAGAACATTGTGAAAGTTCAGCATGCACCTCAACCCTGCTAAGTGCACCTTCGGAGTCAGCTCAGGAAATTCCTCGGCTTTATCATCCAAAGGAGGGGAATAGATGCAAACCCGAAGAAGGTTCAAGCTATCATCGAGTAGCGCTTGATTGGGAGACTTGCTGCCCTGGCCTGGTTCCTCTCCCGATCAGGGGACAAATGCCTCCCCTTCTTCTGGATCCTAAAGAATCCAAAGGACTTCAGATGGACCTCGGAATGTGAAAAGGCATTTGAGTAGCTCAAGGAGCACTTGGCCTGGCTACCCCGACTTGTTGCAGTCTCCTCGGGTGAGTCGCTTAGTCTCCACCTCGCGGCCTCTGAGCATGTAGTTAGTTCTGTATTGACTTGAGAAGATTCTGGAGTGCAACAACCAGTCTACTATGTGAGACACATCCTCAGCGACACCAAGACGCGATACCAACTGGTAGAGAAGCTACCTTTAGTGCTCGTCTAGACGGCTCGGAAGCTACATCCCTATTTCCAGGCCCATCCGTTCAGAGTAGTGACCGACCAACCCCTACAACAAATCTTGTCCAAGTTTGACATATCCGGATGAATGCTCAAATGGTCGGTCGAGTTGGGAGAATTTGACATCCAATATGTCTCGAGGACCGCCATCAAAGCTTAGGCTGTCATCGACTTCATCTTAGAATTAATTCCTCTCAAAGGTGGTACCTGTAGACATACCGAGCAACGGTGGGGCCTACATGTGGATGGTTCAGCAAATGCCAAAAGGGGCGGGGCTGGCCTTGTTCTAAAAGGTCTCGATGGCCAATCGTTCAGACGTAAACTCCACTTTGGATTCAAAGCCACCAACAATGAGTCTGAGTATGAAGCACTCTTATCCGAACTTAAGTTGGCCCTTGAACTCCAAGTCAAAAACATCAAGGTTTTCACCGATTCTCAATTGGTGGTCGGTCATATCAATAGAGATTATGATGCTTAGGATGCTACCATGTCAAAATACTTGTCCGAGGTAAAGAAACTCACTAGCTATTTCCAACACTTCGCTATAACAAGGGTGCCACGGGCGTAGAACGCACAAGTAGATGCCTTGGCAAAACTCGCTTTAGGTGCAAACACTGAACTGCCCCCAGAGGTCAAGCAGCTTCCTTATCGAACCATCACGACCGAAGAGGTGGCCACAATTGGTACAACCCCAACTTGGGTGGAGGAGATCCTCCGCTACAAAAGGGACGAGATGTTGTCGACCGACAAAGCGGCCTCTCAACGACTCCGACGCATACAAGTGTGGTATTGCAAGGTGAACGGATGACTCTATCGGAGGTCGTTCACCCAACTGCTCTTGTGCTGCCTGGATCCTATGGAGGCCCAGACAGTTTGAGCTGAGGTCCATGAGGGGATTTATGGGGAGCACATTAGCGGTCGGACCTTAGCCTTCAAAGTCCTCCGACAAGGTTATTACTGGCCGACCATGCGTCGAGATGCCACGACGTATATACAACGATGCCAGTAGTGCTAGAAGCATTCCCGAGCACATCATCAACCCATAGTTCTGCTAACTCCCCTGGACAACGCATGGCCCTTCGCGCAATGGGGGATGGACCTCCTCGGCCCATTCCCACTAGCCTCGGGACAACGAAAATTCCTCATCGTCGGAGTGGATTACTTTACCAAATGGGTGGAGGCTGAGTTGCTGGTGTCCATTGCCGAAAAGCAAGTTGAAAGATTTGCATGGAAGTATATCATTACCCATTTCGGCATCCCCAGAGCCATCACCACCGACAATGGCACATAGTTCAACAATGAAAAGTTCAAAAGATTTTGCTCGAGCTATGGGATACAATTAAGGTTTAGCTCGGTGGCCTAACCCCAAACTAATGGCCTGGTCAAAGTACCCAACATAGTGATATTGGAAGGCCTGAAGAGAAGAGTCACAAGAGCTCATGGCACCTGGGTTGATGAACTCCCAAGCATATTATGGGCCTCCCGAACAACACCAAAGACCGCCATGAGGGAATCACCCTTTAGCTTGGCGTTCGGTACTGAGGCGGTGCTTCCACCCAAGGTAGTCTTTCCACTACCTCAAGTTGAAAACTTCGATGATGTCATGTTAGAAAGTGGACTCCGAGCCGGCTTAGATCCCATTGAAGAACGAAGAGCCGACGCGCACCTTCGAGCCCTGTCTTATAGAAGGGTTGTCGCAAGACTCTACAACCAAAGGGTGCGCCCTCGGCCAATCAAGCTAGGCGATTTAGTCCTACGGAAGGCCGAGGTCAGCGACCCGACTTACTCCTGAGGCAAGTTGGCCCCGAGATAGGAAGGCCCTTATCATGTAACAATGGTAGTCCGGGATGGTACTTACCACTTAGCAACACAGGAAGGATAGCAATTGTCGAGGACATGGCACATATCAAATTTGAAGAAGTTCTATGTCTGAAAAGTCTATCGGGTTGGATTAAAGCCCTTATCGCCAAAAGAGACGAGAGAAAATGTACACCTCGCAAGATTGGGGAAAAACATAAGTAACTTGCCCTGACCTCTACAAGCCAAGCTAAAACTCATGAGACTCCTTGTATTCTTCTATGAGCTTTTTGTTCTTTTCAGGAGCCACTCGGGTCTCCTCTGCGAGAGCCTCATCGGCCTTCCTTGCCGATGCTCGAGCTGCCTCCAGGTTTCGGGACAGGTCTAGCAATTCACCTTCCATCGAGCGAACCCACCCGCGAGACTCCTTCAGCTATTCCCAAAGGCCCACCTGCTATTGCTCAGCATTCTCGAGCTCCAACTTTAGCCATGCAACCTCCCCATCCAGGTCGATCGCTCGCTGCTCGGCTACCGTAATGGCCTCTAACGTCGACCCCACTTTCAACTCTTCAATTTGGCCAAGGAGCTCGGTGATTTTGTCACCCAGACCACTGATTACCTGACCAATATCGTGCACTCAGTCTATGAGTGCCATATTGTAGTGTTGGTTCTGCATAGCAAGTCAGTGAGAGATAGAAGAAGAAGCACAAACGAAAGAGAGGAGGAATACAAGCCATCCCTACCTAGACCAAAGACTTGGCTACTTTCTCGATCAACACCTCAGACGATGAACTATACACATGTCTGGTAATGTCGAGGATGAGCGTGCCCTACACTATCACGAACGATCGTTGCGCACCCGCAACAACTTCGTTCAACGAACCGTTCATCGCTTTTATATGCTCGTACCGAGACATGGCAACATGTTTTGCCTTAGTTTTGTGTTTTTGCTTGTAGAAATACATGTTCGAATGGGTTGCAGTGCTGTAGTGCGACCGCTCGCCGCACCGGGCTGAACTGCATAAAATAGCCCCGTTTTCATGTGCCACTGCTTATTTTCTGTAAGCCATAGCTGCGCACAAAACGTTAACCATCTCAACATCCTAGAACCTCCTGGGTGGCATAAGGTTGGATGGGGCTTCGGTATATTGTCGGGCGTTGAACAATCTTCACAAGTTCGCACGTTTTCTTGACGGGAACTTGCCTTCGCACCCGGCACCCGGTGAGCAGTTGTTTGTGGACTTGCAACTATTCGTTCTACCTTCAAAAATCATTGTTTTTCTCCTTTCTCTCTTTTCTCCTATGCACACAAGGTACTTGTTGAATTGCTTGTAAAGCTTCCCTCTTCGCGAGACGTCGGGACTTGTCCGTCGCTCATTTTCATTATAATCAACTTTCTATTTTATAGGTCCTTCGGGACCTGTATGAGGTTGCAACTAGGCTGAACCTTTGTGGATGCATATGTCACAAGGATGCCTCAAGACTTAGGCAATCCCAGCTAAGTTTGAAAAGTTAGCGCAAGGGTGCGTCATGACTTAGGCAACTCAAGCTAAGTTCGCGTCTTGGCCGCAAGTGTGCCTCACGACTTAGGCAATTCCTGCTAAGTCCATGACATTGTGGTATCAGAGTTGGCAAACAATTTGAGCATGCAGTGAAGCAACTTCGCAATCTCGCCGTGGCCAAGTATCATGACAAATCGAGCAAAGAGGGGCAAGCCGGACCTTTGCCCCAAGCAACCGCAGGTGGGTTGCAAGTGCAAACTTACTCTCATGTCGTTGGAGCTGCATTGGAGGATCATGGCAGTGAACAAGATGAGCAAGAAATTGGTTACTCTTCGCAAGCAGAGGAGGCACAATTTGGAGCACCAACTGGGAAGAAAAGCCATAAGGAGAGACTCACAGTGGTGGAAACCTGCTTGGATATTCTTGAAGAGAGCTTGGAGGAACTCTACCAAGGCCAATGAAGACTTCTTGGGGTAGAGAACTTGCAAGAAGAAGCCAAATCTCGAATCGATAAGGTTGAGGCCATAGTCGATCGATTGATAGATGATACTAAAGACTCCATGCAACATTTGCACGAAGTCGTGGCGGAACTCACTTCTAAAGTAACAACACTCACAAGGGCACTAAATGTAGGAGGGAGCAACACCCGCGTTGCACTGCTACAAAACCTGAGAGCACTTGAGTCTCATTGTTATGGAGGTGCTACGGATACAAAAGAGCTCGAGAATTTCTTATTTGATATATAACAGTATTTTTAAGCTACAAGGCCTAATTCTAAAGATACCAAAATTTCAATAGCAACCATGTATCTGAACGGGGGTATAAAACTTTGGTGGTGAACCCATTGAGAGGAGATCCAATAAGTTCGGTGTCAGGTGGACACATGAGAGGACATAAAGCAGGAGTTGAGAACTCAATTTCTACCTGAGAACATAGAGATTGTCACAAGGAGGAAACTAAGACAACTCCACCAAAGTACTTCCATTCGAGATTACGTGAAGTAATTTTTTGCACTAATGCTGGATATATAGGAAATGTCCGAGAAGGATAAACTGTTTAGCTTCCTCGATAGTTTGAAGTCATGTGCTCAACAAGGACTGCATCGAAGGAATGTCACTGATATGATCGAGGCAATTGCTACTATAGAATAGCTCATTGACTTTGTTTCCTCTGAGGACCTAGGAAAAAGGAAACAATCTCCAGGAATTTGCCCTCCAAAATATTCTCGAGGGAAGGAGCCCGAGGGTGAACAAAGGAAGAAGAGTTCCAATAAAGGGCCAAGCTCAAAAGGCAAGGCTCCGAAAACTAGCGGATGCTTCTTGTGCGGAGAGCCACACATGGTGAGGGAGTGCCCACAAAAATATGCACTCGATGCTTTAACAGCTTCCATCCATCCCCCCAAATCGGACAAGGGCAAAGCTGTCGCCCTCAATTCAAGTAGTTTAGAATCTAGTAGCGACGATGGGGAGTTGTAAGATCTACGAATGGGACCGATGCATTTGTTGAATGCATTACGAGGTTAAGTGGGGGAGAACATAAAGTCAAAACCATTGAAAGTAGGGAATAACGAGCTGATGTATGTAGACATTAAGCTCAATGGCCAAACAACCTATGCAATTATGGATATGGATGCTACCCATAACTTTATTACTGATCGAGAAGCAAAGCGACTTAGACTGATCTTGGAGAAAAACCCAAGTCAGATGAAGGCGGTGAACTCGAAGGCCAAGCAGATCTCCGAGTTGGCAAAGGGAGTTCCCATCAAGATCGAAACATGGAGCAGGAGCACAAATATGATGGTGGTGCCACTGGACGACTTCCAAGTGATTATTGGAATGGAGTTTATGCATGCAGCAAAGTTGGTACCAATGTTGTTCCTAAACTCCCTATGTATAATGGGAGGTGACAACCCCTATGTGGTTCCCGTCTCTTGGAGAGGAACCAAGGAACTCCAATAGATTTTGACATTACAACTGAAGAAAGGGGTACGAAAAGGTGAATTAACATTCGTGGCTATTATAAAGCTAGAGCCACTCGACGAGAAGGCCATTCATGAACCTACTATGGTGGCAAACATCCTGAAGGAGTTCACAGAAGTTATGCCACCTAAGTTGCTGAAGATTCTACCGCCACGCAGAGGCGTGGATCATTATATCGAGCTCGAGCCAGGAGTGAAGCCTCCGGTGAGACCACCCTACCACATGCCCCCTCCAGAGTTGGTAGAGCTAAAAAAGTAGTTAGGTGAACTACTAAGCGGTGGTCTCATCCGTAGTTCTAAAGCATCATTCGGAGCTCCAGTTCTCTTCCAAAAGAAACAAGATATGAGCTTTCGACTATGCATCGATTATCGAGCCCTCAATAAAGTGAGGTGAAGAATAAATATCCTATCCCACTCATCGTGAACTTATTCGATCAATTGGGCAAAGCTAAGTATTTCTCTAAACTCGACCTCCAGTCGGGGTACTAGCAGGTGCACATTGTTGAAGGCGACGAAGCAAAGACTACCTGCGTGACCAGCTATAGAGCGTTTGAGTTCTTGGTGATGCCTTTCGGCTTAACCAATACTCTAGCCACATTCTGTACTCTTATGAACCAACTATTTAAACAGTATTTGGATAAATTCGTGGTCGTCTACTTAGACGATATCGTCATCTACAACCAAACGCTCGAGGAGCATGTCAAGCACCTTCGGACAATTTTCAAGATTCTCAGGGAGAATACTTTATTCATGAAAAGGGAGAAGTGATACTTTGCTTAAACGGATATCTTATTCTTGGGGCATTGAATAGGTGATGGTTCCATTTAGATAGACAAATCGAAGGTGCAAGCATTTATGGAATGACGAACTCCAAAGAAGGTGCTAGAGCTAAGATCCTTCCTTGGTTTCGTCAACTATTATCGACGCTTCATAGCGGGGTATTCGAAGCGTGCAACTCCACTGACAGAGTTGCTGAAGGAGAAGCCTTGGAGGTGATATGATAAATGTGAAGCTGCATTCCAAGATATAAAGACTATTGTGTTGAAAGAACCGATGCTCAAATTGCCGGACTATGGGAAGCCCTTCAAAGTCCATACAGATGCTTTAGATTTCACTATTGGGGGAGTACTCATGCAGGACGGTCATCCAATGGCCTACGAGCACTACAAGCTCAACAAGACCGAGCGACGGTACCCGGTGCATGAGAAGGAGATGACAACAGTGGTCCACTATCTACGAGTTTGGTGACACTACCTTCTTGGATCGCGATTTATGCTGAGGACAGATAATATCGCTTTGAGCTATTTCCAAACTTAAAAGAAACTCTCCCCTAAGCAAGCACGATGGCAGGACTTCCTAGCTGAGTTTGATATGGCAATGGAGTACAAGCTCAGAAAGGCAAATGTCGTGGCTGATGCATTGAGTCGAAAAGTGGAGTGTGTGAATGCTGTACAATTGGAGGGGAAAGGCTAAGTAAGTCAGTTGCACTCTAACTTCCCTTCTAGGATCAGGGATGGATTGTACAGTGATCCCTAGGTAGTAACCCTAATGTAACTCATCAAAGAAGGTAAGATACGATGATTTTGGGTCCAGGAGGGACTTATTTACATAAAAGAGAATAGGGTTTATGGACAATTTGAGGTGTGATCTCTTAAGAGAGTGTCACGATTCCCTTTGAGTTGGACATCTGAGCATTCACAGAACCTTGGCTCTCGTGGAGAGGGACTTCTATTAGCTGAAGATAAGGACTGGTGTGGAGGAATATGTTCAAACATGTCTCATTTGCCAACAAGATAAGGTGAAGCTGTAACATCCCATTAGTCCCACATCGGAAGTGGGCAATGTGTATGATTAGCTTATAAGGGCCTGATGAGTGTACTACGTTAACTCTTGCTTAAGCATTTTGGTCCATGGTTGAAGGACCAAAATGGAGTTATTGGCCAGTTGGCTCATCAGACTCGGGTCGTGACAGAAGCAGCAGAAAACGATGGGACTTTTAGAGCAGTTACCCGTACCAGAAATGTTGTCGATTGATTTTCAAAGTATGCAACTTTCATTACTGCACCTATACACTATTCAACAGAAGAGGCAGCCAAGCTAATAATAAAGAATGTGGTGAAGTGTATTGGGGAGTCCCACTCTCGGTTCAAAGTAAAGGCAGTTGCTCGTCCAATCATAAAGTCGTTCGACATTTACTTCTGACCAGCCCAGCATCAACTCATGATTGAACCAAATCATAAAGTCGTTCGACATTTACTTCTGACCAGCCCAGCATCAACTCATGATTGAACCAACAATTCAAGAGCGACGGTTAGCCCTCTATGCCATGTCTCGAACCTCTCTAGGAGGACGGTTAGCCCTCTATGCCATGTCTCGAACCTCTCTAGGAGGAGTCATTTACTTCTGACCAGCCCAGCATCAACTCATGATTGAACCAACAATTCAAGAGCGACGGTTAGCCCTCTATGCCATGTCTCGAACCTCTCTAGGAGGAGTCGAAGCGTGGGGGCACAATTTAGTAATACTTCCTTAGGTAGTCGTCCACAGCCATATCAACACCAACGAAAAGCTTTGAAATGAATGTGGCAGACCCGTAAAAGTTGGGACAGCGTCGCTCGGGTACGACGTCACCCCGCAAAGAGAAGTTGGGACAGCGTCGCTCGGGTACGACGTCACCCCGCAAAGAGTGGAAAGGTGTCGCTCGGGTGTGACAGTGGCACCACTCGAGTATGACGCCGTCCCGCAAAGAGTGGAACGATGCCGCTTGAGTGTGACAGCGGCACCGCTCAAGTCTCATCCACTAAATTTCTACTAATAAACTGTATTGTCAACACCAAATAAAGGAAAATGAATTACTAAAATTTTACAGGCGAAACATAACGTTTTATCGCCTTGGAAGAATTACAAAAATCTTACCAACATGCATCAAACATAAAGGAAATGAATTACTACAATTTTACTGGCAAAACATAACGTACTCAAAATCTTGACTTTGATGCTGCCAATGTCCTCAAAATGATGTGGCTATGGTTCTCGTGAGGACTCGTCCAACTCTTTGTTCGCGGGTAATTCCCGCGTTGAATACTAGCAATCAATCACATGCTACCTTCCTCAGTTCTTGGAACGCATGCTTGCATTCTTCATCAAATCCACCGATGAACTGGAAGAAAAATTTGACGCATGTTGGTGACTTCAGCGTGGAGAAGTAGTAGAATCCCAGGAGAAAGGGTTACCTGGTGCACACGGTAAGCAAATCGAACACCCTGTAGCATTACTTCCTCGTCATCCGAGAACGCATCAAGCTTCACCGCAGTCACAACTCGGTTCATGTACTCTTTTGCCAGGTTCATGGATCCCAATTTTAGCTGCACAAGACATATATTCATGCATTGAGATCATCTTCTTCGCCAAGGATCTGATTGGTGCCTTGTAAAGAAAGACACGTACTTGGGCGATGATGCCGCTGTCGAGCATCCACTGCCAAGGGATTTTGAGATCTCTGTACCTCTTGCTCGCGCTCTCCCTCACCCTCTCGATGTTGTGCACGCTGCGCTCCAATCTGCGTCAGTGAAGAGACTGAGCGAGCGTCCGCAGTTCATGCGGAAGAAGAGCTCACCTTTGGATTAGTTCCTAAGTCTTACTTGTCCTGCAACGCCTGCATGCGTTTGAGGGCGACGGAGGTGGGCTGTCGCTTGTCGTCGCAGAAGGAGAAGAGCTCACCTTCCAGGTTCTTCAGCTCCCGGTAGCCGACCGCCGCTTCCCTCATCGCATCCGCCTTCTTCTCCGGCCACTTGGGGAAGTGCTTGAGCACCGCCCTCTCGTCCACCAAGTAGGAAAGCTCGTCGTCCAGCCACTTCACGAATGCTTCCACTTCGGAGATGTCCCCGTGAGCTGCGCTTTCTACCTCCCTGGTGAGGAAGCCGATGAATTCAGCCTGCGTCTCCACATCCGACTTTATCTGTGACATGGATCACTGGTAAGATTCGGGTTGAGATTGTGATCTGTGAGTGGTGCTAACTAAGCTTACAGCGAGGAGATAGGCGGATCGGTTCTCAATCTCGCCTATCATTTCTCGAGCATTTGTAGCAGCAGGAACTCCCAGGCTGCCGGCTCTCGTGTCTGACTTCCCTTCTTTCCTTGTCAGAGATCGATAGAGTTCCAACACTTCCGGCACCCTTCGCACTGCCTTGATGGACCTGCAGCTCGACCTCGAAGAAGACAAAGGCAGCGGCAGAGGCGGCGGCGGTGGCGGCGGAGGCAACCCGGTTTCCTTGCTTGGTTTCGCTGTCGGGGAAGAGGATTTGGGACTCGGGGGCGGATTCGGCACTCTCGGCGATCTTGTCCTGGCTGCCACAGACGTGCCGAATAACTCTGTTCTGGAAATCGAGTTCTCGCATTGCAACCCATCATCGGTGCCGGTCTGATACATTTGCTTCTCCTGCGATGAGCTGATGCTGCCAACAAAAGCCAAAGCCTGTGTTTTCTTCCTCGGCGTCGATCTCCTATCAGCATCCTGGGCTCGAAGCAGAGCATTCTCTCTTCTCAGCTGCTCATTCTCCATCTCCAGGAAGCTAATCCTCTGGAGAGAAGCCTCGAGCTTGCTTCTGAGGAGAGACTCGCATGTATCTTCCTCTTCCTTCGGCATTTGTTTGGTGAAGGAAGACGGATGCCCAAGTGATGCTCCTGCTTTTTGAGATCGCCAACAACCATGTCTCTTTTGTTCATCTTATAGTCTCTCCTTCCCACCGGAAGATTACTGGATTCTCCATTGCCAAGGAACACGGTGGTGATCAGCTGAGGGCTCGCTTGTCATTTGGCGATGGCTGGTCCTGCTGGTGTCAATTCTTTACAGGTAGGTAAACCGAGTGATGCATGGGGTTGAACATGAACTTGCTTGGCTTAAAAGTGGTTGATAAGGAGTAGCTGTCTTGGCTTGGTGGTATGTTGGTGTTTCACTAAGATTTGAGAACCAAGATAGATGATCGAAGATGGCCAGCTTTTTCTTTATGGTGGAACTTTTCCTTTGTTTCAGGTGCTTTATTTACAGCCAGAATTGCTTTGGGACTACATCTACCATCTCGTGCGAGAGTGTGCAGTGCAGTCTGCATTCTCTTCAGAGTTCAGACATCTACTTGAAGTGTAAGAAGGAACAGTGTTCTAATCAGTCCCTTTCGAAGGATGTTTGTGTGTGCGAGCTTCTGGTTTGGCCTTTGTGACATGGAAGGACTGTGTTGGAGTTTTCGTGGAGGTGAAGTAATGTGTGTTGGGAATAAAGATGGGTCTGTTTTACCAGCAAGAGAGATCTGGTAGGACAAAGAAAGCGAACGAGAGAAGGAGATTTGAAAGGGTAAGGAAACAGCTTATTTGTAGTGTCAGTGGTTGAACTCATCGTGACAAAGATGCATTGCCATTACTGTTGATTGAGCATCGATACCGTCGACAGGTGAGTCTCTGTCGACACGGTTCGTTCATTGTCAAAGACAGGTTTATCCTTGTGCCTCTTTTGCGTCGATGTGTGAGTGCAGATGTGGCGAACCCGCGTTGGAGTCTAAAGGGAGACGATTTACTAGGGCTGATATGACCTTGGAGCGATGAGGCTAAGTAGAGGAATTGGGATCTACTCGGTCACGAGGTCCTCTCTTAACTGTCGGGTCATCTTCAAGCTACGAGGTTATCTCCTGGCCGCTAGTGATCCTGTATAATCGGTTGATACTAGGGGGTTTTTCAGCTCAACTCATCTAATGCTTAAGTTAGTATAAGATGGAGGGCGCAAAAGATAACCGTATGAGCTATGTAAAAACGAGAGAGTAAAGAGTCGAGAGATTGTTGCCTGCTGACCGCCCTTGGCTTAGCTTGGCTTGAGGTGTGGCTCTTACACTTTGGTGCTGTGCACTCTCCACTATGTTAGCCGAGAGGTAGAGGTATTAATGACAGCGTGCCCTGTGTGACGGAGGAGTTAATGCCGGTAGCTTAATGTAAATCATCAATGTAGAGCGCTATCAACCATAGATGCATGGCTCAAGATGTCAGCTAGAAGGTGAGGAGGCTGGGACTTAGTTGCTGAGGGTGTCAAATTTGTCCTTATCAATTGTGGCACTTCTTTCTCCGCATTTGTTATGCACAACTCTCGTTCTTTTGATGTGTTATCACAAAAACTGAGTTGGATTATACCTTTTCTTGTCACCTCAAAATTATGGCTTATAAATATATTAATTTTTTTTAAAAAATATTTATTTTGGTACTAAAGTAGGCGGTGAGTTCTAACCCAGTGTTTAATGAACTCTAACATCATCGAGTATCGTAAATTTGAAACGTCTATATGACATCCCTTAGTTCGACTAGATTTCATCTAAATTATCAAACTTAAATATATATGTATAATACGTGGAAACTCAAATGTTGTGCTGATATCGACACCACACCGTGGAGACAGTAAGATCAACACACAATGTCAAATTAACATACTAAGGCTCAAACAATTCTTCATCTTAATGAAACTATTAATTATGTAATAACTATCCATTAAATATGAATAGTTACATACTTGCACGTATAAAAAGCCTCAAGTACACCCATTGTGTCCCAATCTCTCGAGCACATCGACCTAAGTCGCTTCACCAAATCTACTTAATTTCGACAATGAAATTGTGACGAAAATGGTTCAGAATTAGGTCGGGCTTACATTATTTCCTAATAATTTTAAGTTAGACTAACGTGAAATATAAATCTGTCGAGTTGGCCGCCATTAACGACGGCCAAGTGGAGCAGCTGCCCTCGAGAGCGGGGAATACGGAACGAGATCACATAAATGTATCCTGCTACCGAGGGAATCGAAGTCACATTGAAGGCATCCTTAAACTTCGTACCACACACTGCTACAACACGTTATGCCTTAAATGGAGGAAACTTTTAATATTAAGAAATAATCGAATTCGAATATAATTCTTGTAAAAACAAACTAAGTGAAGATTGATCAAACTGTTAAGCATTATGATTATGCATCACCTTGATTTTGCAAGTTATTCGATTGATACGTTGAGCTAAGATGATGTCCGAATTGATACAAGACTACCACATTCAAACGTCCACGTATCATTCCCTGTGTTAATTTAGGGTAGCTTTTAAAATGATGTTAAAGGATTCAAAAAATATAACACAAACATGATGAATATTATTCACTTTATTAACTCTTGATTAATATGACAACAGTAAAATAAAAATGAGCGAGAGTTTTCACTGTGTAAATACTAATAGAGATTTCAAATGATTTCTTGGTCATTCTTAGTGTACAATGTGAAATGATTAACAAAACCCACATTTACCAAACGACTGACAACTGAAATTATTTGAGCTCTTAATTGCAAACTAAGATTTATTTTGTTTTTGCTTCCAAAAAGAACTAACATAATCATTCATTACGATGGCAGTACTGTACTGCATTAAAGCCCATGCACCCACTGTCTTTATGGTAACACTCATCTGGTTACCACCTCCACTGACCTTCAATTCCTTACCTCGTATCAAATGAGGCTGAAACAGGCGGTATACCTAACCAAAATGGGAGCGAAATCATCAACCTCAATTATCACATAGTTGGAGGATAAAGAATCCAAGTAAATATTTTATTATAAAAAATTTAAATTTCAAATTTTAAATAGTCTTGATGTTAGGGAGGTATAGAGCAAATACCCTTAGTAGGCATGATCATGGTTTTGTAACCCACAATTTCAATTTTAGATTTTTAGAGATTAGAATCGAATTGGATAAGTTCTTTCGTACGTACTTACATACACACGTACATACATATAGATATTAAATTTTTTTTATATATTTATATTTTTAAATTATGAAAATAACCAAAATACTCTTGAAAATATTGTTCGACTATTAATCGAGGTAAATTGGTCATTTGCCATCTCATTAAATTTTTTTTAAAAATTGATTGGTTCGATTTTGGTTCGAATGATTATGCCTAACTCTTAATAGTAGATTTAAAATATTTTTTTAAAAAAAATATTTATACGAAAGGATGATCTAAGGAATATTAAACTATGTATTCCTTGTATTTGATTGATTTGGATCGTTGGATCTAAGGAACATTAACCTATATGAATCTTATATTTATATTTAACTACTGATTTTTATATGTTTCTATGACATGAGACTCAAAGATATCCATATTATTAGAAATAAAAAAGGATGTGATCGATTGCTTCTACGTGCTCTACTTAAGATATTCTAATTAGACTAATCAAGTTTTCTTAATTATTATAACTAAAAATATTTTTTTTATCGTAATTATCTTTTTTTTAAAGAAATAATTTATGTTTTAATTCCAAGGCGGGTTGAGTCAATGGCCACCGGCAAACGTCCCCCGAAACAGATCGGCACGAGGGCGGAGATGATGGGGTCCACGCAGTTTCGGAGGTTGGTACCTAGTTGCGGAAAGAGTTACCGGGTCGAAGCCAACACATCTCCGTTCCGCCGAAGCGTAACGTGTTAAGGGAATTCAACTCCAAACTTCCCACCCTTTTAGTTATAGACCACCCACAAACAAACCCAACGAATCGTACCAGCTTCTGCTTCCTCTCTCTATAACTTCCTATCTCTTGTATGTGGAAGGGAAGAAGGATAAGAAGAACACCAATAGGAGGACGAAGAAGAAGAAGAAGAAGAAGAAGATGATGATGATGATGATGATGACGGAGGAGAGCTATAGGAGGGAGCAGAGGGTGAAGGGATCATGGAGCCCGGAGGAGGATGAGGCGTTGACGCGGCTGGTAGAGCGGCACGGTCCCCGGAACTGGTCTTTGATCAGCGCGGGGATCCCCGGTAGGTCCGGGAAGTCGTGCCGGCTACGGTGGTGCAACCAGCTCAGCCCCGCCGTCCACCACCGCCCCTTCACCTCCGCTGAGGACGCCGCCATCCTCGAGGCCCACGCCCGGTTCGGCAACAAGTGGGCCACCATCGCCCGCCTCCTCCCCGGCCGCACCGACAACGCTATTAAAAACCACTGGAACTCCGCCCTCCGCCGCCGCGCCACCTTCGCAGCCCCCGATCCGATCCTCCCGTCTTCGTCATCTCCCACCGCCAATCACGAGCCGGACGATTCCTACTCGGGCTCGGCCAAGAAGCGGCGGCGCTCGAGCGACAACGCGAACGAAGGAGGATGTAGATCGTCGGCGGCTGAACTGGGTACGTCGCTGTCGCTGAGCCTGCCGGGAGAGGGCGGAGGAGTCATGGCCGCTGTAAGTGGGGTGGAGAGGACGTGGGAGGCGCCGCCTGGGGACGTGTGCCTTGTGACGATAATGCGACAGATGATAGCCGAAGAGGTGCGCAGTTACATCGACAGGACGCGATCGCAGGGCGGGGTGGAGATGACGGTTCCCGCCGTCGTCAAGCCAGAGACCGCATTCGACTGCCACAATTAATTAGCATTATCCATTTTTCTTTTCTGTTCTTTATAGTGAAATTTATTTTTCTTTGACTGTTTGTGCTACCCTAACCGTGGTGATGAAATGTGATGATTTGTAAATAAGAACAGAGAGGAGACCAAAAAAAATTTCTAAACATCATATTTTTCTACTAAATTCGATTATTTATTTAAAATTTAAAGAAATCGAATTTGATATTGAGTGTTGTTGCAAGTTTAAGACATGAAATCAACCCAAGTCTAGCATCAAAAAGTTCGATGCCGAGAGGTTGAAGGATTTAGGTGAGGATCGTACTAACAATATTCCTTTCATCGGAACAGTGATTGATTCGGAAAGTACGAAAAGGTGATGAACTTTGAGTTGTTCAATAGAGATCTAAACTGTGCGAGTTAAGTCGATTGACGACCAGGATCATTATAAACCAGGATCATTATAAATATATTAAAATAAGAAGTTATCGGTGGGAAAACAGAATATTCTTTTTCTTTTTTTATATCAAAATGAGTTTCTCATCAAAAATCAATCACACAATGAGACTTAACGTGGAAAACATAACTAGAGGATCACAATAATATCAAGATCATAGATCTTGGCTCAAAAATAGCACATCTTCATCACATAAGGTGGATCTTCTCGTAAGAGAATTCTAGGTCTCACAAAGTGGATATAGCAGGAAAGTACCTCAAAGAGGGTAAAATATAGATCAACACCGTTAGGATTGTAGAGCTTACTGCAAGGATTCTTCGTATAAAATTTAGACCAAAACTGATAGATAACTTTTGGCCACCGATCGTCAAGTAGAAATATCAAAAACCTTACTTTCTCTCTCTACGCCGTTGCTCGCTGTGCGCTGCACGCTTGCTCTTTATCTAAGATGAAGTTATTAGACCGAAAGATTCGGATACAACATACCGAATGATCGGGCAATATAGGATTCGTGTTTGTAATCGATTGTGTCTAGATCATAGTAGTTTAGGTCTAATTAAGTTAGTTTCGAGTGTAACCAAGCTAACTCAATTAGTGGATCATAGTAGTTTAGGTCTAATTAAGTTAGTTTCGAGTGTAACCAAGCTAACTCAATTAGTGGCTCATTGGGTCTGAGTTGAGATTGTTTTAGGCCAAGTGGAAGGCCTATTCAGTGACCCATAACTGGCCCAAGCAGTAATATCGTCAGGTTAGGCGATCTTCAGGAAACCCGAGCACCACAGACCAAAATGCTTAAGCGGGATAAACGTAGTACACTCACCAGACCCTTATAAGCTAATCATACACATTGCCCATTTCCGATGTGGGACTAATGGGATGTTACAGTACCACCCAGTGTTAGTTTGGCAGGCGATGATAACACCCAGTGTTAGACTAACAAGCAGTGGTACCACCAGTTGTTAGTATGGCAGGCGGTAGTTGTTAGGATCGAGAGCACTAAGAGGGGGGGGGGGGGGTGAATTAGTGCAGCGGAAATCTTACAGCAATTTAAAACCGAAAGGTGCGTTCGTTCAATAAAATCTATTATGATGCAAAAGCCGATTCACAGTTTGTATTTAAGCGCAGTTTGCGTCTAAGCGCAGATTGCGTCTAAGAGCAGTTTACGTCTAAACGCAGTTTGCGTCTAAACGCAGTTTTACGTCTAAACTCAGTTTTACGTCTAAACGCAGTTTTACGTCTAAACGTAGTTTTACGTCTAAACGTAGTTTTGCGTTTGAACGCGGTTTTACGTCTGAACGCAGTTTTATGTCTAAACGCAGTTTTGCGTCTGAACGCAGTTTTGCGTCTGAACGTAGTTTTGCGTCTAAACGTGGTTTTACGTATAAACACAGTTTTGCGTCTAAACGTAGTTTTACGTCTAAACGCAGAAACTGAACTTTGAAAATCTTTTTGTGAATGTGCAGAAAGCAATTCGCAGTTATGAATGGAATCAAAGCGTAAGCGTAAACTGCGATGTAAAGATCGTACGAAAACACCGATTTACGTCTCAATGCAGATTCGGAAAGATCTGAACTTAGAGAATCGTTCGTAAAAGCGCAGAGGGCAGTAGTTATGTAGGAGGTTTGTAGTAATGATAAAGTGCTAAAAAATAAACGCAAACCAGAGATTTAGAGTGGTTCGGTCAGTCTTGACCTACTCCACTTTTGGCTTCCTCCACCGATGAGGTTGCCGACGTCAACTAGAGGCCTTCCTTCAATAGGCGAAGGCCAACTGCCCTTTTACAGTTTCTCTCCTTTTGATAGGCTCAGGAGACAACCTTTACAGATCCTTTCTCTCCTCTCTTTACAACTCAAGACTTTGAAGAACAGAAAGAGGAGAACTTTTGGACTTTACACAATTTTGAGCTCTTAGAATCACAGAAAAGATCAAGAATTCGGAGTGGATCTGTATCTGTTCTGTGCTGAATGGGTGGGGTATTTATAGGCCCCAACCCAGTTCAATTTTGGAGCTCAAAACGATCAAATCCCGGAATTCCGGGATCAGGCGGTTGCACCTCTTGACTGGAGAGGTTGCACTGCCTGGCAGAGCTCGAAGACTGAGCTCAGGCGGATGCACCTCTCTGTCAGGGGTGGTTGCACCTTTCTGCCAGAGCTCGAAGACCGAGCTCAAGCGGTGCATCTCCTGACCAGAAAGGTTGCACCTTTCTGCCAGAGGTGGTTGCACCTCTCTGCCAGAGCTCGAAGACCGAGCTCAGGCGATGCATCTCCTGTCCAGAGAGGTTGCACCTCTCTGCTAGAGCTCGAAGACCGAGCTCGGTGGTTGCACCTCTTGGCAGAGCTCGAAACTTGAGCTCTGGCGGTGCTACCTCTTGACAGAGGAGGTTGCACCGCCCAGTCTCGCTTGGAGACTGAGCCCTGGGCGGTTGCACCTCTTGGCTGGGGCGGTTGCACCGCCCAGTCTTGCTGGGAGACATAGCCTGGGCGGTTGCACCTCTTAGCTGGGGCGGTTGCACCTCCCAGTCTCGCTGGAAGACATAGCCTGGGCGGTGCTACCTCCAACCCTGGCGGTGCCACCTCTTTCACTATTCCAGCTCACTTGGTTTGGCTCCAAACTTGGTCCAAACCAGTCCGAACTTGGGCCTAATTGGCCCCTACTTGGGTTATAGGATTAACACCTAATCCTAACCTTAATTAACATGCTAACTATGAATTTAAAGACATTTTCTAAGCTATTACAAAGTCCGCAAGTCAAGACTTCTTCTGGCGAGCTTCCGGCAAACTTCCGGTGGTCTTCCGATGAACTCTCGGAAACCATTCTGCGGACTCCCGGCAAGCTCCTAGACTTCACGATTTAATCTTAGCGAGTTTCAACGAGCTTCGTCAGCAAGCTCTGATCTTTCTCGGCGAGCTCCGCGAACTTCCAACGAACCTTCCGGCGAGCTTCCGAAAAACCCTTCGGCAAGCTCCCAACTCATTCTCGGCTAGTTCCGGTAGCATTCCCGACGAACCTTCGGACTTCCATCGAACTCTCGAACTCACAACAAATCCTTCGCGCTTGACTCCGACACTTTGTTTCGCTTTATGTCTTCATTGTTATCATAGTTAATCCTGCACAACAAAACAAAACTTCGATCGAGACAATTAATCCTAAGCAATTAACCAAGTTGTCCGACATGTCATTGGTCCCTCGACGCTTCGTCCGATTCTTCGGCGCATCGTCCTCTCCTGCAGCCTATTGCCCAATCAGCCAGTTGACTCCGCAACTCCGATATCCTTGGCACAATACTCGCTCTTCTTGGCCCGATGCCCGAGTTCACGGCCCGAAGCCTTCTGTCGATACGTCGACCGATCCACCGGCCCGACGTCCAATCTTCTGACATGTTCCTTCGGCACAACATGATTTTCCTGCTTTAATTGTCTCATCCTGATCGAAGCATCCTGCGTCACTCAAAACGCAGGTTAAATCATAAACATATATCAAGTAGTTTCATCATCAAAATACGAGATTCAACAATCTCCCCCTTTTTGATGATGACAACTACTTGATGACGGAGTTAAACTTAACTCCCGGAGTTTAAACAAACTCCCCCTATCAATATGCCATATTGATAGAAACTCTTAGATTCAAAAATCTAAGCAACATGTCATCATAAACGGAGTTAACCTTAACTCCCAGAGTTTAAACAAACTCCCCCTATCAATATGCCATATTGATAGAACCTTGAATTCAAACTGAATTCAAGTCATTGCAATATTCATCATGAATACTTGCAACACGTCAACATGAACATATGCATAAACTTATGCATCACATGTCATGTCATCAACATACTTCTCCCCCTTTGTCATCAACAAAAAGGAGAAGTATCACAATTAATCGTTTGTGTGTGATATTGGTTCAACTCATTGCATGAAAATCATAATATCAAGTTTTATCATCATGCAATCTTGTAGCTAGAAGATTTAGCAAGTGTTACATCATGCTTAGAACATTCATGCTATCAAGTTTTATAGCATATAAGATAGCACTTTTGGTAATGTTCAAGATAGCAAGTTCTACATCATGCAAGCTAGCAAATTAGAGATGTTTAAGAAGGCAACTCTTGCTTCTTGAAAATTTTGCTCACTTTGCTAGATGAGCAAGTTAGCATTTTTGCCTCTTGAGATAGGCAAGATAGCACATTTGCTTCTTTTGAGATAGCAACTTTTTGCTTCTCTTTAGACCAACAAGCTAGCAATTTTTACGATATACAAGTTTCACAATATATAAGCTAGCAAAAATTTCGAAAGCAAATGCAAGAAGATAGCTTTCTTGTGTAAGCTCATGATTCTTGCTTCCTATTGCAATGTGCAAATTGCAAGTTTTGCTTCTTGAGATATTCAAGATAGTGATGTTCAAGAAGATAATTTTTCTTCTTGAAATAAGCAAGTTAGCAATCTTTGCTACTTAAAATAGGCAAGCTAGCAATCAAGTTTTTGCATCTTCTTGACTTGTACAAGCTAGCTATCTCCCCCTTTGTCATTGTAAAAAAGAAAGAGAGAATACAGTTTTGTAGTTCTCTTTTCCTTTTACAACGATTTCAAAATCATGACAAATGATGAATAATCAAGTTATGAATGTCAAGATAATTTTTCATCATGAATATTTTATCATTGCATGCATCATTATCATAAATTGAAGTATTACATGCATGATATCATATCACCATTCATAATTACATTAATATTTCAATATAATAATTTCTTCTCAAAATGTGTAACTTGGCACTCATAGCATTTTAAATCATGATTTACATCATATGCAATACATCACATCATAATTAGAAAGCACAAGTATTGCATGCATAATTGCACATCATAAATGTTTCATAATGGTATCAATTTTGTCAAATTATATCCTACCATGCATGATAAAAACTTCTCGCCATTTTATCATTGAAAACAAGAAGAAAGTAGGGGGAAGAGCATAAAAGTGTTAAATATATCAATCATTTAAAGGCATTTACATCATAGATCAAGTCATGATTTGTGATTCATCGTAAAGCAAGTTAGTTTTCAATCATCACATAAGGCTTTTAAGGAATTTTTTGAAACATAGGAGAATGATTAATTTAAGCATACAATGTTTCAATCCATGAATACCACAAGATATTATTTGTGACTTCAATTTTGCAAGATCAAGATTATGATTTAGATAAAACTTATTCAAATCAAATCATTAACTTGAAATTCATAATCAAGTCATTAAAATTAATTTCGAAATTCACGAAATATCATGAAATCATTAATCTCGATCAGATGGGAAAAGCATTTTTTTTTTTAAGAGATTCTTTTTCATCTAAGCATGCCTTAGTCTTTATATGCCAAATTAAGATAAGCATGAAAGTTCAAGACATAAGGCAAATAAATCTTGTATTATGAAATATATGATATCAAGGCTCATGATTCATTCGAAAAGATATAGTACAAAGAGCAACTTGAAACATTCTTATCAAGATCACATTTTAAAATATTCCAAGTTTCAAGATATCAATTTGACACTTCATTGAATTGCATTTCATTTGAAGAAACCCTTTTTGATAAATGTAGGGAGCATAATGAACGATCTTGATTTATAAAGAGCTTCATGTTATAATTATCAAGATCATGATTATGATTATTCTCTTTAGCAAAGAATCACAAAAGCACTTTATTTTTGCATAAGAAATCTCATTGTATTATGATTTATAAATTCTTTTTCTGCACATGAATCATAGGAGATATGAATGTGAAACAAATCTTTGCAAGCAAAAACACTATCATTCATATTTCAAGATGGAATTTATAAGCAGGAATCATTTCATCAAATCTATTTTAGAAAAATATTTTTTATAAGTGTATGAGAAAATCTGATTATTAGGATATCAATTGTTAAGTGAATCCGAAAATGAAATTAACATTTTCATATATTCAGACATGATTTTTGCTATAGATCTTGAAATTAAATCAAGAAGATTAAATAAGCTCATGATCATGGATAACTTAAAATCTTATGCATAAAATTGTTAATAACCATTTAATATTACATCTTTATGCATTACTTTAAATCAAACGTGATTTCATTCAACAATGTTAATCAAACATGATAAACATTATTACTTCTTAACCATGATCAAAATCATTTTATTTGTTTATCATGCAATATTATCATTTTCGAAATTATCAGCATGATCATAATTTTTTGTATTTTTAATTTTAAACAAGTAATTTTCAAGAAAATTAATTCTAAAAGAAAATATATCATGAAAGCATCAAGTAATTTTAAAATAAACCAAAGGCATTTTAATTACCTCAATGTCGTAGGCTAGTAAGGCGTAGTTTGCCGTCTTGCTTTTGTTGACTTTCTCGTCTTCAGATGAGCTCGATTCATCCCAATTTTTGTTCTTCTTCTTGCGTTTAAAGCAAGTAGTTCCATTCTTTTTGCTTTTTAATTTTCGTTTCATTTGTAGTTTAAGTTCACCATCACTTGAGCTTACGCTCGAGTGGTCTTCAAATGTTCTATGTCCCAAATCCTTCCTGTTCTTTGGAAGGTTGGTTTGTTCATCATTGTCCTCATCACTTGAGTCATCGCTCAAGTGGCATTCATTTGTCCAGAGTTCCAAATCCTTTCTGTTCTTTGGAAGGTGATTGTGTTCAACATGTTCATCATGTGCATTATGCACCATTTCATATGTCATCAATGAACCAATTAGTTCTTCAAGTGGTAAGTTGTTTAGATTTTTAGCTTCTTGTATTGCAGTTACTTTTGAATCCCACTTTTTAGAAAGAGAACGCAAAATCTTGTTTACGAGTTCAAAATCCGAAAAACATTTTCCAAGAGCTCTTAAACTATTGACGACATCCGTGAAACAGGTGTACATGTCGCCTATAGTCTCGCTTGGTTGCATTTGAAAAAACTCAAAATCATGCAATAAAAAGTTAACTTTCGAGTGTTTGACTCTACTAGTTCCCTCGTGCGTGATTTCAAGAATTCGCCAAATGTCAAAAGCCGTTTCACACGTAGAAATCCGATTGAACTCATTTTTGTCCAATGCGCAAAATAAGGCATTCATAGCCTTTGCGTTTAAAGAAAAATTCTTCTCCAAATCCGACCATTCGTTCATCGGTTTGGAGGGAAGTTGAAAACCGTTTTCAATGATACTCCATAAGTCTAAATTCGTAGAAATCAAGAAAACTCTCATTCGAGTTTTCCAATAAGTGTAGTCCAATCCGTTAAACAACGGTGGACGAAAGACCGAAAAGCCCTCTTGAAGAGCCATTTCTCTCAGGTGTAAATCCGAAATGAGAAATACCCTGCTCTGATACCAATTGTTAGGATCGAGAGCACTAAGAGGGGGGGGTGAATTAGTGCAGCGGAAATCTTACAGCAATTTAAAACCGAAAGGTGAGTTCGTTCAATAAAATCTATTATGATGCAAAAGCCGATTCACAGTTTGTATTTAAGCGCAGATTGCGTCTAAGCGCAGATTGCGTCTAAGAGCAGTTTACGTCTAAACGCAGTTTGCGTCTAAACGCAGTTTTATGTCTAAACTCAGTTTTACGTCTAAACGTAGTTTTACGTCTAAACGCAGTTTTACGTCTAAACGCAGTTTTGCGTTTGAACGCAGTTTTACGTCTGAATGCAGTTTTACGTCTGAACGCAGTTTTGCGTCTGAACGCAGTTTTGCGTCTGAACGTAGTTTTGCGTCTGAACGCAATTTTGCGTCTAAACGTGGTTTTACGTCTAAACACAGTTTTGCGTCTAAACGCAGAAACTGAACTTTGAAAATCTTTTTGTGAATGTGCAGAAAGCAATTCGCAGTTATGAATGGAATCAAAGCGTAAGCGTAAACTGCGATGTAAAGATCGTACGAAAACACCGATTTACGTCTCAATGCAGATTCGGAAAGATCTGAACTTAGAGAATCGTTCGTAAAAGCACAGAGGGCAGTAGCTATGTAGGAGGTTTGCAGTAATGATAAAGTGCTAAAAAATAAACGCAAACCAGAGATTTAGAGTGGTTCGGTCAGTCTTGACCTACTCCACTTTTGGCTTCCTCCACCGATGAGGTTGCCGACGTCAACTAGAGGCCTTCCTTCAATAGACGAAGGCCAACTGCCCTTTTACAGTTTCTCTCCTTTTGACAGGCTTAGGAGACAACCTTTACAGATCCTTTCTCTCCTCTCTTTACGACTCAAGACTTTGAAGAACAGAAAGAGGAGAACTTTTGGACTTTACACAATTTTGAGCTCTTAGAATCACAGAAAAGATCAAGAATTCGGAGTGGATCTGTATCTGTTCTGTGCTGAATGGGTGGGGTATTTATAGGCCCCAACCCAGTTCAATTTTGGAGCTCAAAACGATCAAATCCCGGAATTTCGGGATCAGGCGGTTGCACCTCTTGACTGGAGAGGTTGCACCGCCTGGCAGAGCTCGAAGACTGAGCTCAGGCGGATGCACCTCTCTGTTAGGGGTGGTTGCACCTTTCTGCCAGAGCTCGAAGACCAAGCTCAGGCGGTGCATCTCCTGACCAGAGAGGTTGCACCTTTCTGCCAGAGGTGGTTGCACCTCTCTGCCAGAGCTCGAAGACCGAGCTCAGGCGATGCATCTCCTGTCCAGAGAGGTTGCACCTCTCTGCTAGAGCTCGAAGACCGAGCTCGGTGGTTGCACCTCTTGGCAGAGCTCGAAACATGAGCTCTGGCGGTGCTACCTCTTGACAGAGGAGGTTGCACCGCCCAGTCTCGCTTGGAGACTGAGCCCTGGGCGGTTGCACCTCTTGGCTGGGGCGGTTGCACCTCCCAGTCTCGCTGGAAGACATAGCCTGGGCGGTGCTACCTCCAACCCTGGCGGTGCCACCTCTTTCACTATTCCAGCTCACTTGGTTTGGCTCCAAACTTGGTCCAAACCAGTCCGAACTTGGGCCTAATTGACCCCTACTTGGGTTATAGGATTAACACCTAATCCTAACCCTAATTAATGTGCTAACTATGAATTTAAAGACATTTTCTAAGCTATTACAAAGTCCGCAAGTCAAGACTTCTTCTGGCGAGCTTCCGGCAAACTTCCGGTGATCTTCCGATGAACTCTCGGAAACCATTCTGCGGACTCCCGGCAAGCTCCTAGACTTCACGATTTAATCTTAGCAAGTTTCAACGAGCTTCGTCAGCAAGCTCCGATCTTTCTCGGCGAGCTCCGCGAACTTCCAACGAACCTTCCGGCGAGCTTCCGAAAAACCCTTCGGCAAGCTCCCAACTCATTCTCGGCTAGTTCCGGTAGCATTCCCGACGAACCTTCGGACTTCCGTCGAACTCTCGAACTCGCAACAAATCCTTCGCGCTTGACTCCGACACTTTGTTTCGCTTTATGTCTTCATTGTTATCATAGTTAATCCTGCACAACAAAACAAAACTTTGATCGAGACAATTAATCCTAAGCAATTAACCAAGTTGTCCGACATGTCATTGGTCCCTCGACGCTTCGTCCGATTCTTCGGCGCATCGTCCTCTCCTGCAGCCTATTGCCCAATCGGCCAGTTGACTCCGCAACTCCGATATCCTTGGCACAATACCCGCTCTTCTTGGCCCGATGCCCGAGTTCACGGCCCGAAGCCTTCTGTCGATACGTCGACCGATCCACCGGCCCGACGTCCAATCTTCTGACATGTTCCTTCGGCACAACATGATTTTTCTGCTTTAATTGTCTCATCCTGATCGAAGCATCATGCGTCACTCAAAACGCAGATTAAATCATAAACATATATCAAGTAGTTTCATCATCAAAATACGAGATTCAATAGTAGTATCACCCAATACTGACGATGGTATTACGAGTACCTTGAAAACCCGGGATGAGACTATTTTGGCTCTAAATTTGAATTCATTTGAGGCCTATAAATATCTCACTCATCTCTGCTCAGTTTATATAAGATATGAGAATAAAAACTTGAGAAACGCTGTTGTAATCTTGTAAGAATTCATCTCCTCTTCTCTAAGCTTGATTTTAGTTGAAGGAAGGGGTGTGACTTGTAAAGGTTATCTCCTAAACCTGTGAAAAGGAGAAAAGGGTTGTAAGAGGATAGTTGATCTTCACATAGTAAAAGAAGATCGATAGTGAAAGCCAGTGGCCTCGATGGAGGAGAAATCGGGAGTAAACGTAGGTCATGACGATCAAACTACTATAAATCTGGTGATCCACATAGTAGGGTTGCAATGTCGCTCCTCAAATCGTTGCCCAAATCTTCACACCTACTATTTGAGGAGGAGAAGGGGAGAGGAGAATAGAAGATGGCAACCAAGAAACCTCTAGCCTATGAGCCTTTGGTTCCCTCCTATTTATAGAGATTCCATGTCAACTTAACCCTAATGGATCCTACCCTATTGGGTATTGGATCTCCATCCAACTACCCAAGCTTGTTAGATTAGTGGATCTCTATCCAATGATCTCTTGTTGGCTCTTATTGGATCTTATCTATAGGATCCAATAATTCAGGAGCTTATTAGATATCCAATAAGAAAAGAGCTTCGACGGATATCTCATATTTGAACCTCTACTCGTTGCAACACCTACCATATGTGTGTGACCCTCTAGGCCCAATATCGAGTTGGTCGTGAGTCTTACTTGTCAGAACTCCTTCTAGCCTAGTAAATTATTATATTTATAATAATTTACTCGACTCATCGACTACGGATGTACCAGACCACACTACGCCATAACCCCCAAATGATACAAAGGAATCCAAACCTTTGGGCCTATATATCCTCAATTACCATGTATCTATAGTCTCTCATCCATCTAATATCCTAGAGACCATATACTGAGCATCGTGCTATCAAACCTATATAGTTTCTACTCAAGTCTCGCTTTAATTGGATTCACCCCGAAAACTATTTCTCTTTCTCAATCTGAATGACCATGGCTAGGGATTTGTCCGAGCAAGAACACATGAGATATTTTTCTCATAACACTAAGAGTGGATGATCCTCTATCAACACTCAATAGTCCTCGTAAGGTTGGCTGCCACTTATGATTGGTTGTGCTAGATCTGAAACTTCTAGGCCTATAAGTCTGGTATCATAGAATGAAGTACTCATACAGGATATCTTTAGTGTCTTAAGTTTAAGAACCAAGTATACCACTGGAATAACAAAATTGCTATCTGATAATGAGGTATAATTAAATATCCAGCATTCCGTGAGCAGATCAATCAATGAACTCATTCTCCAATGAGCACCTGTATTGTAGCCATAGTGTTCTAACACGAGTAGCTATGAGACTAGCTGCCTCTATCATATGGACGGATATACAGTACACAAGTCTATCTGGCTATCTCGATGTCCCTCTTGAGTAACCTATGACCAGGATTATTTAGGGTCTGTGTTTAAAGGTGAATCAGTTTCATTATCGTGATCTCATTACGATCCGATTCCTATTGCACAGATCTATCGATATTATAATAATATATATATAATAAGCAGTATAAAGTGATAAAATAATAAAATATAATAAGCAAAAAGAATACTTATATTCTCACACGTGTCATCACTCACGTGATTGGCTTTCAGGGCATCTATGACTATCAATCTCCCACTTGACTTAAAGCTAATCACCTATGTGTCTGATCCCCATCAGACTCTTGTGATACTCAAAGACAATTTGAGATAATAGCTTTGTTAGTTGATCTATGATATTATCTTCAGATGGAACTCTTTCCACTACTATATCTCTTTATATCACGATCTCTCTGATTAAGTAGAACCTCCTTAGAACGTGTTTAGACTTTTGATGAGACCTAAGTTCCTTCGCTTGAGCAATTGCCCCATTGTTGTCATAATATAAGGGAATCAACTCCTTGCCACCTACCACAACTCCCAGATATGTGATAAACTTCTTCATCCAGACTTCCTCCTTTGCTGCCTTTGTAGCAGTAACGTACTCTACTTCTGTGGTCGAGTCAGCAGTAGTATCTTACTTGAAACTCTTCCAACATACTACTCCTCCATTCAGGGTGAACACATACCCCAAATTAGACTTACTATCATTAACATCAGACTAGAAACTCGAGTTAATATAGCCTTTAACCCTAAGGCTACTACCTCCGTATACAAGTAAAAGATCCTCAGTCCTATTGAATCTCGGGTTTTGATGATGAAACCAATTGATAAGTGTTTATGATTTGATATGCCTTTTGAGTGATGTAGGATGCTTCAATCAGGGAGAGATATTTAAAGCAGGAAGAATCATGTTAGGTCGGAGAAACATGTCAAAAGATTGGGCATCGTGCCGAAAGATCGGTCGACGTATCGATAGAAGGCTTCGGGCCATGAGTTCGGGCATCAGGCCAAGAAGAGCATATATTGCTCTAAGGATATCAGAGTTACAGAGGTCAACTGGCCAATTGGGCAATAGGCTACAAGAAAGGACGATGCGCCGAAGAATCGGACGAAGCGTCGATGGACCAATGACATGCTGGACGACATGATTCATGCTTGGTAATAATTGTCTAGATCGAAGTGTGTTTTTATGTGTGCAGGATTAATTACGATAGCAAGAGATAAAGCAAAATGAAGTCCCAAAGTCGAGAGCGTGATTTCGTTGGGAGTTTGAGAGTTCGTCGGAAGTTCGGACGTTCGTCAAAAATTCTACCGAAACCAACCGAGAAGTCCAGGAGCTTACTAAAGAAGCTCATCAGAACTTGCTAAGAAGATCATCGTGAAGTCTAGGAGCTTGCCGGGAGTCCGCTGGAACATTGCCGGGAGTTCGTCGGAAGATCGTCGGAAGAGCAATTGACGTACCAGAACTAGAATGCTTAGAATATGTCTTAGGAATCATAGTTAGCACATAATTGGAGTTGGGATTGAGAGGTAATTCCATCAACTCTGTTAGGGGCCAATTGGGCCCGAAGTTAGGCTGGTTTGGACTGGATTCAAGGCCCATCCAGGATGTTGAAAGCCTGGCCAGCGATGGCACCACTTGGGAGACTCAATCTCCTAGGTGGTCTAGGTAGTGGTACCATCAGCAGCAAATGCTGCCAGCGGTGGTACCGCCCCTGTCAGGCGGTGGTACTGCCAAAGCTTGGTCTCCGAGCTCTATCAGGCAGTGGTACCACCCAAACTAGGTGGTGGTACCGCCCATTGTCAGACTGACATTGGCGGTGGTACCGCCCGCACCCATGAAACCTGGGATGAGATTTTTTAGGCTTCAAGTTTGAATCAACTTGAAGCCTATAAATACCTCTCTAATCCCTGGTTAAGAAACACAAGACTTGAGAGTAAAAATAGAAAGAAATGCTACTGCAATCTTGTGTGAACTTCTCTCAAAAGTTCTAAGTGTTAGAATAGTTTGAGAGAGGAGTAAATGAGGGTGTAGGGGTTATCTCCTAAACCCGGTAAAAGGACAATCAAGTTGTAAAAGGTGGTTGGTCTTCGTCTATTGAAGTAAGACCAATAGTGGATGCCGGTGGCCTCGACGGAAGAGGAATTAGTAGAGTGGATGTAGGTCATGACGACCGAACCACTATAAAAATCTGGTTTACGTTTTGTCTTGAGCAATTTACTTTAACTGCAAACCACTTTACTTGCTTACTACTTTCAATACATTTACGAACGCTTTCAAGTTAAGTATATTTCTGGGATCGGTTTTGAACGTACAAAAGAGTTTTAAGAAACCAACATTTTTATCCGTTGCACTAATTCACCCCCCCCTCTTAGTGTTGACTCATTCCTAATAGTTGGTATCAGAGCCTCGTTTTTCATATTTGGTTTAACACCCAAATAGAAATGACTCTTTTCGACTTTCAAGAGGGTCACTCTCTTATTCGTCCTCCCTTATTCAATGGGACGAACTACACATATTAGAAAACTCGAATGAGAGTTTTCTTGCTTTCGTTGGATTTGAACTTATGGAATATTGTCGAAAGCGGTTTTTGAATATCTTCTCTTTCAATGAACCATTGGAATGATTTAGAGAAGAAGACTTTTTCTTAAATGCTAGAGCTATGAATGCTCTATTTTACTCTTTGGATAAAACTGAGTTTAATCGGGTTTCTATTTGCGAAATGACTTTCGAAATTTAGCACACTCTCGAAATCACACACGAAGGCACAAATAGAGTAAAAGATTCGAAGATAAATCTTTTAATGCATGATTTTGAACTTTTTCATATGAAACCAAGCAAAACTATTGGAGACATGTATACTCATTTTACAGATGTCATCAATGGTTTAAAAGCACTTGGTGGAAGTTTTTCGGATTTTAAACTCGTTAACAAGATTTTATGATCGTTTTCTAAAAATTAGGATTTGAAATTAATGACAATATAAGAATTAAAGAATTTGAACCATTTTCCAATTGAAAAACTTATAGGGTTTTTGATAACATATGAAATGATGTGCAATGCACGTAAAAAACTTTAGAACCACCTTCCAAAGAACAAAAAAGATTTTAGACTTAGAACAATTGAAGACCACTTGAGCATAAATTCAAGTGATGGTGAACTTGAACTCCTCACTATGAAATTTAAAAATTTCATGAAATAAAAATTAAAGAACAAAATTAATGTAACTACTTGCTATGAACACAAGAAGAGGGAAGCACTTTGGGATGAATCCAGCTCCTCTGAATATGAGGTGGAAACCGATGAAGAAGAAACGACAAACTTCGCTTTGGTGACTCTCGATAATAAGGTAAACAACTCAAACGGAACTCCTTTAATTTATTTCAAAATTACATAATGCTTTTCATGAGTTGTTCTTAAATTAGTTTAAAAAAATTATATATATATATTAAATTATATATTTAATGAAAATATAAAAATAAAATTGGATCATGCTTACCTTTCTAGTAATCATGAAAATTGCATGTTTTATGATAAATAAACAAAATAATTTTGATTAAAAATGTTTTATGGTCAATGAAACCATATTTTGATGTGATGCCCAAAGTAATGATGATTTGAGATCATGCTTAATTAGTTTATCTTTTGAAATTATGCATGATGATTCTTGCGATTTATGGATTATCGATTTTTACCATAATGAAAATAGCTTTTTCGTTTTAAAAAAGGATACATGTCTTGATTTGACATAAATGACAAAGGCATGCTTATATGAAATAATATAAGTATCATGACGATTTTATATTTAATTAAGTATGATGATTTGAAGAAATGATGATTTTATATTTCGAACTTATGCATGATAGTTTTTGGGATCTTTTGAAAGTTCTTTTTTGGTGTTAATGAATGATGCATGGATTTGGCATAAAAGAAAAGAACATACATGTATAAAATCAATCAATAAGTTGAAACAAAAATAGGAAAGCATTTTTTCTTGAAAACTTCTCAATCCATACTTTATCGATTTTTTACTAAGAGATCAATAAAATTATTTATGCCATTTTGAATCTCTTGAAAGAAATGTTGAGATTTTGATGATTTTGACAATTTGAATTTGAATGAGTTTTATCAAAATCATGATCTTGATTCCTTGATATTTACAAATTAAGATTTATTATGAATCAAGATCCCTTCTTTGTACTCCTACAATTTTTCTTGGTATTTTACTAAAGAAGAGATTTTCTATGTGAATCATAAGATTTTATATGCACAAATTAATATCTTATTTTCCTACAAGATTAAATGAATTTTATCTATATCATGCTTTTCTAAGAATTCTTTTCATTATTTATTTAAGAGGAGATTTGTTAAAATGAATCATGGTTTCTCTTGATTTCTCGGAATTATAACTTGAAAATTCTTTTTATAAATCAAGATTGTCTACTATGATTCTTTCTTTTCACTATTTGAGTTATTAAAAAAGAATCATAATATGTCTCTTGATATTCACAATTTATCTTCATGATTTGTATATCTTATCACCAAAATTCTTTTGATATTTTTCATGTGATGATATGAAATTATGCATGAAATACTCATGAATTTATGTTGATGCAAACAAATGAGAAGTTACGATCATGCATGATATGATGTAATATAATTTGATATTTAGATACTATCTTGAGTTGAAATGATATGATTTGTTGCCAAAATGATATATCATGAATGCGTGAATATCATGTATGATATGCCCATGGTGATTGATTTATTTATGTCATGCATGAAGTAAGGATACTATATGTAAAGTTTTGAAATTGTGCATGTTGTAAATTGAAACCATAATGATGCACAAACACATTGAAATAAGATTGATACTTTATCTTTGTCATGCTTTGAAAATTCTTGTAAAGGAAAAATAACTACAATATTGTATTCTTCCCTTGTTTTTGACAATGATAAAGGGGGAGCAAATTTTGCTAGCTAGCTTGCATACTTCAAGAAGAAGCAAAAGCTTGCTCATCTCAAAAAGATGCAAAAAATCTTACCAACTTTCATATGTGTAAAATTTGCTAACTCACAAATTGTAAGGAGAAAAACTTGCTTGCTTGCTAGCATATCTAAAGAGAAGCAAAAATTACAAATGTACATATCACAAAAAGATGCAAAACTTGTTAGCTTGCTTCATGTAAAACATTGTATCTTACTAGCTTGTTATCTTGCATTATTTTTTTAAAAAACTTGTCGGTCTTCGTACTTTAAAGAGAAGTAACACTTGCTAAATCGCTAGCTTGCACACTTCAACAAGAATGTTATCTTCCATTTGTTTTTGAAAACTTGCTAGCTTGCACACTCTTTAATGATATAAAAGCTACTAGCTTGCATGTTCCAATATGATGTAATAATTGCAATTATGATAGAACTTGATATTATGTTTATTATGTAATAATTTAAACTTATATTTCCAAACACTTGAAAGTTACACTTCTCCTTTTTGTTGATGACAAAGGGGGAGAAGTATGATCATGTTATGCATGATGACGTATTGCAAATATTCACGATGAAATTTGCAATGATTTGAATTCAACTTGAATTCAAGATTCTATCAATATGATATATTGATAGGGGGAGTTAAGGTTAACTCCGTCATCAATTGATTATCATCATAAAAAAGGGGAAGATTGTTGAATCTCGGATTTTGATGATGAAACCAATTGATAAGTGTTTATGATTTGATATGCATTTTGAGTGATGTAGGATGCATTGATCAGGGAGAGACATTTAAAATAGGAAGAATCATATTAGGCCGGAGAAACATGTCAGAAGATTGGATATCGCACCGAAGGATCGGTTGACGTATCGACCAAAGGCTTCGGGCCATGAGTTCGAACATTGGGCCAAGAAGAGCATATATTACGCTAAGGATATTGGAGTTGCAGAGGTCAATTGGCCGATTGGGCAATAGGCCGCAAGAAAGGACGATGCACCGAAGAATTGGACGAAGTGTCGATGGACCAATGACATGCCGGGCGACATAATTCATGCTTGGTAATAATTATCTAGATTGAAGTGTATTTTTATGTGTGTAGGATTAATTACGATAGAAAGGCGTAAAGCAAAATAAAGTCTCGGAGTCAAGAACGCGGTTTCGTTGGGAGTTCGAGAGTTCATTGGAAGTCCGGACGTTTATCGAAAGTTCTACCGGAACCAACCGAGAAGTGCAGCGGAAAATTTTTAATTTCGTATAAAGTTCATCTTGATTCAAATCGTTTCGGAAAGATGTTGAACTTAAAACTTTCGTAAGAATGTAAGGAGAAGCTCAAAGAGATTTACAGTAAAGTAAATTACATAAAAGGAAAAGCAAACCAGAATTTAGAGTGGTTCAGTTAATGAGATTTACATCCACTTCAGATTCCTCCTCTATCGAGGTCACCGACGTCCACTAAGGGCCTTCCTTTAATAGGCAAATACCAACCACCTTTTGTAGATCTTTCTCCTTTTGCCAGGTTTAGGAGACAACCCTTACAAGACTCACTCCTCTTTCTTAGATGGTTACAAGGCTAAGAGAAGGAGGAGGAGAACTCTTCTCACTTTTGTAACACTTTTCACACCCCAAACACTTAGAAATTTTCATGCATATAATAGCACTTTGTTACCCTTTTATGTTAAAAAGGGTGAAATATTTATAGACCCCAATGGCTTCAAAAATGGAGCCAAAAAGTGTCTCATCTCGAATTTCCATGGTAGTAGCGGTACCACCGCCATTACTTGTCGGTACCATCGCCTGACACTTGATACTAGGTGATACCACCGCTTGTAGCATTAACTGCCAACAATACTAGAACCCAGTCTGGGTGGTACCACCTCCTAGATCACCTGGGAGACTAGGTCTCCCAGGTGGTGCCACCACCGGCCATGATTTCAGGGGCTGAATGAGTTGTTCAATCCGGCCCAATTTATCCCTGTTAAGGGCCCAATTGGCCTCTAACCAAGTTAGTGATATTACCTCCCAATCCTAACTTAATTAATGGTCTAACAATAATAACTAGGACATAATCAAAGCACTCTTATTCTGGAACGTCAATTGTTCTTCCGGCGATCTTCCAACGAACTTTCGACAAACTATCGACAATGTTCCAATGGACTCCCGGCAAGCTCCTGAACTTTTCGTCGATCTTCTTGGTGAGTTCTGGTGAGCTTCTTTGGCAAGCTCCTGGACTTCTCGGTTGGTTTTGGTAAAACTTCCGACGAATGTTTAGACTTCCAACGAACTCTTGAACTCCTAATGAGATCTCGATCTTGACTCCGGCACAACACCCACTTTATATCTTGCTACTATCATAGTTAATCCTGCACACTTTTTTTAACATATAGATTAGATCAAACAATTTATAATTAATTTTATCATCAAAATCCGAGATTCAACAGTCTCCTTTTTTATGATGACAATCGACGGAGTTATCCTTAACTCCCCCTATCTATATGCCCTTCTTTAAGAAAAGACATTCTTGAATTCAAGACCTTTGAATTCAAGTATTAAACCGATAAATTAAGTTTATTTAAACTTGTTAATATGCATATCATGATTCCTATCTTGATTTAACATTCTCAAAATACGATGCCACGTATTTATCAGAAAATGATGTCAAAGCATGACATCTATTTTCAAGTCTAATAATAGACAAACATCACTTTCAAGTATAATATGAATTTCAAATATAAAACATAGCAATATGACAAAGATAGCTTGCTCAAGATATCTTATCATAATGAAAGACATTTATCTACAATACATATAAAGTACATTTTGATACGTTTCAAGCATTTGCGATGTGTTGCAATGTATATGACGATTTCAATAATATTTCAAGCATACACAACACATACAAGTATTTTTGATAAGCATTTATGATAGGATACATTGCATACATTTACAATGCTAATTTTGTCATCAATTTAACATATCATTTCTCCCCCTTTGTCATCAACAAAAAGGAGAACAATTCAACAATGAAAGTGTGGTAAAATTCAAGCATGGTTCACACTAACTTATTCAATTGATATTGCATCGTTGCATGATAACATTTAAAAACATCAAAAGTTATCAACATTAAAGCGATAGATTCCATCAACTTCTACCCCTTTATCATCAAAACATTTGCATGAATGAGAGGAAGGAAAGTAAGGAGGAAATACATTAAGAACTAAATTTGTGAAATGATTTGAACTAAGTCAAAAATAAGTTTCATTAAATTATGCTTCAATTTTGACATAAAGAAGGGATTCATGAAAAAGGATCAAAATATTCATGTGAAATCAAATCCTTATTCTTGCAAGTGATCATCTCGTACTTAAAAATTCATAAAACTTATTCTTTCATGAGAAGAATAAGGAAGAATTTATGTGAAAGATGTTGAATCTCGGATTTTGATGATGAAACCAATTGATAGTGTTTATGATTTGATCTACGTTTTGAGTGATGCGAGATGCTTCGATCAGGGAGAGACATTTAAAGTAGGAAGAATCATGTTAGGCTAGAGAAACATGTCAAAAGATTGAATGTCGTGCCGAAAGATCGGTTGACGTATCGACAGAAGGCTTCGGGCCATGGTTTCGGGCATTGGGCCAATAATAGAGGATATTGCGCCAAGGATATCAGAGTTGTGGAGGTCAACTGGTCGATTGAGCAATAGGCCACAAGAGAGGACGATGCGTTGAAGAATCGGACGAAGCGTCGATGGACTAATAACATCCCGGATGATATGATTCATGCTTAGAAATAATTATCTAGATCAAAGTATGTTTTTATATGTGCATGATTAACTACGATAGCAAGGCATAAAGCAAAATGAAGTCCCAGAGTGAATGCGATTTCGTTGGGAGTTCAAGAGTTCGTCGGAAGTCCAGACGTTTGTCAGAAGTTTTGCCAGAATTGACCGAGAAGTCCTGGAGCTTACCAAAGAAGCTCATCAAAACTCGCCAAGAAGATCATCATGAAGTCCAGGAGCTTGCCGGGAGTCTGCCAGGACATTACCGAGAGATCGTCGGAAGCTCGTCAGAAGATCGCTGGAAGAAACTAAACTTATTTTGCTTAGAATATGTCTTGGGAATTGTAGTTAGCATATAATTGGAGTTGGAATTAGGAGGTAATCTCATCATCTCTAGTAGGGGCCAATTGGGCCCAAAGTTGGGTTGGTTTGGGCCAGATTCAAGGCCCAACCAGGATATTGAAAACTTGGCCGGCAGTGGCACCACTTGGGAGACTCAGTCCCCAGATAGTCTGGGTGGTGGTACCACCGATAGTAAATGCTGCTAGTGGTGGTACCGCCCCTTTCAAGCGGTGGTACCATTAGAGCTCGATCTCCAAGCTTTGTCAGGCGGTGGTACCGCCCAACACAAGCTGTGGTATCGCCCGTACTTGGGAAACCCGGGATGAGATATTTTTAGGCTCCAAGTTTAAATAAACTTGAAGCCTATAAATACCCCTCTCATCCCTGATTAAAAAACATAAGTATTGAGAGTAAAAAGGAAAGAAACACTGTAGTAATCTTATGTGAAACTCCTCTCAAAATTCTAAGTGTTAGAATAATTTGAGAGAGGAGTAAGTGGGGGTGTAAGGGTTATTTCCTAAACTCGGTAAAAGGAGAATTAAGTTGTAAAAGGTGGTTGATCTTCGCCTATTGAAGGAAGACTGATAGTAGATGTCGGCGGCCTCGACGAAAAAGGAATCGACGGAGTGGATGCACGTCACGATGACTGAACCACTATAAAATCTGGTTTGGATTTTGTCTTGAGCAATTTACTTTAACTGCAAACCACTTTACTTGCTTACTGCTTCTAATACATTTACGAATGTGTTTCAAGTTAAGATCTTTACGAAACAGTTTTCGTCGAAATCAATTTTAATCAAAATGAAACGTTTTGAATCCGTGATTTTACTACTTCACTAATTCAACCCCCCCTCTCTTAGTGCTGCTCTTGATCCTAACAAAAGAAGCATTATATGAAAGAGAATTTTCATGAATAAACTTTCATAAATCAAATCCATTTCTCATTAAAAAATTGATACTTAGTAGATTCATATTTCGGATTTCATGAAAGCCTTATTTATGAAATAGTTTCATGAGAGTTTTAAAGAATCGAGAAGGTTCGAAAAAGATATACATCAAATTCATGCATTTGGACAACTTAACATACCTAACTCTTTTCTTATAAAATCAAATTGTTCTTCGTTTAAAGGTTTTGTAAAGATATCGGCCAATTGATGTCTTGTATCAATGAATTCTAAAATTACATCATGATTATTAACATGATCTCGTATAAAATGATGCCTAATATCAATATGTTTAGTTCTAGAGTATTGAATGAGATTTTTTGTTAAACATATTGCACTTGTGTTATCACATTTTATGAGAATATTCTTGAGGTGAATCTTATAATCCTCTAAAGTGTTTTTCATCCATATAACTTATGCACAACATATACTCGCAGCTATGTATTTAGGTTTGGTTGTAGATAGTACAACCAAGTTTTGGTTTTTGGAAGACCAAGAGACAAGTGCATGACTTAAGAATTAACATGTTTCGGATGTGCTTTTTCTATCTAATCTACATCCAGAAAAATCCGCATCAGCATAAGCAATCAATTCAAAGTTTTCAGATTTTGGATATCATAATTCTAGATTAGTGGTTCTTTTAAGATATCTACGAATTATTTTAACTGCTTTAAGATAAGATATCTTAGGATTAGATTGAAACCTAGTACAAAGTCCTACGCTAAACATGATGTCCGGTCTAGTTGTGGTGAGGTATAGTAAACTACTTATCATGCCCCTATAAGATTTTTAATCAAAGCTTTCTCCACTTTCTTCAATGTCTAATTTAATGGAGGTACTCATAGGAGTATTGATAGCCTTTGAACTATCCATTTTAAACCATTTTAATAAGTCTAATGCATACTTTATTTGACTAAGAAAAATACCATCATTAAGTTGTTCGATTTGTAAACTTAAAAAGAAGGTTAATTCCTCAATCAAACTCATTTCAAATTCTAGACTCATACTCTTTACAAATGATTCGCATAAAGATTCATTAGTAGACCCAAAAATAATATCATTAACATAAATTTTAATAATAAGAAAATTATTTTTAAAATTTTTAATAAATAATGCGGTATTGACCTTGCCCTTAAAGAAATTATTTTGAATAAGAAATGAGCTAAGTCTCTCATACGAAGCCCTTAGGGCTTATTTCAATCCATAGAGAGCTTAAGTCAATTTAAATACATGATTAGGGAATTTATCATTCTCAAATCCAGGAGCATCCTTATGACTTCTAATCGTGCCACAAGAGCGAAGGTTTCTTCATAATCGATACCTTCTTCTTGGTTGAAACCTCATTTAGTACTAAAGACTCATTTATACTAATCGTGCCCTTATGACTTCTTCATAATTGTGCCCTTATGACTTCTAACTACGATACCAAATTCATCTTGCTTGTTTCTAAAGACCCATTTAGTACAAATAACTAAATGGTCATTTGGCATCGGAACAAGCTTTCACACCTCATTTCTCTCAAATTAATTTAACTCTTCTTGCATTGCGATAAGCCATGAATCATCTTTCAAGGCCTTGTCAATGTATTTAGGTTCAATTTGGGAGAGAAAATAAGTGTTTGTACAAAAATTCATAAGAGAAAGAATGAGTTTGAACCCCTTTTGATGTGTCTCCTATCATTAGCTCCTTAGAATGAGCATCTATATACTTTCATTCTTTGGGTAAAGATGTTTCGAAAGAAGATGCATCTAAGTTACTAGATGGAGAAAGGGTTTCATTTAAATTCAAAGCATCGAAATGAAGATCATCATCAAATTTATTTTTCTTAACTCTAGAAACTTCATTAAAAACAACATGAATAGATTCTTCTATAACCAAAGTTCTTTTGTTAAAAATATAAAATACTTTAGAAATAGAAGAATAGCCAAGAAAAATTCCTTCATCAGATTTTGCATCAAACTTTCCTAAGACATATTTTTTATTCAAGATAAAACATTTACACCTAAAATTTTTAAAATATAAAACATTAGGTTTCTTGTTATTCCATAACTCATAAAGAGTTTTGGAGAGTAATGGTCGTACTAGAACCCTATTAATGACATAGTATGTCATATTTATAGGATCGGCCCAAAAATATTTGGGAAGTCTATGTTCGTTTAACATGGTTCTAGCAATTTCTTGTAAGTTTTTAATTTTCTTTCTACTACTTTATTTTATTACGAATTTCTTGAAGTAGCGAAATTGTAGTTGTATCCATTAGATATACAAAATTCTTAGAAATCACGGTTTTGAAATTCACTACCGTGATCACTTCGAATTGATGAAATCATAAAGCCTTTTTCATTTTGAACAAGTTTACAAAACTTAGAAAAATGCCTAAAGCAATCACTTTTGTGTGCCAAAAAATAAGTTCATGTGTATCTACTATAATTATCCATGATGACAAATGCGTATTTGCTACCTCCTAGGCTTGATGTAGCAATTGGTTCAAACAAGTCCATATGGATCAATTATAATGGTCTAGAGGTGCTTATTTGGTTCTTTGGTTTGAAGCTATCTTTTATTTCTTTTCCTAGTTGACATGTATCATACACATTATCTTTGATGAACTTAATGTGAGAAATTTCTCTTACAAGTTCTTTAGATGAAATTTGATAGATTAGTTTCATGCTAGCATGACCTAATCTCCTATGCCAAAGCTAAGCATCATTATTTAAAATCGAAAGGCACATTTCATTGCAAAGATAATCAATGTTGATAGTGTATGCATTATTTTGTTTTAGGGCAATCATAGATGTGATTTTGTGTGGTTTTTCTATAATACATGCATTCGATGCAAATCTAATAATATATCCTTTATCACATAATTGACTAATGCTCAAAAGGTTATGTTTTAAGACATCAACCAACAACACATCTTCAATAAAAAGGTTGGATTTGTTACCTATGGTTCCTTTGTCAATAATTTTACCCTTGTTGTTGTCTCCGAAGGTGACATATCCTTCGTCTATGCTAGTGAGCTTAGAGAATTGAGATGGATCTCCGGTCATATGGCTTGAGCATCCACTATCAAGGTACCATATCTTGCTCCTAGCTTGTGATGGTATATGTTTCTACAAAAGAGGATGATTTTTAAGTACCCATTTGATCTTGGGTACTTCAAAAATCGATCTAAATTGCTTATCATATTGCATGGAGTTCTTTATAGTTCCTTTAGGAACTCAAATCAATTTGTTTGGACTAACCTTCTTAAATTGACAATGATAAGCTCTATGTCCATGTTTGGAAAAAAAGTTACATTTGTTTTGGTACGAAATATGCAAGATAGGGCCTTTAATGAAGATGGTTGGATTTTGGTGAGAGCTTCTCACAAATCCGATTACACTTCTTTTATGAACGTGACCCTTATTGGTAAAGATCATGTTCAATGACTTGTTACCAACCTCAAATTTCTTCAAGGTATCCTTGAGTAGTAAGTTCTCCTTTTGAATTATTTCTAAATCATGGCATTTTGTACATGGAGCTAAACTATTATTATGCTCAATTTTTAATTTATCAAAATTACTAACAAGAGAATGATGCTTCTTTTTGAATAATTTATATTTTTTACTAATTATTTTGTATTCATCAAATAAATCATAAAAAGTATTTAATAATTCATCAAATGATAAATTTGCATCAATTGAACTTATTACCTCTTATCCAAAGGCCATTAGTGCATAGTGAGCAACTTGCTCGGTGTTAGACTCCTCTTCTTCGGATGTGCTTGAGTCATCCCATGTTGCTTTGAGCGTATTCTTCTTTGGTGTCCTCTTCTTGACTTGGGGACATTCACTTTTGTAGTGTCCCGTCTTCTTGCATTCGTAACAAATTATTTGATTTTTCTTGGGTTCAAATTTATTTTTAGTGTCATTTTTAAATATGTTTCTTTTAATGAATTTTTTAAATTTTCTTGAGTTTTCTCTCTAGTGGTTTTCTTGTGTTCTAAGTGTCATATCCTTCCTATTCTTTGTAAGGGTGTCCTCAAGCTCTTCATGAGCTTTGCAAGTTATTTCATAGGTCATTAGTGACCCAATTAATTCTTCAAGAGGAAAGTTAATTTAAATCTTTGGATTCTTGAATGGCCGTGGCTTTAGGGTCCCAACTCTTTAGAATGGATCTTAAAACTTTATTAACGAGCTCGAAATCCGAAAAACCTTTACCAAGTCATTTTAGACCATTGACGACATCCATAAAATAGGTGTACATGTATCTAATGGTCTCACTCGGTTTCATTCAAAATAATTCATAAGAATGTACTAAAAGATTGATTTTTGACTCTTTCACTCTCCTTGTGCCTTCATGAGTCACTTCGAGTGTGTACCAAATATCAAAAGTCATTTCACAAATCGAAGTACGATTGAACTCGTTTTTATCTAAAGCACAAAGCAAGGCATTCATAGCCTTGGTATTTAAAGCGAAAGTCTTCTTCTCCAATTTTGAAATCTATTTTCTATAATATTCCAAAACTCAAAATCCATAGAAATTAGGAAGATCCTCATTTGAGTCTTCCAATAGGTGTAATCCATCCCATTGAACATAAGCAGATGTATAATTGAGTGACCCTTTTGGTTCCTAGCAAATGCCATCTCTCTTGGGTTTTAAGCCAACTAAGAGTGAATCTTGCTCTGATACTAATTGTTAGGATAAAAAACACACTAAGATGGAGGGGGGTGAATTAGTGTAGTGGAAAACTTTCACGATTTCAAAAACCTTGTTTCGATTAAAGCCGATTCAACTCAATTCGTTTCAGAAGGAATTTGAGCTTGAAGTCTAAAGTGAAAATGTAAGAGAAGACTAAGGTGATTTGCAGTAGTGTAAATCACAAAAACATAGATTTCATAAAGTCTTCGTAGAAAGCCAATCTCGGAAGATGTTTTACGTCAAAGCAAATGTAGACGTATTTAAAGCACAATAAGGAGGAGAGGTAATTTGCTATAAAGGAAATATGCTCAAAGTAAATGCAAACCGAGATTTTAGAGTGGTTCGATCAACGTGACCTACATCCACTATCGACTTCCTCTTCCAACAAGGTCACCAATGTCCACTAGAGGCCTTCCTTCAATAGGCGAAGGCCAACCACCATTTTATAGCTTTTCTCCTTTTGACGGGCTTAGGAGATAACCCTTACAAGTTTCACTCCTCTCTTGAATGATCTCAACACTTACAAGAAAGGAGGAGAACTCTAGCTTTTACAATAATTTAAGGCCTCAAAGACTCAAGATTAAAGTAAGTTTTTCATTGCCCTTTCATGCAGGAAAGGGTGGGGCATTTATAGACCCCAATGAGTTAAAAAATGGAGCCTAAAAGTATCCATTCCTAGATTTTTGGGGTCCTGGAGGTACCATCATCATTACCGGGCGGGTACTACTGCTTGTCATCGGGCACTGGGCGGTACTAGCACCTGACAGCGCTCGAAGACCGAGCTCAGGCGATACCACCGCTTGACAGGGGCAGTGCCACCGCTAGCAGTAATAACTGCCGGTGGTACTACTATCTAACAGGGGCAGTACCACCGTCCAGAAATCCTGGAAGACCGAGTCTCTTGGGCGATGCCACTACCGGCTAGGATTTCAAGGTTCGAATGGGCTGTTCCATTCGGCCCAATTTGGGTCTGTTAAGGGCCCAATTAGCTCATGATTAAGTTAGTGGTTCACCTCCTAATCCTAACATACTCTATACTCTAACAACGACAATTAAGATATCATTATTGCAATTCATGTTCCGATGTGTCAATCGCTTCTTTCGGTGAGCTTCCGGCGAACTTCCGATGAACATCCGACAAACTCTCGGTGATGCTCCGACGGACTCCCGGCAAGCTCCTGGACTTTGCGATAATCTTTTTGGTGAGTTTCGACGAGCTTCTATGGCAAGCCCTTGGACTTCTCGGCTGGTTCCCGTAGAACTTCCGACGAACTCTCAAACTCCCATCGTGATCTTGATCTTGACTCCGGCATAACACCTGTTGCATGTCTTACTGCCATCGTATTTAATCCTGCACACTTTTCTCAACATATAGATTAGATCAACAAATGACAATTGACTTCATCATCAAAATCTAAGATTCAACACTTTCGGCGAACTCCCGATGAACTTTTGATGATCTTCCGACGAATTCTCGGCGATCTCCCGATGATCTTTTAGTGACAAACTCTCGATGATCTTCCGATAAGCTCTCAACGATCTTCAGATGAGCTCTCGGTGAGCTCCCGGTATATTGTCCGAATCTTCGACTTTGGTCCATCATTTGCTTTATGCCTTATCACTATCATAGTTAATCCTGCACACTTATCTCAACGCATAGATTAGGTCAAATAATTTACCAATTGATTTCATCATCAAAATTCGAGATTCAACAGATGTTCGGTTAAGTTAACACTATCGTTACAAGATGAGTCTGATTCGATGATATACCCTCAAGGGACTCGACCAAGCATATCATGTCCTCAGGTCACTAGTGACATCATATGTTATATGCAAAATAGCGAATCACGATATAGGTGAGCTTCGAGGGACTCGACCAACTAAACCTACGTCGAGAATCGATCCCTACCTATAATGATAGAAGACCATGTGGGTCAATTTAATTATCTCACATTTACCAACTTAATATTATCAAGAGAGAAAATTTTTGATTTGGTCTCGTAATATGACATGTCACACACATACATATTCAATATATATCTACATTGCATGTAAATATATATACATATCTAGTAGGCGTACAAGTAATCATACATCACATGAGCAATTACACTAGATGATTATGGACTACAACCTAATGTGATTAGGGCCAAGCCAGTGGGCCTAATCACTCACATTAATATCTGTGTGTAGAAGTACATCTCCATGCCATGTGATCATCTATCTTGTCCTCATCGATTCTGTCGACATCTCAACGCATCTCCGTACGTCACGATCGTCCATCTCGACCTCGTGGATCCCACTATTGCTTCCACGCTCCCGTTGCGCCTCATCGTGTGATTACAACTTAATTATAGATACGCATGCCCAATAATAAATGAAAAATAAAGTAGTGGCTCGCAAGCCCCAATAATAATAATAATCACAAGTATACACATATCACACGGTCCATGATCATCCGTTCACATCATACATCATATATAAATATCATCATCATATAGGACAACTAGATAATAATAATTATTAATTAAACCTTTTGATTAACTAATATTTTTCTGAAATTAGAGACATGTAGAGAATTTTTTGAATTATGAGGGGTATTTTCATAATTTGGATAATATGATAGAATTTAAAATTTCTGAAATTTCGAGGGGCAAAACTATCCCCTTCCCTACTGTTGCGTTGTGGCCGCCGCCATTGCACGGGGAGGGGGTGCAGCCCGTGCCCATGGATGGCTCGCCCGTGGGTGGGGCTGCTCCTATGGGCAAGTCGCTCGTGGGCAAGTGCTACCCCCAACAGGTGGCTTGCCCGCGAGCGGCACCCCTTTTTGGGGCGGGTGTCGCTTGCCCTTGCAGGCAGGCCGACCACAAGCATCGCTTGCCCTTATGGGTAGGCCAGCTGCAGGCGTCGCCCATACTTTCGGGCAAGTCACCCATAGGAGCCGTCCGCCCTTACGGGCAGGTCACCCGAAGGCATCGCCCAAACATGCAAGCTGGTAGCCCATAGGCACTGCCCACCCTTGCGGGCAAGCTGTCGGCAGGTGCTGCCCATCCTTACGGGCAAGTCTCCCATAGGCGCTGCTTGCCCTTTCAGGCACCACTACAAGCGGCCTACTTGCAGTAGGCCGTCAGCAGCCAATCGCCTGTACGTAGATGACCAACGCTACAAGTAGTGTTTCGTCACTTCTGCGAGTGCAGTAACAGTTGCTTCCCTTTCTCGCCTTTTGCATCAATGATTTTGATATCAAAAGTCTTCCTAAAACACAACACACGTAATTCAAAACCAATCTTTCGCACGAACAACTTGGCTTTGGTACTACTATAGGGAAATCTAGGGGCGACATCACATGTGCAGCGGAAGAACAGAAAGCAAAAATCTCCAAATTTTTCAAAAATGTGTTCGTCGTCGTGCGAAGATTGGTGCGCAAAATCCACGAAACTGAAAACCACACTTGAGATAGTTGTATTAATGAGGAAGATCACATATCCCTAAATCCCTACAAAACTATAGGATAGGATGAAGGAGGTCAAGTGTCATCTCTAGCGATGATCCACAGAGCAGGGCTGCAACAATGCTCCTTGAATTGTTGACCAAATCTCCACGCTTGTTATCTAAGGAGGAGAAGGAGAGAGGAGAATATGAGGTGGCAACCGAGAAACCTCTAGGTATCAAATTAACCCTAATAGATCCTGCCCTATTAGGTATTAGATCTTCATCAAACTACCCAATCCTATTAGATTAGTGGATCTCTATCCAATAATCTCTCATTAACTTTTATTGGATCTCACCCATAGGATCCAATAATTCAGAAGCTTATTAGATATCCAATAAAATAGGGGCTCCAATGGATATCTTATATTCGAACCTCTACTTGTCATAATGCATACCATATGTGTGTGACCCTTTAGGCCCAATATCAATCTAGTCGTGAGTCTTATATGTCAGAACTCCTTCTGACTCAGTGAATTATTATCTTCATAATAATTCACTCGACTCATCGATTGCGGATGTACAAGGCAACTAAGCCGAAGCCTCCAAATGATATAAGGGAATCCAATCCTTTGAACATATCTGCTAGTCATAGATGACCTACAAGCCAATCACATAAGTGATGGCACGTGTGATATGATACATATTCTTTTTGCTCATTATATTATTTGATATTTTCTCACTTTATATTACTTGTTGCGCACGCGCGCACGCGCGCGCACACACACACACACACACACATATATATATATATATATAGTGATGTTGTGATATGTATGGATCTGTGCAATGGAATCAGATCGTGATGAGATCATAATAATAAGACCGATTCGCCTTTAAACACATCCTAAACAATCCCGGTCATAGGTTGCTCGAGAGGGATATCGAGATAACTAGATAGACTGGTGTATCATATACTTGTACATATGATGGAGGCAACTAGTCTCATAGCTGCTCTTGTGGAGATATTAGGGCTACAATGCAGGTGCTCATTGGAGAATGAGTTGACTGATTGATCCATTCATGGAATGCTGGATGGTTAATGATACCTCATTGTCAAACAATAATTCCATTGTCCCAATGGTATATTTAGTCCTTAGACTTGAGATATCAAGGATATCCTATATGAGTACTCTACTCTTTGATACCAGACTTATAGGTCTGGAAGTTTCAGATCTAGCACAACTGGTTATCGAGAGTGGTAGCTAACCTTACGAGGGTTATTGAATGTCAATAGATGATCATCTGTTCTCGGTGTCATGAGAGGAATATCTCATATGTTCTTACTCAAACAAATCCCTGGCCAAGGTCATTCAGATTTAGAGAGAGAGAGTTCTCTAAGTGAATCCGATTAGAGTGAGACTCGAGGAGAATCGCATGGACCTGACAATACTATGCATGGTACATGGTCCCTAGGGTATTAGACAGATGAGGGACTATAGATACATAGTAACCGAAGACAGATAGGTCCAATGGATTAGGTTCCCTTGTATCATCTAGGGACTGCGGTGTAGTGACCTAGTACGTCCATAGTCGATGAGTCGAATGAATTATTATGGAGATAATAATTCATTGAGCTTGAAGGAATTCTGATAGGTATAATTCACGGTCATCTCGATATTGGGCCTAGAGGGTCACACACATATGGTAGGCATTATGACGAGTAGAGGTTCGGATATGAGATATCCACCGAAGCCCCTATCTTATTGGTCATACACATATGGTGATCAGTTATATATGGTTCTGACAGGTATGACTAAGTGATGATAATGATAACCTTAAACCCCTCATAAGAAAATTGAAAAAATTTATAAAACAAGAATCTAAGAATAAAAATGAACTTAAAAAGGATAAAATAACTTACTATAAATACAATCGATCGGAGCACTTCAAAAGCAAATGTCCGTAACTGATTAAGAAGAAGTTACCAAAAAAGAAGAAAACATTCAAGGCGATATGAGATGAATCTAGTACATCTGAAGATAAGGAGCAAACCAACAAAAATGTGGTGGCGAACTATGCTTTGATGAGTCTTGATAATGAGGTAAGTTACTCGACTAAAACTCCTTTACTTTACTATGCAATTACTTAATGCATTTCATTAGTTATTTTTAAATTAATTAGTAATAAATATAAAATAAAAAAAAGGATCATGCTTCTCTTTTTAGTGATTTTAAAAATTAAAAAAATAAAAATGAGTAGAAGAAAAATATATTATTACAATAAACAATAATAAAGATTATTAGAATTAAAATGATTATTAACAAATCAAAATTTTGATTAAAGTTGTTTTAATGTGTTATATTATTGATCTTGATGATTGTGATGAAACTTATTTTTTGTTTCCAATTGCAAGGGCATGCTTGTAAGAAATCAATCATATAAATTGAAATAAACAAAAAAAAGGGGGAATGCATTTTTGTTGAAATTTTCTCTAAAGCTTTTTGATATTTTTTTCAACAAGAGATCCTTAGTGAGTGATGAATCTATGTATGTTATTTTGAATCTCTTGAACTATGAAACTGATTTTGATTATTTGAATTTGAATGAGTTTTATCCAAATCATGATTTCTCTTTTGATTTTTGAAATTATAATTTAAGATTTATTCTATATGAATTAAGATCTTTTATCTCCTATGCTTCTTCTTGCTAAAGAGAATATTTATGAATCATGATTTTTTTTTTTCTCAAAATTTATGACTTAAGATTTTCTTTCCTATTATTCGATCTCCTAAGATTTCTTTTTGCTATTTATAAAAGAAGATATTTATCAAAATAAATCATGACTTGATCCTTCATGATCTTTGATATTAATATCTTTCATGTCATGATTTTCATATGTATAATTTTTTTGTATTTTTGGTTTTATGCCTTATGTCATGTTTGAAAATTGATGTAAAGAAAAAATATTTACAACATTGTATTATTCCCTTCCTTTTGACAATGACAAAGGGGGAGAAAGTCTTGCTCGCATATCGTAAAGAAAAGCAAACTTGTTAGCTTGCATATAGTAAAGAAAAGTAAAATTACTAGCTTGCACACTTTAAGAAGAGAAAAACTTGCTAGCTTACACATCTCTAAAGAGAAGTAAAGATTACTAGCTGATAAGACCCTAAAGTCTTATCGTAGGCTTTGATACCAAATGATAAGACCCTAAAGTCTTATCATCGCTCTAATACTAATTGATAAGACCCTAAAGTCTTATCGTAGGAAGAAGAAGAGAAAGGGGATAATAATGATCACTTCGAGGGGATCGACCCTCCTTGATCGCTTCGAGGGGATCGGCCTCCTAGGGTTTGTCAAAATCCAGAATAGTATTTTTCATAGATTACTGAAAAGAAATATTTATATCCCTATTTATAGAGTTCCACCCAGAGTCCATCATGACTTGAACTCTAATAATAAATAAATATTAAATAAACCTCTACTTGACTCTAACTAAACCAAACGAACTCAATAAACAACTGGACTAAACAGACTCAATAAACATTATTCAAAAGCTCAGAAAAAGGGTCCTAACAGTTTGTCCCTCTTCAAATTAGCCTTGTCCTCAAGGCTGAGCGGCATCAATCTCGGGGAGCTTCTCTTTTAGCAGTTTAGCCATAAACTATCTGCAACGCATCACAACCCGTTGATCAAGTAAATATGGTCTCCACTTTTTGATAGTATAAGCAACAGGTTGGTCTTTTAGTATAATAATCGTTGCATAAAACTTCTGATCCTGTATAATCAATTTTATCTTTGAACCTTTGCTATCACAAGTGAAAATCCATCCATCAATGATCTTTACTTCGAATCTGTCATAGTCTTCAATGTGGTGGGCCAATCGGTCAACAGTCTCACTATCCATAAAATTGTTAGTACTATCAGTATCAATCAAAACTATAATAGGCTGATGATCTAGAGTTCCGACAACTTCCATAGTTTGCGGGTTAGAGTAGTCGGCTAATATATGCATTGTATGTATGGTAGGTTCAACGTCTTCATTAGAATTTATACTTTCATGATCGGAGTCCATATTCTTAGCTTTTGGCTCATCTCCAATTGGTTCAATCATCAAAAGTTACCATTGTTTACATTGGTGCTCCATACTCTATTTTTCATCATAGTACAAACCCCTTGCTGATCTTTCCTTGCTAATTTTTTTCTCATATAGATTTGCAAATGAGATCGCAGCTATCATAATGCGAGGTTGATGAGCCTTAACTTCACATCGGATCTCTGGAATAAATCCTTCAATAAATATATCCAGAAGTTGTCGGTCCGACCAATCTCTAGCTTGATTTGACAATCTTTCAAACCTATTCTGATATTCTAACACTGTAGATGTCTGACGAATTTTGGCAAGCTGGCAATCAACATTCTCATATTCGGATGGGCCAAAGCGAACAAAAAGCCCTCTTTTAAACTGCTCCCACGAAGGAACTCTGTGGAAAGTTTCATACCAATCGTACCACTGGAGTGCATCTCCCTCAAGCTGGATTAAGGCCACTTCTACCTTGGATTCTTCTGGGGTTCTGTGAAAACGGAAAAAATTTTCTGCCCTAGAGATCCAATTGGTCGGATCTCCAACTTTCCATCTCGAAAATTCCATCTTCATGTGTGAGTAATTTGTGTCACAATCTTGGGGCCCTTTTCCTATATTTTCAGATCTGTGCAACGTAGAACTTGAGCCCTCATTTTGTTGAAATTTGCTTAGGCTCTCCAGTAGGCTCTTTTTGAAATCATTAAGTGTTTCTTGCAGTCGGTTCTCAATTCTGATTTCCAATGCTTCCATTTGTGCTTTCACCGAGTTATCAGTGGCTATTGTGTAAGACTGCAAATCTGTAATCTCAACTCCTATTTTTGGTGTCGGTCAAGGGCATCAACACTGTCGATGTGAAGTTGCCGAGGAGGTGGATGCCAAGGGCAGTGCTGCGGTCACTGCGTTGGAGGAAGAGTAACTACCCTGTTTCTATCGCTGCGTGAGGTGAGAGCGCTGAGGTTGGAAGGCAATTGCGTTGATGTGGCTGTAGCTGCTGCGACCCAAGGGGCGATCGCCAAGCAATGGGGTTGAGGCTGCGGTGATGGCAACCCGTGGTTATGGCAGAATATGCTAAGCACGAGGCAGCGTTGATGCGGCTGAGGTTGAGAAGAGGAATCGGTGTTGCGTGCGCTGCTGGGGCTGAGGCAAGGCAGCGTACTTGCTGCGGTTGCTGCGTTCGCTGTTGGAGGGCGGCTGCTGCAGAATGAGGGGTTGATCGTTGCCCGGGAGTGACGACGATGGTTACAATCGGCGGCTGCGACAGCGGAGGGTGCCACTATTTTTGTTGCTGCGTACTCTGTTTTTGTCGCACCACCGAAGGAGTTGGCCGGAAGGATCACAAGCAGTAGAGGAGAAGGCTGCGGTGGCCGGCAGCAGCGGTGGTCTCTGGCCGGAGCGCAGCGTTGGCGGTGGAGAAGGAGGCAACGAGGGTCGCGGCCGGATCGACGGGGGCTGAAGCAACAGAGGAAACTCTGTTTCTACAACCGTTGCAACTAGGGCTGCAGCAACCGGCGGCTGCGGATGCGATCGTGCGGCCAAGAAGCAGCGGCAGCGGCGGAGAAGGAGGAGTCGGCGGTGTCACGGTAGGGAACAAGGGCAACTGGTGAGTTGCCCTGTTTCTGGCACTACAGATGCAGAGCAAGGAGGATCGGCTGTTGGGAGGCGTGCGACGATCGTCGCACGATGGCTGGCAGCGGTGGTGGGTCAGCTGGGCGACGACGACGCTCGAGGGGAAGAGGAGTGCTGGACGAGGCACGGCTGGTGGAGGCGCGGCTGCGATCGACGAGGGGCTGCGGCAACAGAGGAACTCTGTTTCTGCAACCGCTGCAAGGAGGGGCTGCGACAACCGGTGGCTATGGCTGCGACCCAAGGGGGGGGGGGGGGGGCGGCACGATGGCAGACTAGGGCAGCATCGCCGACGGTAGAAGCGGCGATGGGGTGGTCCGCTGGCTGGGATCGGCGCCGGCAGTCCTTCTCGCTCGAGTGAGATATGGAAGCGAGGAGGAGAGGTCGATGGCCGGGTGGGGGCAGCGGCGGTGGCGGTGGCTGCTGGCTGGGCGACAGCGGCGGCAGTGGTGATCCCTCGGCCGGGAAGCAGCGGCGGCGGCTGGGCTGGCCGGAAGTAGGGGTCCGGCAGGGAAGCAGTGGTGGCTGCAGCTTCTTCTTCTTCTTTCTTTTTCTTTCTTTTCTTTTCTTTTCATTTTTTTTTTTAATGAAGACGAAGATAACTGCAGCCACCACTGCGACGAAGATAACCGGCGGGGCAACGGCGATGGTGGTGGAGAACAGGCAAAGGTTGTCGCTGACCAAGACGCAGATGTTCCTTCTCGGTTGAGAGGATCGGTGTTCGTGGCTGTCGGCTTCACCCTTCCTCACATAATTTTTTTTTTTTTTTTTGATAGCTACGACAACACTGCAGTAAGAACGCCAAAGATCATCGCTCTGATACCAAATGATAAGACCCTAAAGTCTTATCATAGGCTCTGATACCAAATGATAAGACCCTAAAGTCTTATCGTCGCTCTGATACCAATTGATAAGACCCTAAAGTCTTATCGTAGGAAGAAGAAGAGAAAGGGGATGATAATGATCACTTCGAGGGGATCGGCCCTCCTTGATCGCTTTAAGGGGATCGGCCTCCTAGGGTTTGTCAAAAGATAGAATAGTATTTTTTATAGATTACATCCCTATTTATAGAGTTCCACATCATTGCATGCATCATGCATAATCAAAATACCAAAGTACATCATCCCATGCATATATCAATTCATCATCATAACTTCTCTCCTTTTGTCATCAACAAAAAGGAAAAAAGTGCAACTAGCAAGTTTTGAAATATGCAAGCTAGTAACTTTTTAAAGAAATGCAAGTTAGCAATTTTTTGTTTTTGTTTGAATATGTAAGCTAGCAAACTTTGTTTCTCTTTTGAGATGCGTAAGCTATCAAGTTTTTCTTCTCTTTGAAATGTGTAAGTTAGTGTTAGGACCTTTTTTCTGAGCTTTTGAATAATGTTTATTGAGTGTGTTTAGTCCAGTTATTTATTGAGTCGGTTTGGTTCAGTTAGAGTCAAGTAGAGGTTTATTTAATATTTATTTATTATTAGAGTTCAAGTCTTCATGGACTTGATGCAGTGATCAAATACTAATGAATTCAAATTTTCTTTCAATATAGCATATTGATAGGGGGAGTTTAGTGAAACTTCATCGACAATTTGTTGTCATCATAAAAAAAAAGGGGAAGATTATTGAATCTTAGATTTTGATGATGAAATCAATTAATGAAGTTAAGACCTAATGTGCATTTGAGTGACGCAGAACTAACTTCAATCATGGAAAGATAAATTGATTGAAGCATGAAGAATCAAATGTTTGGCCGAAGTAGAACATGCTAGAAGATTTGACGTTAGACTGGAGGATCGGTCGACGTGCTAGCAGAAGGACTTTATGCCATAAGTTTAGGCATCAAGTCAGATGAAAAAGACATTGTGTCAAAATCGGATATAGTAAGAGTCAATATGTCGAAGGATCGGGCAATACGCCGAAGAAGAGGATGATGCGCCGAAGGTTCGGACGAAGTGCTAGATGAACTAATGATATGCTAAATAATATAGGATTTGTGTTTGTAATCGATTATGTCTAGATTGAAGTAGTTTAGTTCTAATTGAGTTAATTTCGGGTGTAACCATACTAACTAATTAGGGAACCATTAGGCCTGAGTTAGGGCTATTTTAGGCCAATTGGAAGGCTCATTTAGTGACCCATAGTTGGCCCAAGTGCTGGAATCACTTGTGAGACAATATATGTCTATAAGAAATCCGAGCGGTGGTACCGCTAGTGTCAAGCAATGGTACTTATAGGGAAATCTAGGGATGCCATCACATGCGTAGTGGAAGAACACAAAAATCTCAAATTTTCCAAAAGGTATTCATCGTCATGCGAAGATTGGTGTGCAAAACCCGCAAAACTTAAAACCATGTGTAAGATTGTTATATTACCTAGGGAGATCATATATATCTAAATCTCTATAGATCTTTAGGAGAGGCTGAAGGAGGTTAAGCGTCCTCCTCTCTAGCGGTGATCCACACAGCAAGGCTGCGACGATGCTTCTCAAATCGCTACCTAAATCTCCACACCTAGTATTTGAGGAGAAAGGGAGAAGAGAATAGGAGGTGGCAACCAAGAAACCTCTGGCCTATGGGTGTTTGGTTCCCTTCTATTTATAAATGCCCCCTATCAACTTGACCATAATGGATCCTACCATATTGGGTATTGAATCTCTATCCAACTACCTAAGCCTCTTAGATTAGTAGATCTTTATCAAATAATCTCTCATTGGCTCTTATTGGATCATATATATATGATCCAATAATTCAGGGGCTTATTGGATATACAATAAGATAGGGGCTCCAACGGATATCTCATTTCCGAATCTTAACTCATCGCAATATCTATCATATGTGTGTGACCCTCTAGGACCAATATCAAGCTAGCCGTGAGTCATACTTGTCAAAATTATTTATGGCTCAATGAATTATTATCTCCATAATAATTCACTCGACTCATTAACTGTGGACGTACTAGGCCACTATGCTGTAGTCCTCAGATGATACAAGGGAATCTAATCCTTTGGACCTATCTATCATCAGTTACTGTGTATCTATAGTCCCTCATCCATCTAATATCCCAGAGACCATATATCGTGCATGGTGCTGTCAGACCCACACGGTTTCTACTCGAGTCTTGCTCTAATCGGATTCTCCCGAAGAACTCTTTCTCTCTCAATCCGAATGACCCTAGTTAGGGATTTGTTTGAACAAGAACACATATGATATTTCTCTCATTATACCGAGAGTGGATGATCCTCTATCGATACTCAATAGTCCTCATAAAGTTGGTTGCCACTTTCGATGACCGACTATGCTAGAACTGAAACTTTCAGGTCTATAAATCCAGTATTAAAGAGTGGAGTACTCATATAGGACATTCTTTGTATCTCAAGTCTAAGGACCAAGTATACCATTGGGATAATGGAATCGTTGTTTGACAATGAGGTATCGTTAATCATTCAGCATTTCGTGAGCAGATTAATCAGTGAACTCATTCTCCAATAAGTACCTGTACTATAGCCCTAGTGTCCCCACATGAGCAGCTATGAGACCAGCTACTTCCATCATATAGATGAGTATACAACATACTAATATGTCCAATTATCTCGATGTCCCTTTCTAGTAACCTATGACCAGGATTATTTAGGGTCTATGCTTAAAAGTGAATCAGTCTCATTATCGTAATATAATCATGATCCAATTCTCATTACACAAATCCATGGACATCACAATATATATATATGCATATATGCAACAAGCAATATAAAGTGATAAAATGCTAAACATATAATATAAAAAAAATACATATCATGCCATAGGTGCCATCGGTTACGTGATTGGCTTGTAGGACATCTATAACTAGCTTTCTCCCACTTGACCTATAGCCAATCACCTATGTGTATAATCCACATCAGACCCCTATGATATTCAAAGACAATTTGAGACAATGACTTTGTTAATGGATCTACAATGTTATCTTCAGATGAAACTCTTTCCACTACTACATCTCCTCGGATCACAATCTCTCTTATTAGGTGGAACATCCTCAGAACGTGCTTAGACTTCTGATGAGACCTGAGTTCCTTCGCTTGAGAAATCACCCCATTGTTGTTGTAATATAAGGGAATTGGCTCCGCATTGCCCGGCACAACTCCTAGATCTCTGATGAACTTTTTTATCCAAACTTCCTCCTTTGCTACCTCTATTGCAGAAACGTACTCTGCCTTTGTGGTCGAGTCAGTTGTAGTATCTTGCTTGGAACTCTTCCACCATATTGCTCCTCCATTCAAGGTAAAAATATACCCTGAATTAGACTTTTTATCATCGACATTAGACCGAAAACTCGAGTTCGTGTAGCCTTCAACCTTGAGGCTACTATCTCCATATACCAGTAAAAAAATCCTTAGTTCTTCTTTAGTACTTAAGGATATACTTTACTGCTTTCTAGTGCTCCAAGCTTGGATCCACTTGTTACCAGCTCGTGACACTTAAAGCATACACTATATCAGGCCTGGTACATAGTATGACATATATGATAGACCCTATCGCTAAGGCATATGTTATCCTATCCATGTTCGCCCTTTCTTCAGGAGTATTTGGGGACATACTCCTAGAAAACAATATCCCATATCTCATTGGTATCAAACTATGCTAAACCTTTTGATAATGGTGTTTATGTACCTAGATTGGGATAAGCCAAGTATCCTCTTATATCTATCTCTATAGATATGAATTTCCAAGATATAGGATGCTTCCCCTAAATCCTTTATGGGGAAGTATCTAGATAATCAAGTTTTTACTGTGGATAACATTCCTACATCATTCCCAATGATCAGGATGTCATCCACATATAACACCAAGAAGGTGATAGCGTTCCCACTTACCTTCCTGTACATACAAGGCTCATCTTCGTTCTTAACAAAGTCATAAGATCTGATTGCCTTATAAAATCTTATGTTCCAACTTCCAGAAACTTGCTTCAGTTCATAAATAGACCTAAGCAACCTACACACCCTATCTGCACAGTCCTTGGACACGAATTCCTCAGGTTGTATTATATACAACTCCTCATCAAGGTTGTCATTGAGGAACTTGATTTTCACATCCATTTGTTAGATCTTATAATCATAGTATGCTATAATAGCTAATAGAATATAAATGGATTTTAGCATAGTTACCGGTGAGAAGGTTTTGTCATAGTCAACACCTTACCTTTAACGATACCCCTTAGTCACTAGTCTTGCTTTATAGGTCTCTACCTTTTCATCTACTTCAATCTTCTTCTTGAAGATCTACTTGCAATCGATAGGTACAATACCTTCGGGTGCATTAACTAGGTTCTAAACCTTGTTAAAGTACATGGAATCCATCTCAAAATTCATGACTTCTTATTACTTTCTCATAATCTATACTCGTTATAACCTCCTCATAGGTCTGAAGATCAATATCCTCAATATCCTCTCCTATAATATGTCTCATATATCTCTTAGGAGGATAAGAAACTCTATCGAACCTTCTTATTTCTATCTTCACTAAGAATTATGTTCCTTCTCAAGGAACACCGCTCTCTTAGCTACAAAGACATTTTGGTCCTCGAGATGATAGAAATAATACTCATAAGTTTCCTTGGGGTATCCCAAAAACTTATAATGCTCCGTCCTCAATTCTAACTTATCGGGGATGTGTCTTTTAACATGGGTAAGACAGTCCCAAATCATAACAACCTTAAGATGAGACTTTTTTCCTTTCCATATCTCATATGTTATAGACACCACCAACTTAGTTGGAACTCTGTTCAAAGCGTAAGCTACGATCTCTAGGGCGTATCCCTAGAATAAGATGGGTAGGTCGGCGAAGCTCATTATGGACCGCACCATATCTAACAGTGTATGATTCCTCATTTTAGATACACCATTGAGCTGAAGTGTATAAGGAGGTGTCCATTGGGATAGAATCCTATGGTCCTTGAGGAACTGGGTGAACTTTGTACTCAAGTACTCACCTCCTCGATCTGATCGAAGAGTCTTGATACTCTTTTTAGTATGGTTCTCTACTTCATTCTTATATACTCTCTTAATTTCTCAAAGGCCTCGAACTTATACTTCATCAAGTACACATATCCATAACTTAAGAAATCATTAGTAAAAGTAATAAAGTAAGAGTAACCACCTATGGCATCAGTTGACATGGATTGCATATATCGCTATGTATTAGTTTCAACAGCTAAGTGACTCTCTCTCCAGTTCTACTGAAAGGAGAGTTGGTCAGTTTTCTACGAAGGCAAGGCTTGCAAATTACATATGCCTCATAGTCGAATGGATATAGATATTCATCCTTTAGCAACTTTTGAATCCTTCCTTTATGGATGTGACCTAGTCTACAATGCCATAGATATGTACTATTCACCTCATCTCTTTTCCTCTTAGACACATTTACATTCATGATATGTGGAATAGTGTCTAGCATAAATAAACCATGATAAAATATTCTTCTCATGATGATCTCATCATCTAATAATATTAAACAATCATTGTTCTCAAAAACTAATTTATATCCATTAACTATCAAATATGAAATGGAAATAATATTTTTGATAATAGAAGGAACAAAATAGCATACATTCAATGTAATAATACTCCATTATGAAGATGTAGGGTGATCTTGCCAACAACTATTGTAGCAACTTTTGCTCCATTGCCCATCTTGAGGTCCATCCCGTCTTTCGCCAATCTCCTAGGTCTTGCTAGAACTTGCAATGAATTACAAATATGAAAAGCACTACTGGCATCAAATACCCATGTGTTATCATAAGATTTTGATAAATGGAGACTGATTATGAATGTACCTGAAGCTTTTCCAAGCTTCTATTTTGCCATCTCTGCAAGATAGTCTTTGCAATTCCTCTTCCAGTGCCCATCTTTGCCATAGTGGAATCACTGGCCTTTTTCCTTTACTGAGTCATTTTTAGCAACCTTTACTTTACCCGGTCTATGTTAGGATCGAGAGCACTAAGAGGGGGGGGGTGAATTAGTGCAGCGGAAATCTTACAGCGATTAAAAACCAAAAGCTGCGTTCGTTCAAAAACTATTATGATGCAAAAGCAAATTCTCAGTTTGTATCTAAGTGCAGTTTGCGTCTAAGCGCAGATTGCGTCTAAGCGCAGTTTTGCGTCTAAGCGCAGTTTACGTCTAAACTCAGATTTACGTCTAAACGTTGTTTTACGTCTAAACGCAGATTTACGTCTAAACGCAGATTTACGTCTAAACGCAGTTTTACGTCTAGACGCAGATTTACGTCTAAACTTTGAAACTTGTTTGTATACTCGCAGAAGGCAGTATGTAGTTGAAATCAAGACGTAAACGTGAACTGAGATCTGATGATTGAGCGAGGAAAGCCGATTTACGTCTGAATGTAGTTTTACGTCTAAATGCTGAAACTCGTTCGTAAAATCGTAGAGGAAAGTTTGCAGTTATCAATAGGATCAAAATGTAAGTGTAAACTATAAAGAAGCTCGTTCGTAAAAGCACGGAAGACAGTTCTGCAAAATCAAACGTAAACGTAAACAGTAATGTATGAAAATACGAATTTACGTCTGAATGCAGATTCGGAAGAACAGCACTTAGAACTTGTTCGTGAAAGCGCAGAGAGCAGTAGTAATGAAGGAGGTTTGCAGTAATGATAAAGTGCTCGAAAATAAACGCAAACCAGAGATTTAGAGTGGTTCGGTCAGCCTTGACCTACTCCACTTTTGGCTTCCTCCACCGACGAGGTTGCCGACGTCAACTAGGTGCCTTCCTTCAATGGGCGAAGGCCAAACTGCCCTTTTACAATTTCTCTCCTTTTGACAGGCTCAGGAGACAACCTTTACAGACCTTTCTCTCCTCACTTTACAACTGAAAACTTGAAGAACAGAAGAAGGAGACTTAAAGGCTTTACAACACTTTTGAGCTCTTAGAATCACAGAAAAGATCAAGATTTCGGTGTAGGTCTGTCTCTTTTCAGTGCTGAATGGGTGGGGTATTTATAGGCCCCAATCCAATTCAAAATTCGAGCTCAAAACGATCAAATCGATCAAATCCCAGAATTCTGGGATCAGGCGGTTGCACCTCTTGACTGGAGAGGTGGCACCGCCTGGCAGAGCTCGAAGACTGAGCTCAGGCAATTGCTTCTCTCTGCCAGAGCTCGAAGACTGAGCTCGATGGTTCCATCACCTGGCAGAGCTCGAAGACTGAGCTTGGTGGTTGCATCACCTGGCAGAGCTCGAAACTGAGCTCGGTGGTTGCATCACCTGGCAGAGCTCGAAACTGAGCTCAGGCTGATGCACCTCTCTGCCAGAGCTCGAAGACTGAGCTTGGTGATTGCATCACCTGGCAGAGCTCGAGACTGAGCTCAGGCTGATGCACCTCTCTGCCAGAGCTCGAAGACTGAGCTCGATGGTTGCATCGCCTGGCAGAGCTCGAAACTTGAGCTCTGGCGGTGCTACCTCTTGGCAGAGGAGGTTGCACCGCCCAGTCTAGCTCGAAGACTGAGCTCTGGGCGGTTGCACCTCTCGGCTGGGGCGGTTGCACCTCCCAGCCTCGCAGCCCTGGCGGTTGCACCTCCTGGCTGGGGCGGTTGCACCTCCCAACCTCGCAGGAAGACATAGCCTGGGCGGTGCTACCTCCAACCCTGGCGGTGGCACCTCTTCACTATTCCAGCTCACTTGGTTTGGCTCCAAACTTGGTCCAAACCAGTCCGAACTTGGGCCTAATTGGCCCCTACTTGGGTTATAGGATTAACACCTAATCCTAACCCTAATTAACGTGCTAACTATGAATTTAAAGACATTTTCTAAGCTATTACAAAGTCCGCAAGTCAAGACTTCTTCTAGCGAGCTTCCGGCAAACTTCCGGCGGTCTTCCGATGAACTCTCGGAAACCATTCTGCGGACTCCCGGCAAGCTCCTAGACTTCACGATTTGTTCTTAGCGAGTTCCAACGAGCTTCTTCGGCAAGCTCCGATCTTTCTCGGCGAGCTCCGCGAACTCCCAACGAATCTTCGGACTTCCGTCGAACTCTCGAACTCGCAACAAATCCTTCGCGCTTGACTCCAACACTTTGTTTCGCTTTATGTCTTCATCGTTATCATAGTTAATCCTGCACAACAAAACAAAACTTCAATCGAGACAATTAATCCTAAGCAATTAACCAAGTTGTCCGACATGTCATTGGTCCCTCGACGCTTCGTCCGATTCTTCGGCGCATCGTCCTCTCGTGCAGCCTATTGCCCAATCGGCCAGTTGACTCTGCAACTCCGATATCCTTGGCACAATACCCGCTCTTCTTGGCCCGATGCCCGAGTCCACGGCCCGAAGCCTTCTGTCGATACGCCGACCGATCCACCGGCCCGACGTCCAATCTTCTGACATGTTCCTTCGGCACAACATGATTTTCCTGCTTTAATTGTCTCATCCTAATCGAAGCATCCTGCGTCACTCAAAACGCAGATTAAATCATAAACATATATCAAGTAGTTTCATCATCAAAATACGAGATTCAACAATCTCCCCCTTTTTGATGATGACAACCACTTGATGACGGAGTTAAACTTAACTCCCGGAGTTTAAACAAACTCCCCCTATCAATATGCCATATTGATAGAACCTTGAATTCAAACTGAATTCAAGTCATTGCAATATTCATCATGAATACTTGCAATACATCAACATGAACATATGCATAAACTTATGCATCAGATGTCATGTCATCAACATACTTTCATCAACATACTTCTCCCCCTTTGTCATCAACAAAAAGGAGAAGTATCACAATCAAGTGTGTGTGATATTGGTTCAACTCATTGCATGAAAAACATAGTATCAAGTTTTATCATCATGCAATCTTGGAGCTAGAAGATTTAGCAAGTGTTACATCATGCTTAGAACATTCATGCTATCAAGTTTTAGATATGCAAGTTTTATAGCATATAAGATAGCACTTTTGGTAATGTTCAAGATAGCAAGTTCTACATCATGCAAGCTAGCAAATTAGAGATGTTCAAGAAGGCAACTCTTGCTTCTTGAAAATTTTGCTCACTTTGCTAGATGCGCAAGTTAGCATTTTTGCCTCTTGAGATAGGCAAGATAGCACATTTGCTTCTTTTGAGATAGCAACTTTTTGCTTCTCTTTAGACCAACAAGCTAGCAATTTTTACAATATACAAGTTTCACAATATATAAGCTAGCAAAAATTTCGAAAGCAAATGCAAGATAAATTTCTTGTGTAAGCTCATGATTCTTGCTTCCTATTGCAATGTGCAAATTGCAAGTTTTGCTTCTTGAGATATTCAAGATAGTGATGTTCAAGAAGACAATTTTTCTTCTTGAAATAAGCAAGTTAGCAATCTTTGCTTCTTAAAATAGGTAAGCTAGCAAATCAAGTTTTTGCATCTTCTTGACTTGTACAAGCTAGCTATCTCCCCCTTTGTCATTGTAAAAAAGAAAGAGAGAATACAGTTTTGTAGTTCTCTTTTCCTTTTACAACGATTTCAAAATCATGACAAATGATGAATAATCAAGTTATGAATGTCAAGATAATTTTTCATCATGAATATTTTATCATAGCATGCATCATTATCATAAATTGAAGTATTACATGCATGATATCATATCACCATTCATAATTACATTAATATTTCAATATAACAATTTCTTCTCAAAATGTGTAACTTGGCACTCATAGCATTTTAAATCATGATTTACATCATATGCAATACATCACATCATAATTAGAAAGCACAAGTATTGCATGCATAATTGTACATTATAAATGTTTCATATCATGATGGTATCAATTTTGTCAAATTATATCCTACCATGCATGATCAAAACTTCTCCCCATTTTATCATTGAAAACAAGAAGAAAGTAGGGGGAAGAGCATAAAAGTGTTAAATATTTCAATCATTTCAAGGCATTTATATCATAGATCAAGTCATGATTCGTAATTCATCATAAAGCAGATTAGTTTTCAATCATCACATAAGGCATTTAAGGAATTTTTGAAACATAGGAGAATGATTAAATTAAGCATACAATGTTTCAATCCATTTTAAGTCATGAATATCAATGTTTTCATATTGTGAGTATCAATTCATGACTACCACAAGATATTATTTGTGACTTCAATTTTGCAAGATCAAGATTATGATTTAGATAAAACTTATTCAAATTAAATCATTAACTTGAAGTTCATAATCAAGTCATTAAAATTAATTTCGAGATTCATAAAATATCATGAAATCATTAATCTCGATTAAATGGGAAAAGCATTTTTTAAGAGATTCTTTTTCATCTAAGCATGCCTTAGTCTTTATATGCCAAATTAAGATAAGCATTAAAGTTCAAGACATAAGGCAAGGAAATCTTGTATTATGAAATATATGATATCAAGGCTCATGATTCATTCGAAAAGATATAGTACAAGGAGCAACTTGAAACATTCTTATCAAAGATCACATTTTAAAATATTCCAAGTTTCAAGATATCAATATGACACTTCATTGAATTGCATTTCATTTGAAGAACTCCTTTTTGATAAATGTAGGGAGCATAATGAACGATCTTGATTTATAAAGAGCTTCATGTTATCAAGATCATGATTTTAATAATTATTCTCTTTAGCAAAGAATCACAAAAGCACTTTATTTTTGCATAAGAAATCACATTGTGTTATGATTTAAAAAATTTTTTTGCACACGAATCATAGGAGATATGAATGTGAAACAAATCTTTGCAAGCAAAAACACTATCATTCATATTTCAAGATGGAGTTTATAAGCATGAATCATTTCATCAAATCCATTTTAGAAAAATATTTTTCATAAGTGTATGAGAAAATCCGATTGTTAGGATACCAATTGTTAACTGAATCCGAAAATGAAATTAACACTTTCATATATTCAAACATGATTTTTGCTATAGATCTTGAAATTAAGTCAAGAAGATCAAACAAGCTCATGATCATGGATAACTTAAAATCACATGCATAAAATTGTTAATAACCATTTCATATTACATCTTTATGCATTACTTTAAATCAAACGTGATTTCATTCAACAATGTTAATCAAACATGATACACATTATTACCATGATCAAAATCATTTTGTTTGTTTATCATAAAATATGCAATATTATTTTCGAAATTATCAGCATGATCATAATTTTTGTATTTTTATTTTTAAACATGTAATTTTCAAGAAAATTAGTTCTAAACTAAAAAAGAAAATATATCATGAAAGCATCAAGTAATTTCAAAATAAACCAAAGGCATTTTAATTACCTCAATGTCGTAAGCTAGTAAGGCGTAGTTTGCCGCCTCGCTTTTGTTGACTTTCTCGTCTTCAGATGAGCTCGATTCATCCCAATTTTTGTTCTTCTTCTTGCGTTTAAAGCAAGTAGTTCCATTCTTTTTGCTTTTTAATTTTCGTTTCATTTGTAGTTTAAGTTCACCATCACTTGAGCTTATGCTCGAGTGGTCTTCAAATGTTCTATGTCCCAAATCCTTCCTGTTCTTTGGAAGGTGGTTCTCAAGTTCTTCACGTGCATTGCACGTCATTTCATATGTGATCAATGAACCAATTAGTTCTTCAAGTGGAAAATGGTTCAAGTTTTTCGATTCTTGAATAGCAGTTACTTTTGAATCCCAAGTTTTAGAAAGTGAGCGCAAAACTTTGTTAACGAGTTCAAAATCCGAAAAGCTTTTACCAAGTGATTTTAAACCATTGACGACATCCGTAAAATGGGTGTACATGTCAACAACGGTTTCGCTTGGTTTCATATGAAAAAGCTCGAAATCAAGTAGTAAAATATTAACTTTCGAGTCTTTGACTCTACTAGTTCCCTCGTGCGTGATTTCAAGAGTGCGCCAAATATCGAAAGCCGTTTCACACGTAGAAATCCGATTGAACTCATTTTTGTCCAATGCGCAAAATAAGGCATTCATAGCCTTTGCGTTTAAAGAAAAATTCTTCTTCTCCAAAACCGACCATTCGTTCATCGGTTTGGAGGGAAGTTGAAAACCGTTTTCAATGATATTCCATAAATCCAGATTTAGAGAAATTAAGAAAACTCTCATTCGAGTTTTCCAATAAGTGTAGTCCAATCCGTTAAAGAACGGTGGACGAAAGACCGAACAGCCCTCTTGAAAAGTCATTTCTCTCGGGTGTAAATCCGAAATGAGAAAAACCCCGCTCTGATTCCAATTGTTAGGATCGAGAGCACTAAGAGGGGGGGGGGTGAATTAGTGCAGCGGAAATCTTACAGCGATTAAAAACCAAAAGCTGCGTTCGTTCAAAAACTATTATGATGCAAAAGCAAATTCTCAGTTTGTATCTAAGTGCAGTTTGCGTCTAAGCGCAGATTGCGTCTAAGCGCAGTTTTGCGTCTAAGCGCAGTTTACGTCTAAACTCAGATTTACGTCTAAACGCTGTTTTACGTCTAAACGCAGATTTACGTCTAAACGCAGATTTACGTCTAAACGCAGATTTACGTCTAAACGCAGTTTTACGTCTAGACGCAGATTTACGTCTAAACTTTGAAACTTGTTTGTATACTCGCAGAAGGCAGTATGCAGTTGAAATCAAGACGTAAACGTGAACTGAGATCTGATGATTGAGCGAGGAAAGCCGATTTACGTCTGAATGTAGTTTTACGTCTAAATGCTGAAACTCGTTCGTAAAATCGTAGAGGAAAGTTTGCAGTTATCAATAGGATCAAAATGTAAGTGTAAACTGCAAAGAAGCTCGTTCGTAAAAGCACGGAAGACAGTTCTGCAAAATCAAACGTAAACGTAAACAGTAATGTATGAAAATACGAATTTACGTCTGAATGCAGATTCGGAAGAACAGCACTTAGAACTTGTTCGTGAAAGCGCAGAGAGCAGTAGTAATGAAGGAGGTTTGCAGTAATGATAAAGTGCTCGAAAATAAACGCAAACCAGAGATTTAGAGTGGTTCGGTCAGCCTTGACCTACTCCACTTTTGGCTTCCTCCACCGACGAGGTTGCCGACGTCAACTAGGTGCCTTCCTTCAATGGGCGAAGGCCAAACTGCCCTTTTACAATTTCTCTCCTTTTGACAGGCTCAGGAGACAACCTTTACAGACCTTTCTCTCCTCACTTTACAACTGAAAACTTGAAGAACAGAAGGAGGAGACTTAAAGGCTTTACAACACTTTTGAGCTCTTAGAATCACAGAAAAGATCAAGATTTCGGTGTAGGTCTGTCTCTTTTCAGTGCTGAATGGGTGGGGTATTTATAGGCCCCAACCCAATTCAAAATTCGAGCTCAAAACGATCAAATCGATCAAATCCCAGAATTCTGGGATCAGGCGGTTGCACCTCTTGACTGGAGAGGTGGCACCGCCTGGCAGAGCTCGAAGACTGAGCTCAGGCAATTGCTTCTCTCTGCCAGAGCTCGAAGACTGAGCTCGATGGTTCCATCACTTGGCAGAGCTCGAAGACTGAGCTTGGTGGTTGCATCACCTGGCAGAGCTCGAAACTGAGCTCGGTGGTTGCATCACCTGGCAGAGCTCGAAACTGAGCTCAGGCTGAAGCACCTCTCTGCCAGAGCTCGAGACTGAGCTCAGGCTGATGCACCTCTCTGCCAGAGCTCGAAGACTGAGCTCGATGGTTGCATCGCCTGGCAGAGCTCGAAACTTGAGCTCTGGCGGTGCTACCTCTTGGCAGAGGAGGTTGCACCGCCCAGTCTAGCTCGAAGACTGAGCTCTGGGCGGTTGCACCTCTCGGCTGGGGCGGTTGCACCTTCCAGCCTCGCAGCCCTGGCGGTTGCACCTCCTGGCTGGGGCGGTTGCACCTCCCAACCTCGCAGGAAGACATAGCCTGGGCGGTGCTACCTCCAACCCTGGCGGTGGCACCTCTTCACTATTCCAGCTCACTTGGTTTGGCTCCAAACTTGGTCCAAACCAGTCCGAACTTGGGCCTAATTGGCCCCTACTTGGGTTATAGGATTAACACCTAATCCTAACCCTAATTAACGTGCTAACTATGAATTTAAAGACATTTTCTAAGCTATTACAAAGTCCGCAAGTCAAGACTTCTTCTAGCGAGTTTCCGGCAAACTTCCGGCGGTCTTCCGATGAACTCTCGGAAACCATTCTGCGGACTCCCGGCAAGCTCCTAGACTTCACGATTTGTTCTTAGCGAGTTCCAACGAGCTTCTTCGGCAAGCTCCGATCTTTCTCGGCGAGCTCCGCGAACTCCCAACGAATCTTCGGACTTCCGTCGAACTCTCGAACTCGCAACAAATCCTTCGCGCTTGACTCCAACACTTTGTTTCGCTTTATGTCTTCATCGTTATCATAGTTAATCCTGCACAACAAAACAAAACTTCAATCGAGACAATTAATCCTAAGCAATTAACCAAGTTGTCCGACATGTCATTGGTCCCTCGACGCTTCGTCCGATTCTTCGGCGCATCGTCCTCTCGTGCAGCCTATTGCCCAATCGGCCAGTTGACTCTGCAACTCCGATATCCTTGGCACAATACCCGCTCTTCTTGGCCCGATGCCCGAGTCCACGGCCCGAAGCCTTCTGTCGATACGCCGACCGATCCACCGGCCCGACGTCCAATCTTCTGACATGTTCCTTCGGCACAACATGATTTTCCTGCTTTAATTGTCTCATCCTGATCGAAGCATCCTGCGTCACTCAAAACGCAGATTAAATCATAAACATATATCAAGTAGTTTCATCATCAAAATACGAGATTCAACAGTCTACCCTTGCCCTTGCCCTTCTTAAAAGACTTTTCTGCCTTCCTTTTCTTTCTAATCTCACCAGTATAGAGAACTGGCTTCTCTTTCTTGATAGTACTTTCTACCTTCCTCAACATATTGAGGACTCAGAGAGAGTTACCTCAAGCTTGTTCATATTAAAATTTACGAACTATGAAAAGGAATCTAGTAGGGATTGAAGCACAAGATCCACACACAGGTTATCCTCTAGGAAAATTCCTAGATATGTGAGTTTCTTTATCCATTCAATCATCTTTAGGAGATAGTTTTGAACTGGTGTCTCCTCAGTCATCCTTTCGCAGAAGAGGCTCTTGGATATCTCATATCGCTAAGTTCTTCCCTATTCCTCAAACAGTTTGCAGACATGTAGGAAAATGAATCTGGCATCCATCTTTTCATGTTGTCTCTATAACTCAGGAGTCATGGAGCCCAACAAATAACACTGAACAAGAGTGGAGTCATCTATATACTTCATATAGCAAGCGATCTTATCCTCGCTCGCCCCATCCTCGGGCGTAGGCATCACTTTATCAAGGATGTACGTGATTTTCTTTATCGTGAGAATAATTTTTAAGTTGTGGAGCCAATCCATATAATTCGAACCAGTGAGGCAGTTGACATCAAGTATGATATGTAAGGGATTTAAAAGTGACATTTTCTAAAAATAAAGATGCAGTAGAAATAAATAACATGCATATTTTATAAGAAAATAAATAAATAACATATGACACTATCGTTTACCGGGAGAGGGGATTTTGATTTGGTCTTCTAATATGACATATCACACACATACATATTTAATATATAACACATCAATATATAACACATCACATCAGCATTCACACCAAATGATCATGGACCACAACTTAATATGATCAGGCCCGAGCCAGTGGGCCTAATCACTTACATCAAGATCTATGTATGTAGTAGTGCATCTCTATACACTGTTGTCACGACCCGAGTCTGATGAGCTAACTGGCCAATAACTCCATTTTGGTCCTTCAACCATGGACCAAAATGCTTAAGCGAGAGTTTTCGTAGTACACTCATCAGGCCCTTATAAGCTAATCATACACATTGCCCAGTTCCAATGTGGGACTAATGGGATGTTACATTATCTCCAACATACACATTGCCCACTTCCAATGTGGGACTAATGGGATGTTACATTATCCCCAACTCCCAACTCAATTATGGTGGCTCCACACCGTGATGAGTTCTCTGACTCCATCCACAGGTAGCCCTTTCTTACTCGGGCCCTCTCACCCGGCCCTAATGCTAGGTCGACTCTAATACCAAATGTCACGATCTGAATCTGATGAGATGAGCCAACTGGCCACTCCATTTTGATCCTTCAACCGCGGACCAAAATGCTTAAGCGGGAGTTTTCGTAGTACACTCATCAGGCCCTTATAAGCTAATCATATACATTGCCCACTTCTAATGTGGGACTAATGGGATGTTACGTTATCAACGGACCAAAATGCTTAAACAAGAGTTAACATAGTACACTCATCAGGCCCTTATAAGCTAATCATACATATTGCCCACTTCCAATGTGGGACTAATGGGATGTTACATTTTTCTCAATTAGCTTGACCTCCTCGTCAAGGTCCAACATATCCCAGATCGAACCCTAGCATAGTGCATGTGAGGATTAACTCAGTGGTGGCTCCACGCCGTGATGAGTTCTCTGACTCCATCCACGGGTAGCCCTTTCCTACTCGAGCCCTCTCACCTTGCCCTAATGCTAGGTCGGCTCTGATACCAAATGTCACGACCCAAGTCTGATAAGCCAACTGGCTAATAAATCCAACCCAAGTCTGATGAGCCAACTGGCCAATAACTCCATTTTGGTCCTTCAACCACGGACCAAAATGCTTAAGCATTTTACGATGTGGGACTAATGGGATGTTACATTATCCCCAACTCAATTAGCTTGACGTCCTCGTCAAGGCCCAACATATCCCAGATCGAACCCTAGCATAGTGCATGTGAGGATTAACTCAGTGGTGGCTCCACGCCGTGATGAGTTCTCTGACTCCATCCACGGGTAGCCCTTTCCTACTCGAGCCCTCTCACCTTGCCCTAATGCTAGGTCGGCTCTGATACCAAATGTCACGACCCAAGTCTGATAAGCCAACTGGCTAATAAATCCAACCCAAGTCTGATGAGCCAACTGGCCAATAACTCCATTTTGGTCCTTCAACCACGGACCAAAATGCTTAAGCATTTTACGATGTGGGACTAATGGGATGTTACATTATCCCCAACTCAATTAGCTTGACGTCCTCGTCAAGGCCCAACATATCCCAGATCGAACCCTAGCATAGTGCATGTGAGGATTAACTCATATCCCAGATCGAACCCTAGCATAGTGCATGTGAGGATTAACTCAGTCGTGGCTCCACGCCGTGATGAGTTCTCTGACTCCATCCACGGGTAGCCCTTTCCTACTCGAGCCCTCTTACCCTGCCCTAATGCTAGGTCGGCTCTGATACCAAATATCACGACTCGAGTCTGATGAACCAACTGGCCAATAACTCCATTTTGGTCCTTCAACCGCAGACCAAAATGCTTAAGCGGGAGTTAACGTAGTACACTCATCAGGCCCTTATAAGCTAATCATACACATTGCCCACTTACGATTTGGGACTAATGGGATGTTACACCTGTGATCTTCCATCTCATCCTTGTTGGTACTATCGGCATCTCGACACATCTCCATACATAACGATCATCCGTCTCGTGTGTCCCACTATCACTTTCATGCTTCCGCTATGCCTCCTCATATGATTTCAACTTAATCATAAACATGCAAGCCTGACAATAAACGAGAAAAATAAAGACTCGTAGGCCTCAATAATGATAATAATCATAACACATGTACACACATCACACGGTCCATAATCATCTTTCCACATCATACATCATATATACACATCATCATCATATAGGACTACTAGATAATAATATTAATTAATTAATATTTTTAATTAATTAATATTTTTAATTAATTAATATTTTTTGAAATTGAGAAATGCATGGAATTTTTTAAATTATGAAGGGTATTTTGGTAATATGGATAGAAAGGATAGAATTCAAAATTTTTGAAATTCTAAGGGGCAAAACTATTTTTTGCTTAGAAAAACCCTAATCCCCTTCTTTCTCCCTACTATGTTACCACCACCACCACCTTGCTGGCGACGACCACTACAGGGGGTGAGGGCATCACCTCTGCTTATAAGTGGCGTTGCTCCCGTATGTTCCTTTGCCCACGGGTGAGTCGGCCTATGAGTGCAATGCCTATAGGCGATGCTGCCTCCGCGGGCGTAGTGCCCATAGGCGGCGCTACAACCACCCATAAGAGGTGCTAACCCCACGGGCGGGTGCCCCTATGGGCAGTTCTGCCCGCGGGCACAATGCCCACAGGCGGCACTGGCCTCATAGGCGCCTATGCCCGCGAGCACAGCATCCGTAGGCACCGCCCATACTGCTTGCCTATGACCTATAAGCGGCCGATTGTAGGTGGCCAAGCCTCAGCCATTGGTTGCTTGAGGGTAGCAATAGTTGTTGCTTGAGGGCAGCAACCGTTGCTGCCCTCTCTCATCTTTTATGTCAAAACTCTTAAGGTCAAAAGTTTTTCTAAAACACAATACACGTAATTCAAAACCAACCTTTTGCACGAACAACCTGGCTTTGATACCACTATAGGAAAATCTAGGGGCGATATCACATTCACAGTGGAAGAACAGAAAAATAAAAATCCCAAATTTCATAAAAAATGTGTTCATCATCGTGTGAAGATTAGTATGCAAAACCCATGAAACTTAAAATAATACGTAAGATTATTGTGTTACCTAGGGAGATCGTATATCCATGAATCCCTACAGATCTATAGGAGAGGATGAAGGAGGTCAAATGCCCTCCTCTCTAATGGTGATCTATATAATAGGGCTGCGATGATGCTCCTCAAATCGCTACCTAAATCTCCATACCTACAATCTGAGAAGGAGAAAGGGAGAGGCGAATAGCTCCTCAAATCGTTGTCTAAATCTCTACACTTACTATCTGAGGAAGAGAATGAGAGAGGCAAATAGGAGGTGACAACCAAGAAACCTTTGGCCTATAGGTGTTTGGTTCCCTCCTATTTATAGAGGCCCCCTATCAACTTAACCCTAATGGATCCTGCCCTATTGGGTATTAGATCTCTATCCAACTACCCAAGCCTCTTAAATTAGTGGATCTCTATCCAATAATCTCTCATTGGCTCTTATTGGATCTCATTTATAGGATCCAATAATTTAGGGGCTTATTGGATATCTAATCAGACAGGGGATCTGACAAATATCTTATATCCGAACCTTTACTCGTTGTAATACCTACTATATATGCATGACCCTCTAGGCCCAATATCGGCTAGCCATGAGTCATACGTATCAAAACTCCTTCTGGCTCAATAAGTTATTATCTTTATAATAACTTACTCGACTCATCGATTACGGACGTACTAGACCACTACGCCATAGTCCCCAAACGATATAGGAGAATCCAATCTTTTGGACCTCTCTATTCTCACTTTTGTGTACCTATAGTCCCTCATCCATCTAATATCCAAAGACCGTATACCGAGTATGGTGCTATCAGACCCATATGGTTTATACTCAAGTCTCACTTTAATTGGATTCTCTTGGAGAACTCTTTCTCTCTCAATCCGAATGACCCTAGCTAGGGATTTGTTTGAGCAAGAATACGTGGGATATTTCTCTCATGACCTCGAGAGTGGATGATCTTTTATTGACACTCAATAGTCCTCGTAAAGTTGGCTACAACACCCGATGATTGACTGTGCTAGATCTGGAACTTCCAGGCCTATAAGTCCGATATTAAAGAGTGGAGTACTCATATATAACATCCTTAGTATCTCAAGTATAAGGACTAGGTACACCACTGGGACAATGAAATCGTTGTTTGACAATGAGGTATCATTAACCATCCAGCATTTCGTGAGCAGATCAATCGGTGAACTCATTCTCCGATGAGCACCTGTATTGTAGCCCTAGTACCCCCACATAAGCAACTTTGAGTCCAACTGCCTCCATCATATGGATGGGTATATAGCACACTAGTCTATCTTGTTATCTCGATATCCCTTTCGAGTAACCTATGACCAGAATTATTTATGATTTATGTTTAAAGATGAATCGGTCTCATTATTATGATCACATCACGATTCGATTTTCATTGCACAGAACAATGGACATCACAATATATATGCATATATGCAACAAGCAATATAAAATGATAAAATGTTAAAATATAATAAGCCTAAAGAATGTACATCATGTCACACGTGGCATCACTCACGTAATTGGTTTGCAAGACACATATGACTAGTAGTACCGCCCAGACATTGTCTCTCAGATTATGTCAAGCGATGGTACCACCTAGACTAAACGATGGTACTGCTTAGTGTTAGTCTGACAGGTAATGATATCACCTAGTGTTAAACTGACATGCGGTGGTACCACTAGTTGTCAGTCTAACAAGCGATAGTATTGCCCAATACTGACAGTGGTACCACTAGTATCTTGAAAACCTAGGATAAAATCGTTTTGGCTCTAAATTTGAATCCATTTAGGGCTTATAAATACCTCACTTATTCTTGCTCAGTTTATATAAAAACTGAAAACAAAAACTTGAGAAAACGTTGTTATAATTTTGTGAGAATTCCCTACCTCTTATCTAAGTTTGATTTCAATTTAAGGGATGAGTGACTTGTAAAGGTTATCTTCTAAACTTGTGAAAATGAGAAAAGGGTTATAAGAGAATAGTTGATATTCGTCCGGTGAAAGAAGATCGATATTGGAAGCCGATAGCCTCGACGACAGAGGAATTAGGAGTAGATATAAGTTACGATGATCGAACCACTATAAATCTAGTATGTTCTCTTCTTTACTATTTACTCTTATTGCTTATTGATTTAAATGTTCATTACTCTTGAGAACATTTTCAAGCTAAACATCTTTCTGCTTTATCAAGTGAGTTCTTTAAATCGATAAAAGTTTTCCAAAAGTATTAATTTACCCCCTCTTAGTATCAATTTCGATTCTAACGGATGCATCAACTAGCCAATATGTTTGGTTGATCGACAGCGTGCTTAATAGAACATGACATTGGATTGTCCATGTCATAAACACCCTTATCATTGTGAAATTTGATAGATTAATAGAGCAAAGTTGGGTGGATGTAATCTTATTCCCATCAATCTGTGCCAAAAGCTTATTAGAGATGGAGATGGATTAAATTCTCTTTTAGGTAAAAGATAACTCTATCAGGCCAAAGAGTGTTGTAATTGGTTGATGGATCCCAATATGACAGTATTTGCTGGCCGTGGCTTGGTGTCCTTAGGTGTCCCTAAGTTAACTTTTCAATTATACCATTAAGAATATAAAATTTTTTTTTATATTATAAGTCAAAATTATAGTTTTACTTTTCAGAAATTAAAAAAATTATTTATTCCCTCAATTATAAAATTAACTAATTTGATCTATTTTAATCAAATACTTTAATTAAACTTGATCATGATTGTATTTTTATTACTTGACAAATTTAGATTCAATAAAGTAAGTCTTGATCAAATTTAAAAAAAAATTAAATTTTAATTAATTTTAATTTTTGACTAACTTAATTAGATTGATGTTTACCAAATTAAATAAGGTTGATTGGTATAAGGGTTCCATACGAAATTTAAAAAAATATAAATTATAATTTTCTTTGATAGGTTTCGCATATGACATATTGATTACATTTTACATATGATAAATAAAAAAATTAATAATTATTCTTGGATATTTATTTGATTATTCATATGTATATGTTTGAAATTATAAAATAATATTTATTTTTTACATAAATGCATGATTTATGTATCATATGAGTTTTTCTTTATGCTGATTAATATTCAACAATTATTATAGTTATTATTTTATTATTGAATTGTTTCAATATAAATTAGATTAAAACATTTAGTGAATATTACTTGTAGCTTATATGTCTAAGTTTTATATGATCGACAGCTATCAAAGTAGTCTAGGATGATAGACTTATGAAGTGTAATTTATAATAAATATTTAATTATTTATAAAATATTTTAAATTATATTTTATATTATTGTATTAGTCTTATAGCTGTCAAAATGACATAGACTAATAACTTATAAAATTATATTAAGGAATTAATCCCAAATGACGCTAAGAAAGATAACATTCACAATGGGACACATAATTAGAAAATTTAAATGATCTAAACTATTTTGAATAATTATATGATGAGTAGGATGATACTATTTTAAATATCCTTGAAGTTTAGGATTATGTACCCAAAGATAGCAATACTATTCCATAAGAATTGTATCAATTTTCTATAAATAATCTTGTGTGAATACTAGATTTATTAATATTTCACCCAAAGATGAAATAGAAATGATATCAATAGTTTGATATTACCAAAAACACTCAAAGCATTATTATATTATGCTTTCACTTCAATAGTTCAATAGTTCACTTCAGTCTTCTATTTAAAACTTTCTTAGTTTTAAACATGCTTGGACAAGAAAAATCTTTATTGGATCAATAAAATTCTTTGAAATAGAAATAGGGCTAGATGGATTCCGCTAATTGCTATATGGATGGATAGAACATGTCCCAAAAAGATTCATTTTCTATTAAGCAAATGACCAAATACAATCTATTAGAATGAGTTCAATAGTAGGTGGACGATGGATAAGCGAACCTCAAATATCAATCACACTGTTGAGTATAGGCTAAGGTGTAAATGATATACATGAGTTGAGTTGATATGTCGGTGTTTAGGTTAACATCCAAGTTAGGATCACATTAACAATCTCACTATCAACCCACAATGCCATGATCGATCCAATGGAAATGGTTCACTTTGGGAATTGTTTAACCAACCAATTCCCTGACAATTAGATCTACTTTCCCAGAACCCTTGAGATATGCAGCATCTTTGAACTCTTCTATTGGAGAATTACATCTTCTATGTTCAAGATTAATATCATACACTAATTTAAAGATTGAACGATTCATAACATAGACTAATTCTTATAAAAAAATTTCTGACAATACAAAAACATGATTCTTTGTACAGCCAAAACAGGTTGAACCCGCTTTTACAAATAATAAATGATGAAAACGGAATTTGAGCCTAAAACTTTACGAGAAACTGTAAAAATATTTTACTAACTAGGCTAGCTAATATCTTCAACTTGATGAAACTTAGAATGCCTTGTGTATCCCTTCCACGGTTTAAAGCGTAAAGCCTAACTAAGATCTCAGGCCTATAAGCTACTCAACTGGGCCTCGCAACGACATTAGCAACTCTTCTCATTTGCTTGCGATGCCTCCAAATACAAACTGGACTGTCGTCGTCTCACTATCCTTCCCAAGAACGGCTTTTAAGCTATTAGACCACTATGCCTCAAACTTGACTGTCGTCTTCTATCTTCTCCAACTCACATGCACAGAAGACCACAAGGAGAAGCAACGCAGGAGGGACGTAGGGAGCAATCACCACTGCTGCTGCCCCCATCACACTCCTCCTCGTGCTTTTGATATCCATTCTCTTCCAATTCATGCTCTCCATATCAGTTTCTTTCCGTCCCCATCAAGCTTCCGTTGTGAATCTAAAGATGATGATATTTTGGTGCCATCTCACCTTGAATTGCTTCTGTAGCTTTTGCTATGGATTATGATTGTGACTACAGAGCTATAAACTTCAGGAATTCATCTTATCTTCACTAGTCTTCGAACATAAATTGAAGATTGTAGGACTCTTGTGGGTTTACGTTAAACTAGATTTTGTCTCTTTGTTGAACTCAATGGACACAAAATATGTTGATAATTAAGGGAAAACTTTTTTTGGTTCATGATAGATATATCATACAAGCACACGCGTAAGGAATTATTCATTTTGGGATGGTTCTCATTCGATTTTATCATGTCAGCTCATGAGAAATTATCTGCTCTATAATGATCCCTGCACAGTTTTGACTTCTTAAGGTGGATCCAGAATGTGTCTATAGAGTAGAGGTAATTGTTTGACTCTAAATTTTGATTTCCTACTACTCAATCGATATAAGACTAAACGTGCTTATCATCAAGCATCATAACTTAAGATTTAATTAATTTATATAATATAAATGAACTCTCATGCAAGGACAATAGAGTCTTTTTTTCTTTTCCTCTAGATTGGGTTTATCCGATCCACTAAAATCAGGTTTCAATAAATATATATATGTATATACATATATACATACACACATATATATATGTATATATGTATATATACATATATACATATATATATATATATATATATATGTATGCATGTATATATGTATGTATATACATACATATATACATACATACATATATATATATATATACATATATACATACATACATATATATATATATACATATATATATATATATACATATATATATATATATATACATATATATATATATATATATATATATATATATATATATATGTACATATTTATATACATATATATGTATCATTATCTAAGAGACCTTATAGTTATCTAAATATCTTCATACATTTTAGTGAACATAATAAATCAAGTTTATTTTTCTAACATTATGCAGTAGATACAGCTTCAACATTGTTTCCAATCTTTCAAAATATATACATGGAGAGAGAGAACGTATGCATATGCCACTAGAGCGAAACACATTCAACTATTGAGCTTCCTCATATACCTAGCTTTGCACAAGCAAAACTAGCGTCTACTAATAATTCAATCATAACATCACCGACGATAGATTATTTAACGACGACAATAATAACAAAACCTTAAATGCCAACAACAACAAAATCATTTACTTCTATCACCAAATAATAGCAATGAGTACGGCATATCCTTGAAGCTGAACGCATTGTTTGGTATCCCTCAATTCTGATGCTTATTAATTAAGTAGCTTCCATGGCGTCGGCCAGCATCTTCCCACAAGGGCCCAACATCCTCATGCACAGCTTGTACTCCTTGAAGGTCTTCGGCTTGTACATGGGGGATGTGCCATCTGCCACAAGCTCTTTGGCAGGGTGGATGAGCAAGTCATCTTGGGGGTTGTAGAAGAAAGCCATGGAGAGCCTCTCCTTTGCTGCATTCACCGCCACCCGGTGCTCCACGCTCTTGTACCTCCCATTGGTCAGCACCTGCGTGGCCAAGAAGAACATGCAATTCCCAAGTAATCAAAGCCTCTCTCTCTTCGTCTCCATCTCACACACAGCTAGAACACATGAACTCAATGAGAGCAACTTTTGAGGTGCATTAAAAAGCATATAGTTTCGTTTCTGTGATTGGAAAGATAAGGAGAGGGAGAGAGAGAGAGAGAGAGAGAGATGATGGCACAAATCTATAAAGCGTTGACAGGACTTTAGGTTAACAGTCAAATCACCAAGGAAGAACATGCTAGAGATGGAAAGAAGGGCGTGAAGAAGGAGAGATGAGCACGTGGCTGCATGCTCTGGACACTTACCTTACAAAAGGTAGAAGATAGCCTTATCGATGCAAATCACAAGTTTCTTTCCTGATGTTTAGTTATCATCCAAATCTTATCTATCTACCCCCTGTTCTTAGTTGATGATTCTTTTAGAAGATTTTTGACATGCATGCTAATATTATTTGGATGAAGTGACCAAACACTTATACACTGGTATTATAATTAAGCTTCTCCCGCGCATATGAAACATTTGACTATCTTAGATATTTCAGAGTTCTTCGTGGTTTTTTTTGTGTATTAATATATGGCATTATATTATGATTACATTTAGTGTATTAATTAGAAGAGAAAAATTATTGCATTTAGTATCGAAATTTCGAGTATTTTGCACAACCTTTTTTGTTGTCTCAGTTTTGGCATATTTTGGAAGCACAGCTTAGAGCATGAATTCTATCATGTCCATGCATGCACAGCTTCTGCATGCAGTGGATGGACACTACAACGCGAAAGAGCACTGTTTCGATCGAATCTCTAAGAACACTTCCTCATATATCACACACACATCGACGTGCATGCAGATGAGAAAGGATCAAGGCAAAAACATGAACCATATAGGAGGAAGCAAACCTGGATTTGGTCGCCGACATTGACGACGAAAGCATCGGGAATCGGCTCCACCGTGATCCATGAGCCGCCCTTGCGCACCTGCAAACCTTTCACCTGGTCATCGGTGAGGAGAATGGTCAAACCTCCTGGGTCGGAGTGGGGGGAGAGGCCGAGGGTGAGGTCCGGCTGCGGACACTTGGGATAGTAGTTAACCCTCAGTCCTGCTCCAGCTTCTCCGAATTCCCTGTGAAGGAACCCTTCGTCCAATCCTAGGGTTAACGAGAGCACATTCTGTATCACCCCGCACAGCTTCACCAGTTCCTCACCATATTCTTCAGTCGTTTCCCTGCTCATCAGATGATGATGAAGACCAGAAAAGTGTAGAGGAACATGCATGCATGGATCTCTGTGAATCTACGTGGATATATACCTCAAGGAAGCAGGAAGGGAAGGCCACTTGTCGTAGTTCTTGATCGAGTGAGGGAACAGCGGAAGGAAGTAGTAGTCGCCCCAGTCCAGAATGGCGCCCTTCTTGACGCCCAGGCGGCTGCCGTAGCCCTCGAAGGTGACGGGGGAATTGGCGTAAGCTTGCTTCTCCTCCATGGGGAGATCGAAGAACCCCTTCCACACCTCCCTCATCCTGGCCATCAGCTCCAAGCTCACCCCGTGGTTCACCACCTGGAAGAACCCCCAGTCTCTGCATGCATCCGACACGGCGAGCAAGGTCGCCTGCCTCTCCGCTGCGCCACGCTTGAGGCCGCCGAGGTCGACCATGGGAAGGCTTCCTGCGCCGCCTGCCGCCGAAGAAGGGTGTGGTCTCTCGGATGGTAGCTTGACGTACCTCTCGGGGATCACCTGGGCATCGGCCAAGGTCTGGACACGGACGACTGGCTCGGGCCACTCCTGTACTACGTTCATGGTGATCTGTTGTGAGCTCGGCGAAGAAGAAGCTCGACGATCCTCGGTGACAAGACATGCAGACTGAGGTCGGTCTTATAAGAGCGTGGTTGGGCTGGCATCAGCACCCGGTACGTTGAACCCATGTAGCACACTATTGGGCGAATCTTGTGTGAATGTGCTGCGCCACAGTGAGGTCTGAAAGAGTGGGGGTGTAACCTCACCGGTCTCACCACTTTTGTACACCAGGTGTGGGCCGGCATATAAACGTGGAAAGCATGAGGTTTTGCGTAGCGTCTCGTCCAACTTTTATCCACTCCTGCTGAGGACGGTTTGATGGGGGGGGCGGGGTTGAGAGGACTGAGACAGTGGGTGTGAAAGTGAGGTGTGGTTTTCCTGCTGCAACAGAACAGCTGAACGTGGAACACGAGCTGTGCTGTGTTGACAGACGAGATGGAAGGTGGTCGAGTTTTCGTGCGGAGCTGTGCTGTGTTGACAGAGGAGGTGGAAGGTGGTCGAGTTTTCGTGCGGAGCTGTGCTGTGTTGACAGAGGAGATGGAAGGTGGTCGAGTTTTCGTGCGGAGCTGTGCTGTGTTGACAGAGGAGATGGAAGGTGGTCGAGTTTTCGTGAGGAACAAGTTAGAACAGAGATGTATCAGTTTCCACACTTTGCTGCTTTTGAGTTCGGCTTTGGGTAGTAAATTTCGTCCTCAATCTTGTCGTGAAATAGGGATGACCGACGGATCTGAGTGTCTTTTTTCTAGTTTTCCGGCTTATCACATCATTTTTAAGCAAATTTGAAGTGTTCTTTAATCAGATTTTTCATACAGAAAAAAAAAATACACTCAATAAATGTAGAGAGAAACAGAAAAACCTAATGATTTATTCTCACTGTTGTTTCGAAACCACTGATTTCAGTTATGTAAAATTGGAAATCGAAATCAAACTGCTTCCATATGGTTCCGATTCGAGAACCTCTTGATTCTGATTACTGCAGTTTAGTTTTAATTTTGATTATATCCATCGTTTTAAACTGATAAAAAACAATAATAATAATAATAATAAATTACATCAATAGGCTTTAAATTAAGATACCAATCATTGCACCATGAAACTTATTAATATTTTACTCTTTTTTTTTTTATTTATCCGTTTTGGAATCCTCAGCTTTCGATTCCAATTTCTAAATACTGAAATCGAATCGTACGACCTCAGAACCTTGGGTTTCAGTCCGATTCAGAACTATCGAAACATTGATTCGATTCGATTTCATTTTATTTCTAGACAATTCGATTACGATTCTAATTGTACCCCTACTCGTAGGATTATGACAATTTTCAACTTCAAACCTCAAGGTGTAATAATATGTTCTTAGTTAGAGAAAGCTCCAATTTTATAATGCTTCTCTGTAAGCCTAAATAACTCATAATCAATCTATGAATTAATCCACCATCCTTGAGCTTGTCTTTAGATAATCATACTTTCCATTCATGTGTTTTTTTTATAGTTTATTTTCTTCACATTGTATGAAACTTTCTTAGAAAAGATGGGTCGTTTTCTATGCCAAACTTTCTCTTCGAAATCATCCAAAACTAAAGGTTTGATGCGATCACACAAGGATATATATATATATATATATAGCACTTGATTCACACGTGTCGTAGACTAAATTGTCTCTTTAACTTTTTTCTTTTTTTATTCATAAATGATGTGACTTCTTTGGTATATTGTCATCACCTGACCGATAGGAACAATTGACATGTTAATTTGAGGACTCGGAACTACGCGACTCAACAAGATACTTAAACATATGTTAACGATCGACCAACTTAGATCTCCTCCCATGTTCGATATGGGGCTAGAATTATGGTTTTACACAAATATATATATATATATAATGAAATTTGAGATTCTACTATATATACAAGTCAAGAACAAGAAAAATAGCAAGTGACCGACGATTTGAAGGGTGGGGGATTGGATTGAATTGGGTGATGTCGTCGTGCATGTGATAGATTGAGATGTATTATTGGAATTTGCATGGAGGAGGCCAACCACCGACCAAAGTCATGCTTCATGGGTTTCGTGCAGCGACTTTGCCCTATTTGGTATTGGGTGCCTGTCTTAATATATGCACCCTCTCCTCTCTTTTAGGTGTGGCCTCGTATGCATTTAAATATTTAGATGGGTCTGACCATTTGGTGATGGCATTCAAGTGTGAATCTTTCTTTACATTGCAAGCTGTTAGCCTTGCCCATTGTCATTTCAAGTTGACCAGTCCATTGATTGTTTTGATGAAAAAGACGAGATTGGAACGCAGCCATCTTTATTAGCTAAGTTTGACATTTTCATAAAAGTTATCTCAAACTTTTAATCCTTATTAAGTGATATTGATATATTATGGGATCAACAATATTTAGGTACTAAAAATTTTATCAGATGAGATCATTTAAGGTGAGGTTTTGCAAGTTTTTAATCTCGACGAGTGGATCTATTCATAATATGATGTGATTTCGAGACCATGAATGTAATGCTGATTTATTATGATAAGAGAAACATAAAAGTATAAAGGTGGTTTGAAATGAAGAATGGAAAAAAGAAGATAGCTTCTCCTATCTCGTGAGAGAGGACAGACAAAATCTCAACCTTGTCAGATGTGTTCAAGCACACGAACAAACTCGTAAAATGGAAGACACCCCAGTTTTGGTGTGTACTATTGTGAAAACAGGTGCAAATCTCTCTCTCTCTCTCTCTTTCACTCTCGACAGTCACATCTTCAACACGGTGCTTACAAAGTCGAAGGCAAAGAGTCATATCTCCACCACCTCAACAACAGCGACTTCTCTAAAGGATCTCCGATTTGACGGGGGAGTGGGAGGACGCGACATGAGTCGCATCACCCACCTCGTGTTGTGCGCTTCACGCTCCCCTTCATCTTTTTTGGTGCATGGAGGCAACTCGCGAACGTTAAAGACCACATGTTTTGCATGCGGGTTGAGTGATCCATCATCCCCCCATCCCGTAATAATATTAAGATTTTGGTATCAACTAATTATTGTCTTAAAAAAAATAAATAAATAAAAGTTTCAAACTCACTCGATCAACGTTGTAGTAAACATTAGTTAAACGAAATCATGAAACTTTCGAACTTTGGTAAGTGATACATTACCACCAAACTAATATTTTAAATATTTATATTTTTATAAATTAAATTAATTATTGATAAACATGATTAATAGTTGTTAAGTTGATAACTAAAATTTTCATAATCATTAATTTATATATATATATATATATATATATAATTATCTTGATTAATATATTTAATCTTTTGTTTCCAGCACCAAATATTTGTAGCACATGGGTAACGAACTCCACCATTCATTTGATGCTAGTAGATTGGATGAATTGGGGTAACGACGACGACCGTAACAACAACCAGTCTTATTTCCCCGAGAGACGACGACGATAAATAGAACTAGCAGCAGAAGAGACGACGACGGCAACAACCAGAGAACCCAATTCACATTGAAGTTGGTTCACAAAATAATGGCTTCTTCCGCCATTGTTAATCCCAATTCCATTTTGGATCCTCAATAAAGTCAAATAAGATTGTCCTTCACACGAAAATAGAGCCGGCAGCAGCACCGATGAGGACGACGGCAACAGAGCCCATATCACATCTGAGTTATTTCATGAAATAATGGTTTCTTCCACCATATTTACGTGATGTTAACCCCTGTATTAGATAGAAACAGTTGTTCCATCCGGATTCAATAGGCAAGTCTTTTAGTCACCAAAAATTTCCTTTGTCATGAACGAAAGCTCAGAACCATGACCTTTCCTGGTATATCTGATCATCAAGGATCTATAATTTAGATCGGAAAGAGTTTTCCTTTGAATTCATTAATGTGTTGGTGAAAGACCCTAATTTCTTCGATACTTTCTGTGAGCTGTAAGAAATTTTAACGAAGCCAACTTGTGTTTCTAAATCATTGTAATAGAAACACAATAAAACTAATGCGGAAACGAAATAACATATCTCTAGCCATTGTCGCCAAGAATTTCTACGGAGGTTTCTTCTTGAACTTTGGTTCTTCTCGGCTCAGAACTCTCGCTTTAGATGGTGTAGGAAAGCCTTTCGCTTCAAAGAGATGATTGAGCCAAGGGACCAAAATCCTTATGTATATATAGATGTTCTCCCATCAAGAACATTTATCATCACCAACTCATAACGTTCAAGAATTAATTCAAATTTATAACGTTTGGACCATAACGAAGAACTTAATGATATTAAATATTTAATTTAATAATAACAGTTTCATGCATTAAGAATAAGAAACTGAAATCATTTAAACCATAATAAATGAAGAAATTCATGATAATGAATTATGAATCTTAATGAAAACGGTTACGTTATTATTAAATAAAATATTTAATAATTATTGAATCTCGGATTTTGATGATGAAGTCAATTGTCATTTGTTGTCTTATGTATGTGTTGAGATAAGTGTGCAGGATTAATTACGATGAAAGTAAGACATGCAGTAGGAGTTGCGCCGGAGTCATGACAATGATCACGTTGGGAGTTCGAGAGCTCGATGGAAGTTCGGACAGTCGTCGGAGGCTCTGCCGGAACAAATCCAAGAAGTCCAGAAGCTTGCCAAAGGAGCTTGTCGGAACTTGCCAAGTGGATCGTTGCAGTCTAGGAGTTTGCCGAAAGTCCGCAGGAGCATCACCGAGGGTTCATCGGATGATCGACGGAAGTTCGCCGGAAACTCGCCGGAAGAAGCGAGTGACGCACCGAAGCAAGCTGCAGAATATGTCTTAGGAAATAATCGTAGTTAGCACTTTGATTAAGTTAGAAATGGGAGGTGATCCCATTAGCTTAATCCTGGGGCAATTGGGCCCCTGAAGAACTCAAATTGGGTCGAATGGTTCAGCCCATTCGGACCTAGGTTGCTGTGGGAGGTGCAACCGCCCAGGCAGGGAGGTAGCACCGCCCAGGCTATGTCTCCCAGCGAGATTGGGCGGTGCAACCGCCGAGGGCTCAGTCTCCGAGCGAGACTGAGCGGTGCAACCTCTTCTATCAAGAGGTAGCACCGCCAGAGCTCAAGTTTCGAGCTCTGCCAGGCGGTGCAACCTCTCCAGTCAGGCGGTGCAACCGCCTGAGCTCGGTCTTCGAGCTCTGGCAGAGAGGTGCAACCGCCCCTGACAGAGGTGGCACCGCCCAGAGGCTCAGTCTTCGAGCTCTGCCAGGCGGTGCAACCGCCCCAGTCAGGAGGTGCAACCGCCTAATCCCGGAATTCCGGGATTTGATCGTTTTGAGCTCCAAATTTGAACTGGGTTGGGGCCTATAAATACCCCACCCATTCAGCACTGAAGAGACACAGACCTACACCGAATTCTTGATCTTTTCTGTGATTCTAAGAGCTCAAATTTGTGTAAAAGTTCAAAAGTTCTCCTCTTTCTGTTCTTCAAGTCTTGAGTTGTAAAGAGAGGAGAGAAAGGTTCTGTAAGGGTTGTCTCCTGAGCCCGTCAAAAGGAGTGAAACTGTAAAAGGGCAGTTGGCCTTCGCCTATTGAAGGAAGGCCTCTAGTTGACGTCGGTGACCTCGTCGGTGGAGGAAGCCAAAAGTGGAGTAGGTCAAGACTGACCGAACCACTCTAAATCTCTGGTTTGCTTTTACTTTGAGCACTTTATCATTACTGCAAACCTCCTACATAGCTACTGCCCTCTGCGCTTTTACGAACGAGTCTCTAAGTTCTGTTCTTTCCGAATCTACATTCAGACGTAAATCGGTATTTTCGTACGATCTCTACATTGTAGTTTACGTTTACGTCTTGATTCTGTTTATAACTGCAAACTGATTTCTGCGCTTTTACGAACGAGTTTCTCTACATTTTACGTTTACGTCTTGATTCTGTTTATAACTGCAAACTGATTTCTGCGCTTTTACAAACAAGTTTCTCTGCAGTTTACGTTTACATTCCATTTATAACTGCAAACTGACTTCTGCGCTTTTACGAACGAGTGTCTAAGTTCAAATCTTTCCGAATCTACGTTTTGACGTAAAACTGTGTTTAGACGCAAACTGCGCTTAGACGCAATCTGCGCTTAAGATGCAAACTGCGCTTAAACGCAAACCGCGCTTAGACGCAATCTGAGCTTCGACGCAATCTGTGCTTAGATGCAAACTGCGCAAACTGCTCTTAGACGCAATCTGAGCCTAAGACGCAAACTGCACTTAGATGCAAACTATGCTTAGTCACAATCTGCATTTAGACGCAAACTACATTAAGACACAAACTGCGTAAACCATGCTTAGACGCAAACTATGTTTAGACATAAACTGTACTTAATCATAAGTAATCTTAGAATCGGGTTTTGTATCAAAATATTTTTTATCGAACGAACGCAGCTTTCGTTTTTAATCGCTGAAAGATTTCCGCTGCACTAATTCACCCCCCCCCCCCCCTCTTAGTGCTCTCGATCCTAACAATTGGTATCAGAGCCCGGTTAACTCTCAAACAGATTAAAACCCAAGAGAGATGGCTTACGCCGGAAACCAAGAGGGCCATTCCATTACACGTCCACCCATGTTTAATGGGACGGACTACACCTATTGGAAGACCCGAATGAGGATCTTTCTTATTTCTATGGACGTTGAACTCTGGAATCTTGTCGAGAATGGTTTTTCAAAGTCCTCTCTTCCAATGATCGATTGGAACGATTCAGAGAAGAAAGCTTTCGCTCTTAATGCAAAGGCTATGAATGCCTTATTTTGTGCACTTGATAAAAACGAGTTTAATCATGTTTCGATTTGTGAAACTGCATTTGATATTTGGCACACACTCGAAGTGACTCATGAAGGCACAAGTAGAGTGAAAGAGTCAAAAATCAATCTTTTGTTACACTCTTTCGAACTTTTTCGGATGAAACCGAGTGAGACTATTGGCGACATGTTTACCCGTTTCACGGATGTTGTCAACGGTCTAAAAGGACTCGGAAAAAGTTTTTCGGATTTTGAGCTTGTAAATAAGATTCTAAGATCCCTTCCTAAGAGTTGGGATCCTAAAGTCACTGCTATTCAAGAGGCAAAAGATCTAAACAACTTCCCTCTTGAAGAACTAATTGGGTCATTAATGACCTACGAGATGACTTGCAAAGCTCATGAAGAGCAAGAAGACATCCTTCCAAAGAACAGGAAGGATATGACACTTAGAACTTTGGAAGATCACTTGAAAGAAAACTCAAGTGATGAGGACTGTGACGATGACTTGGCACTTCTAACAAGAAAATTTAAAAAATTCATTAAAAGAAACAAGTTTAAGAATGACACTAAAAGTAAACTTGAACCCAAGAAAGACCAAGTTATTTGCTATGAGTGCAAAAAGCCGGGACACTACAAGAGTGATTGTCCCCAAGCCAAAAAGAGAACAACAAAAAAGAAGGCGCTCAAAGCAACATGGGATGATTCGAGCGCGTCTGAAGAAGAGGAGTCTAACACCGAGCAAGTTGCTCATTACGCCTTAATAGCCATCGGAGAGGAGGTAATGAATTTATTAGATGCTGATTTATCTTTCGATGAATTATTAAATGCCTTCCATGACTTATTTGATGAATGCAAGATTATCAATAGAAAATACAAATTGCTGAAAAAGGAGCATGATAGTCTTACTTGTGATTTTGATAAGTTAAAAATTGAATATCATGATAGTTTAAATTCATGTATCAAATGTCATGATCTAGAAACTCTCCAAAAAGAAAACTCGCTACTTAAGGACACCTTGAAGAAATTCGAGGTTGGTAGCAAGTCATTGAACATGATCCTTGCAAACAAGGGTCACGTTCCAAAAAGAAGTGGAATTGGATTTGTGAGAACTCCTCACCTAAATCCAACCACCTTTATAAAAGGCCCTATCTTACATGTTCAACACCAAGCAAAATGTAACTTTTGTTACAAAATTGGACACAAGACGCATTATTGTCCATTTAAGAAAATTAGTCCAAACAAATTGATTTGGGTTCCTAAAGGAACCATGATAAACTCTATGCAAAATGATAAACAATGTAAATCTATCTTTTAGGCACCCAAAAGCAAATGAGTACCTAAAAATCATCCTTTCTTGTAGAAACCCACACCATCGCAAGCTAGGAGCAAGAGATGGTACCTTGATAGTGGATGCTCAAGGCATATGACCGGAGATCCATCTCAATTCTCTAAGCTCACTAGCATAGACGAAGGCTATGTCACCTTCGGAGACAACAACAAGGGTAAAATCATTGGCAAAGGAACCATAGGTAACAAATCCAACTTCTTTATTGAAGATGTTTTGTTAGTTGATGGTTTAAAACATAACCTCTTGAGCATTAGTCAATTATGTGATAAAGGATACGGTGTCAAATTCAAATCTAATACTTGCATCATTGAAAAACCACATAAGAACATGTCTATGATTGCATTAAAACAAAATAACGTATACACTATTGACATCAATGATTTATGTGATGAAATGTGTTTTGCGGTTATGAATGAGGATGCTTGGCTATGGCATAGAAGATTAGGTCATGCTAGCATGAAACAAATCACTCAAATATCATCTAGAGAACTTGTAAGAGGAATTCCTCATATCAAGTTCATCAAAGATAATGTATGTGATGCTTGCCAATTAGGTAAACAAATTAAGGGTAGTTTCAAAGCTAAGAATCAAATAAGCACCTCTAGGCCCTTACAATTGATCCATATGGACTTATTCGGACCAATCTCTACATCGAGTCTTGGAGGTAGCAAGTACGCCTTTGTCATTGTTGATGACTATAGCAGATATACATGGACCTACTTCTTAAAACAAAAAAATGAATGCTTTAAATATTTTACCAAGTTTTGTAAACTTGTTCAAAATCAGAAGGGTTCTATGATTTCGTCAATTAGAAGTGATCATGGTGAAGAATTTCAAAACCATGACTTCCAAGAATTCTGTGAACTCTATGGATACAACCATAACTTCTCTACTCCAAGAAATCCTCAACAAAATGGGGTAGTAGAAAGAAAAAATCGAAATCTACAAGAAATGGCAAGAACCATGTTGAATGAACATAGCCTACCCAAATATTTTTGGGCCGAAGCCGTAAACACTACATGCTATATTTTGAATAGAGTTCTAGTAAGACCCTTACTCACCAAAACTCCTTATGAGTTATGGAATAACAAAAAAAACCCAATGTCTCATATTTTAAAGTCTTTGGGTGTAAATGTTTTATCTTGAATGAAAAGGATAACTTAGGAAAATTTGATGCTAAATCTGATGAAGGAATCTTTCTTGGTTATTCTTCGGTTTCTAAAGCTTTTCGTATTTTCAATAAAAGAACTTTAATTATTGAAGAATCCATCCATGTTATTTTCAATGAGATTTTCGAAATTAGGAAAAATGATCTTGACGATGATGTTAATTTTGATTCTTTGAATTTAAATGAAACCCGTCTCCAACTAGCAACTTGGATGCATCCACTTCTCAGATTTCCTTACCAAAGGATTGGAAGTATGTATATGCTCATCCTAAGAAGCTAATCTTAGGAGACACATCAAAGGGGGTTCAAACACGATCTTCTTTTAAAAAATTTTGTGCCAACGCCGCCTTTCTCTCCCAAATTGAACCCAAATGTGTTGATGAAGCCATGAAAGATGATTCATGGATTATCGCAATGCAAGATGAATTGAATCAATTTGAGAGAAATAAGGTGTGAACGCTTGTTCCTAGGCCAAATGACCATTTAGTTATTGGTACTAAATGGGTCTTTAGAAACAAGCAAGATGAAAATGGTATCGTGGTTAGAAACAAGGCTAGATTAGTGGCCAAAGGTTTCAACCAAGAAGAAGGTATCGACTATGAAGAAACCTTCGCTCCTGTGGCTCGATTAGAAGCCATAAGAATGCTCCTTGCCTACGCTAGCAGTATTAATTTTAAATTATTTTAAATGGACGTTAAAAGCGCTTTTCTTAATGGCTTTATTTCCGAAGAAGTCTATGTTGAACAACCTCCTGGATTTGAAAATAATAGTCTCCCTAATCATGTGTTTAGATTAACTAAAGCTCTCTATGGTTTAAAACAAGCTCCAAGGGCTTGGTACGAGAGACTTAGTTCTTTTCTTATTGAAAATAATTTCATAAAAGGCAAGGTTGATACTACATTATTCATCAAGAACTTTGAAAATAATTTTCTCATTGTTCAAATTTATGTTGATGATATTATCTTTGGTTCTACGAATGAATCTCTTTGTGAATCCTTTGCTAAAACTATGAGTCTTGAATTCGAAATGAGTCTAATGGGAGAGTTAACATTCTTCTTAAGTCTACAAATCAAACAACTAAGCAATGACATCTTTATTAGTCAAACTAAATATGCTATGAGTTTACTAAAGAAGTTTAATATGAATAACTCAAAAGCTATTAACACTCCTATGAGCACCTCCACTAAGTTAGAAATTGATGAAAGTGGAGAAAGCTTCGATCAAAAAACCTATAGGGGTATGATAGGAAGTTTACTTTATCTCACTGCAACTAGACTAGACATAATGTTCAGTGTAGGATTTTGTGCTAGATTTCAATCAAACCCTAAGATATCTCATCTCAAAGCAGTTAAAAGAATACTCAGATATCTTAATGGTACCATAAATCTAGGATTATGGTACCCAAAATCAGAGAAGCTTGAGTTAATTACTTATGCTGATGCGGACTTCGCTGGTTGTAGATTAGATAGAAAAAGCACATCAGGAACATGTCAATTCTTAGGACATGTCCTTGTTTCCTGGTCATCTAAGAAACAAAACTCGGTTGCACTATCAACAACCGAAGCTGAATATATTGCAGCAAGTGCATGCTGTGCACAAGTTGTTTGGATGAAAAATACCTTAGAAGATTATAAAGTTCATCTTAAAAATATTCCCATTAAATGTGATAACACAAGTGCAATATGCCTAACAAAAAACCCTATACAACACTCAAGAACAAAACATATTGACATCAGACATCACTTTATACGAGATCATGTTACGAATCATGATGTAATTATAGAATTCATTGATATGAAACATCAACTAGCTGATATCTTTACAAAACCTCTAAGTGAAGAATAATTTAATTTCATAAGAAGAGAATTAGGAATGTTGATGTGTCCGAATACTTAAACTAGTTAAAATTATTTTTCGGACGTTATTGATTACTATTACATTCCTTGGTATCACTTGATCAAATAACATGTTGGAAATTATGTGACAAATGTTTTTGAAAATCAGTAGCTTACTCATATCCGAATGCATGTAAGAAGTTCATCTTATTTTCGGTTTGAATGCTAAAAATAGGATTTTCCTGTACACTCTTATGAAAACTTTTTGAAAAACGAGTTTGCTCCTTCAAGCAACGAACTATAACATCACAAGGAGAAGAGATATTCAAAGTATTATATGTGTCATGCCTTCTTTTATGTGCTTGATAACTTGCTAGAATCACATCTACCATGCTTTTTGATAATGCTACCTTGCTTTTTGTTGATGACAAAGGGGGAGAAAAATATGAATTGATATGGTTGCTATTACTAATGTTATGATTAGGCCATACCTGCTATCATTGATAATGATATGGTTGCTATTACTGATGTTGATATGGTTACTATCACTGATACTATGATTAGGCCATACTTGCATCGCCAAGAAATATATGATTGCCATATGCCCTGTATCAAGATATCAAACAAAAATTTGCATCGTACGAACTGATATCTTACCATGTGATGCAATGCTACACTTGCTAAAATATTCGAAATGTGTATATCATATGATATCAAAATCTTGCTTCACAGCTTTACATGTCGATATCTTACAATATGATGAATTGCTACAATAACCATCATTCAAATTTGTTAAATTTGAAAATGTATGTCAAGACATCATCTTCAAAGAGATACATTATGATAGGAATCATAATGGGAATATGTCTCTTGAATTTATAAAGTTTTTAAATTCGAGAAGTATGGCATATAGACAGGGGGAGTTAAGGTTAACTCCATTATCAATTGATTGACATCATCAAAAAGGGGGAGATTGTTGAATCTCGGATTTTGATGATGAAGTCAATTGTCATTTGTTGTCTAATGTATGTGTTGAGATAAGTGTGCAGGATTAACTACGATGAAAGTAAGACATGCAGCAGGAGTTGCGCCGGAGTCATGACAATGATCACGTTGGGAGTTCGAGAGCTCGACGGAAGTTCGGATAGTCGTCGGAGGTTCTGCCGGAACAAATCCAAGAAGTCCAGAAGCTTGCCAAAGGAGCTCGTCGGAACTTGCCAAGTGGATCGTCGCAGTCTAGGAGTTTGCCGGAAGTCCGCAGGAGCATCACCGAGGGTTCATCGGGTGATCGACGGAAGTTCGTCGGAAACTCGCCGGAAGAAGCGAGTGACGCACCGAAGCAAGCTGCAGAATATGTCTTAGGAAATAATCATAGTTAGCACTTTGATTAAGTTAGAAATGGGAGGTGATCCCATTAGCTTAAACCTGGGGCAATTGGGCCCCTGAAGAACTCAAATTGGGTCGAATGGTTCAGCCCATTCGGACCCAGGTTGATGTGGGAGGTGCAACCGCCCAAGCAGGGAGGTAGCACCGCCCAGGGCTCAGTCTCCGAGCGAGACTAGGCGGTGCAACCTCTTGATAGGTAGCACCGCTAGAGCTAAAGTTTCGAGCTCTGCCAGGCGGTGCAACCTCTCCAGTCAGGCGGTGCAACCGCCTGAGCTCGGTCTTCGAGCTCTGGCAGAGAGGTGCAACAGCCCCAATCAGGAGGTGCAACAGCCCCAGTCAGGAGGTGCAATCGCCTGATCCCGGAATTCCGGGATTTGATCGATTTGAGCTCCAAATTTGAACTGGGTTGGGGCCTATAAATACCCCACCCATTCAGCACTGAAGAGACACAGACCTACACCGAATTCTTGATCTTTTCTGTGATTCTAAGAGCTCAAATTTGTGTAAAAGTTCAAAAGTTCTCCTCTTTCTGTTCTTCAAGTCTTGAGTTGTAAAGAGAGGAGAGAAATGTTCTGTAAGAGTTGTCTCCTGAGCCCGTCAAAAGGAGTGAAACTGTAAAAGGGCAGTTGGCCTTCGCCTATTGAAGGAAGGCCTCTAGTTGACGTCGGTGACCTCGTCGGTGGAGGAAGCCAAAAGTGGAGTAGGTCAAGACTGACCGAACCACTCTAAATCTCTGGTTTGCTTTTACTTTGAGCACTTTATCATTACTGCAAACCTCCTACATAGCTACTGCCCTCTGCGCTTTTACGAACGAGTCTCTAAGTTCTGTTCTTTCTGAATCTGCATTCAGACATAAATCGGTGTTTTCGTACGATCTCTACATTGCAGTTTACGTTTACGTCTTGATTCTGTTTATAACTACAAACTGATTTCTGCGCTTTTACGAATGAGTTTCTCTGCAGTTTACGTTTAGGTCTTGATTCTGTTTATATCTGCAAACTGATTTCTGCGCTTTTACAAACGAGTTTCTCTGCAGTTTACGTTTACATTCCATTTATAACTGCAAACTGACTTCTATGCTTTTACGAACGAGTGTCTAAGTTCAAATCTTTCCGAATCTACGTTTTGACGTAAAACTGTGTTTAGACACAATCTGCGCTTAAGACGCAAACTGCGCTTAAACACAAACTGCGCTTAGACGTAATCTGAGCTTTGACGCAATCTGCGCTTAGACACAAACTGCGCAAACTGCGCTTAGACGCAATCTGAGCCTAAGACGCAAACTGCACTTAGAGGCAAACTGTGCTTAGTCACAATATGCATTTAGACGCAAACTGCATTAAGACACAAACTGCATTTAGACGCAAACTGCGTAAACTGCGCTTAGATGCAAACTGTGTTTAGACGTAAACTATACTTAATCATAAGTAATCTCAGAATCGGCTTTTGCATCAAAATAGTTTTTATCGAACGAACGCAGCTTTCGTTTTTAATCGCTGAAAGATTTCCGCTACGCTAATTCACCCCCCCCCCCCTCTTAGTGCTCTCGATCCTAACAATAATAACCGTTACATTCTCCCACTTGGTCCATACGTTTATCTTAATAATTTGAATTAATCTTTCTTAAACAACTTTCTTAAGAAATAAATACATGAATCATAGCGATAAGTCCTCTAAGAGCGAGTATTATCATCCATGTATCACGATGTATTTAGTTTATTAATCTTAATGTGGTAATATTACTTTATGAATAAACCTTATGTTTATTCTTAGTCCAACAACAATATATTTTCTCAAAATAATGTGCACATAAATGAGAAAATTTCATAATATATAAGAGTTTCAATATCATTACAAAGTGGAACTAAGTCCCATTTTCTTTACATGATCCTTGAATTTTAGAGGTGGCATGCCTTTAGTCAAAGGATTAGCAATCATCAATTCAGTGCTAAATGTGCTCAATGACCACTTTCTTTTCTTTTACACGTTCTCTTATGGCTAAATACTTAATGTCGAAGTGTTTACTTCGATTTCCACTTTTATTGTTTTTAGCCATATAGACAACAGTTGAATTATCACAGAAAATTCTTAATGGCTTAGAAATAGAATCCATAATTCTAAGCCCAGAAATGAAACTCTTAAGCCATACACCATGTGAAGTAGCCTCAAAGCAGGAGACAAACTCAGTTTCCATGGTAGAAGTAGCAATCAAGGTCTGCTTAGCGCTTCTCCAAGAAATAGCTCCACCGGTCATCATAAAAATATATCCTGATGTTGATTTACGAGAATCAACACAACCGACGAAGTCTGAATCTGAGTAACCAATCACATCCAGATTGTCTGTATGTCTATACATAAGCATGTAATCTTTGGTTCCTTGTAGATACCTCATCACTTTCTTTGCAGCTCTCCAGTGGTCCATACTTGGATTACTCTAATATCGACCTAGCATCCCCACAATAAATGCAATATCAGGTCTAGTACAGACCTGAGCATACATAAGGCTTCCTACGACAGAAGCATATGGGATGTTTTTCATTGATTCCCTTTCAAAATTGTTCTTTGGGCATTGGTTCAAATTGAACCTATCACCTTTCACAATGGGAGCAACACTTGGTGAACAATCCTTTATCCGAAATCTTTCTAAAAGTTTATCAATATAGGTTTCTTGTGATAGACCTAAAATGCCTCGAGGTCTATCTCTATAGATCTTAATGCCAATGACATAAGATGCTTCACCCATATCCTTCATGTCAAAATTTTTAGAAAGAAATTATTTCACCTCATGCAGCAAATCCTTATCATTAGTTGCAAGCAAAATATCATCTACATATAAAACAAGGAAACATATTTTACTCCCACTAACCTTCTGGTATATGCATTGATCCATGAGATTTTCAACAAATCCGAATGAAGAAATCACTTCATGAAATTTAAAATACCATTGACAGGAGGCTTGTTTTAAGTCGTATATAGACTTCTTAAGCTTACAAACCAAGTGTTCACCAACACTAGAGGAGACACCTTCAGGTTGTTTCATATAAACCTCTTCCTTTAGATCTCCATTAAGAAATGCTGTTTTCACATCCATTTGTTGCAACTCAAGGTCAAAATGAGCAACTAATGCTAAATTAATACGCAGAGAATCTTTCTTAGATACAGGAGAAAATGTCTCCGTATAATCGATTCCCTCTTTTTGAGTAAATCCCTTTGCAACAAGTCTTGCCTTGTATCTCTCAATGTTGCCTAACGAATCTTTCTTAGTTTTAAAGACTCATTTGCAACCAATGGCCTTTGCTTCATTAGGCAACTCTACAAGATCCTAGACTCCATTGCTCATCATGGAATTCATCTCTTCTTTCATAGCATCATGCCAGAAATTTGACTTTTTGCAACTCATGGCTTGTGAAAATGTTTCAGGATCATTTTTGGCTCCAATATTATAGTCAGATTCTTGTAGATATACAACATAATCACTAGGAATTACTGATATTTTATTTCTAGTAGATCTTCTTAATGTTGTACTAATGGTTCCTTGAGGAACTTGTGATTCAACTAGTTGTTCAGGAGCTTGTTGTAATTCCTGAACTGCTTGATCTATTAGAATACTATCAACAACTAGTTTGTACTTGAGGAGTACTATAAACTATAACCAATCTATCATTTGATATGGAAGGTTGAGATTCTATATGATCATGTACGGAAACTATGTTCCTGAAATGATCGCTCCCACTAATCACATCATCCTCAAGAAATTTAGCGTTTCTTGATTCCACAATCCTAGTTGTGTGAGATGGACAATAGAACCTGTAACCTTTGGACTTTTCGGCATATCCAATGAAATACTCACTAACAGTCCTCGGGTCCAGTTTCTTCTCTTGTGGATTATATATCCTGACTTCAGACGGACATCCCCAAATGCGCATATGTCGCAAACTCGGTTTCCAACCTTTCCATAGTTCAAATGGTGTCTTTTGGACAGCCTTGGTTGGAACTCGGTTTAATAGATACACAGCCGTCTTTAGTGCTTCATGTCCAATAATGTTCGGTTTCTTCTTTCTGCAACACCATTCTGGTCTGGAGAACCAGGCATAGTGTATTGGGCAATAATCCTATGTTCTTGAAGAAACTTAGCAAAAGGACCAGGTGCTTGTCCATTTTCAATATATCTACTATAATATTCTCCACCCCTATCTGATCTCACAATTTTAATTTGCTTACCACATTGGTTCTCAACTTCAGCCTTAAAGACTTTGAAGGCATCCAATGCTTCATTTTTATTATGAAGCAAATATATATACATATATCGTGAGTAATCATCTATAAAGGAGATGAAGTATTTCTGACCATGTATGTCCATGTCTGGACAACATATATCAGTATGAATTATTTCTAATAAGTTTGAACTCCTATTAGCACCCCTTTTGGACTTATTGGTCTGTTTTCCTTTAATACAATCCACACAAGTCTTAAAATTAGTAAAATCAAGAGTACTAAGTATCCCATCTTTAACTAATCTTTTAATTCTCTCTATGGAGATATGTCCTAATCTCTGATACCATAATATAGAGGAGTCCTCATTAATATTACACCTCTTAATGCCAGGGTGAACATGCATTGAACCTTGAGTATTATCATTTTGTAATAAAATACGGTAAAGATCGTCAGATAAAATATCATTCCCAACACAATCATATTTATATAATAAACGAAATGATGTGTCTTTAAAATAAAAGGAATATCCAAATGGTACGAGTCTGGAAACAGAAATTAAGTTTCGTGAGAAACTTGGTACATAAAAGGTTCTTTCCAATTAAAAAAAAAAACCACTACTTAAAGTTAAAATGCATGTTCCAATTGCTTCCACATGTGAGTCCATCTTATTTCCTGATAAGATGCTTTGCTCACTTCCCACTGGCTTCCTTAGATTTTGCATACCCTGCAAAGAGTTTGCAATATGGATTGTTGATCTAGAGTCAATCCACCAAGTGTTAATATTAACATTGACTATATTAGATTCATAACATACATATGAGGTTGGTTTATCTTTATTTTCAAGCCATTGTTGGAATTTCGTACATTCCTTCTTCATGTGTCCCTTTCTTTTACAAAAGAAACACCTTGCTTCTTTCTTGATATCAGCTTGGGGTGGTATTTTACCTTTTCCCTGCTGATAAGCTTTTTGATTGGCTTGATGTTTCTCAGTTTTGTTCTTCCCGCGAGTGGTTACCATCAATGCACTCTCATCCAATTCCATTACTAGCCTCTCTTCTTCTTGAACACATATGATCATTAATTCATTAATTGACCATTTGTCCTTATGTGTATTGTATGAAATTTTAAAAGGGCTATATTGAGGTGGAAGGGTGTTCAGAATATAGTACACCAAGAAGGATTCTGACATATTAACCTCAAGTTTCTTAAGTTGAGCTGCAATATCTCGGATTTGCATTATGTGCTCACGCACACCCTTTATGTTGGTGAGTCTAAGGGATGAAAATTTCATTATAAGGGTGCTTGCTAGTGCCTTATCTGAAGTGATGAATTGTTCATCGATAGCTTTTAGCAAGTCTCGGACATTTTCATGCTGGTCAACAGAACCACGTATGCCAGCAGTTATCTTAGTTTTGATAAATATCACGCTGAGCCGATTGGATCGCTCCCATCGCTCATATAACGTGATCTCAGTCAGAGTGCTGGTATCAGTGACTATAGGTGGTTCGTCTTTTTCTAATAGCATAATCAATATCCATCCACCATAAATGGAGGAGAACCCTCTCCTTCCATATTTTATAGTTATCACCATTAAGTTCGAGAATATCACATCGAATATCAAAGAAATTAACAGTTTGAGAAACTGCATAAAATCAAACATGCTTATGTCAAAATTTGAAGCTTAATAGACTAAATTATATGTTTTACCAATGTGAAACATGCCAAAAATATGAATCTCATGACATAAAAATTGCCTGTGGGCTAAATTCTTAATTCAAATAGATTCATATGGTCTTTATGATAAAACTATCAAATTATATTCCAATTCATAATCCCTGTGGGTAAATTATGAAAATAATCTAATATTTTATCCTAATTAATTATATTAAATATAATAAAAGATCCTGTGGGATAACAATTATTATACGAAATATAATCAATCACAATATGATGTCTAATTACTTATGTGATCCTTATTTTAACTTTATATATAATTTTAATTAATTAAGAATGCTGTGGCTAATTCTTAATTAATTAAGATTATATAGATCACTAGACATTTTATACATAAAAAATTTGCTCATAAGCATAATTTAATATAACTAAATATGCATACATAATATGAGCATTTTATCGACTAAAAATGTTGAAAATGATATTTCCTCATGATTTTCAATAAAATATATCAAGAAGTTTCCAAGAAGAAATCAAAATCAAATCATTTTCATGACATAAAAATGAAAACTTTTTCATATCAAGGCAGAGGTCATTCGGGCTCTGATACCAAATGTAAGAAATTTTAATGAAGCCAACTTGTGTTTCTAAATCATTGTAATAGAAATATAATAAAACTAATGCAGAAACGAAATAACGTACCTCCAGCCATTGTCGCCAAGAATTTATGCAGAGGTTTCTTCTTGAACTTTGGTTCTTCTCGGCTCAGAACTCTCGCTTTAGATGGTGTAGGAAAGCCCTTCGCTTCAAAGAGATGATTGAGCCAAGAGACCAAAATCCTCATGTATATATAGATGTTCTCCCATCAAGAACATTTATCATCACCAACTCATAACGATCAAGAATTAATTCAAATTTGTAACGTTTGGACCATAACGAAGAACTTAATGATATTAAATATTTAATTTAATAATAACGATTTCATGCATTAAGAATAAGAAACTGAAATCATTTAAACCATAATAAATGAAGAAATTCATGATAATAAATTATGAATCTTAATGAAAACGGTTATGTTAATAATAACCGTTACAGGAGCAGGATGTTCCGATTCACTCAAAGCTGGAAATTTTGAACAATAATTTGAAAGAGTTGCTAAAAGAAAGAATGGCAGACGCAAGGAAATGATTATGGATCTGAGATCTTAGTTAGCTGGTTTTCAGAAGCAAATCTGCCATGCTCCAGGTTCCATTTTGCTCAAGAACGAGCAGATTAAAATAAGCAAACTGATGACAGAGGAGGAGTTCTTAGACAGCAATCTACTACTCAACAAATGTATCAAAATTAGAACAACACACTTGGTTGCCTGTTGGGGAGACAATGGTTTCAGCATAAGCCAGGATTGGAATGCAATCAGAATCAAAATGCAGCCTGTTAGATGGCATTACTCTTAACACATGATATTATTTTCGGGCTTGTTATTCACGGAAATCTTCTCACTCATGATGAGATGGTCATGTTTGGTGTACTACTGCACATGTCTAAATGTGTCTTCACTGGCACGAATGGACAATGTGTCTTGACTTAGTATTAGATATGGTAAGAAACTCGAATAAGAAACGACTATTCATAGGCGAAACTAAATAGTACGTAATGACATAGAGTTGTCACTAGACTATGTCTTACATGTACCATTGGTATAATTCAAAATTATATTAGGCCTCCATGAATACATTTCCTGGTTCATAACAATACCTCGGTAGTTGAAGTTTCTCATATAACCAAACAACTTTTTTTATTTCATTTGGACATAGAAACATAGAATTAGAAGACAAAGAATGACAACAAAGTTTTAGCAAATATCTTTAATCATAATAAACACTACTTATTGGAAACTAGAAAAAATAATTTATATGATTTTTCATCAAAATCAGCTATTCATGGATTTTAAGATGGCTTGAATAAACAGTGGACAAAATAAAAAGAATCAAGACAATATGTAGATAACAAGCATATCAATTCTTTTGGTTACTTGTTAAACATTTTCTTTGAAAAATTCTATAGAAAAGACTCCTCATCACTCGGTTCACTACTTCTATTTTGTATAACTATACTTATCTTTGAATCATGGTTGCATGACATCTGGCTTGACGAACAAGATGAATTAAATCACTCTTTTGTTGTCTTCTTAAAAGCTTTCAATGCCAATAGTCTTTGGCTCATTTGGAAACACTGAAAGGATTGCTATTTTCGTAATCCTCAATGTCAAATCGGATCCATATGGTGCAAGGCGATTGGTCTTACTCTAGAATCCAAGACCATCCTTGAAGAGATTTTCCTGCCCATCCCACTCTCCCTTTTCTCCACATCCAACCCTTTGGGTCTTCACCAGCAACCCACCCTCGCAACACACCTACACCCTATTCTGTAATGGCTCTTTTGATTCTTTTTCTTCTCTTGTTGGTATTGGGTTTCTCGTTATGAATCAATGGGATAGCAAAATTATTACAAGCTATAAAAATCACCACCTATCTAGTGCCCTAAAGGACGAATGTTATGCCATAACATTCCATGCCTCAAGGTTGCTCAACAAAACCAACTCACATGGCTTAAATCGACACGGACTCTAAAGTCTGAATCTCTTGATCATTTCATGTGATAAGATATATTTTAGGTTCAGGATACATCACGATCGATGTCACGTCATGCTACAGTCAAGTCAGCAAGAGGAGTACCCCCATGCGCTGAGCTAGAGACCATACCAAGATGCTGCTCGGTATGTCCCATCCCGGTAAGCCAGGGACGATGCCGTATGGCATCGTTCCGTGCACCTCGGAACGACGACCGTATAAAGGTACTATCTCAACTCTCGAGGATCAGTCGCCACGGCAAAACTGCGTACGATCGACCCTTGTACAGTAGTATAAAAACCCATAGTTGGCATCCAACCCAGGAGAGAGAGAAAAAGGCAGAACCCCACACTAACTTACTGATCGAGGGGCCATAGTCGGTGATCATCCGACGAGGCCTTCTGTGCAGGAGAGCGATCATCCTCGAAGCAAGATCATCTCGATCAAGAGAGGTCGCCTCCCCCTGACGCACCGACCATCATCCCGGTGGAGAGTCGTCATCCAACGTCTTGAACAAGAGCCACCTACCAGCTTCCTGACCTCGGCAACCAACCTGCATGGCCGAAGATGCCCGACATCGACCCGTGAACCAAACCGTGCTGACTCACCAGTCACGGTGCATCTGTTCACTAACATATTTAGCACTAAAAGAAGGGCCATGTCGTAGGAGCATTTCGCAGGAGCTCTCCCCAAGGGAGAACCACCAGCTGACCACCCTTCCGTCAGACCCGAAGACCAGCCCCTCCCTGTCCTCCGAGATGGGGTAATTCCGACCTTGATGCTAGATCTCTATTGGCGCCTATTCAACGACACAGGGTTGTCGCCCCCCGGACTTACCACCGGACCCTCGGCCATGTCGCCCGAGGCATTCCACGGCCTGACCAAGCAAGTATAGGCAATGGCGGGGATGATGCAGATGATCATCCCACTCATTCCCTAGATCGTGCGGCTAGCGACTCTCCCGATTGACCCGACATGACAAAGGCCGAGTAGGGAGCAGGTCGGGATGGGAGAAGCCCGAGAGCAGATGACAGATCCAAGATGTCCACCCGAGCATGTACCCGCACCCTACCGAATCACTCTGCCCCACTTCAAACCTGACACCATATCGTTCGACTCAATGGATGACTCGTTCAGGATCCAGTTGTCCCGGGTCAACCGGCGCTTGGACGAGTTCCAGAAGTCGCGGGGTGAGTCGGGCGAAGGCAGCTTGGGTGGATCCCTTTTTACTCAAGAAGTATAGGACAAGCCTATACCTCTCTACTTTAGGCTGTCGGCATTGGAGACGTATGACGGCGGTTCCGATCCCGCAAAGCACGTCACTGCATTTCGGGCTCAGATGGCCTTCTATGGCACCTCCGATGCACTAATGTGTTGGGCATTCTCGACCACCTTCAGGGGATCGGCATGAGCATGGTTCAGCCGGCTATGCCCGTCCTCGATCTTGTCTTTCGATAAGCTCACCAGGGAGTTCGAGCAGAATTTCCTCGCTAGCGTACGACCCAGGCCTTCCATGGCCACCTTGCTCGTGTTATCCTAGTGCGAAGATGAGTCGCTCTGTCAGTTTGTGGCATGTTTCACCATTGAAATCTGGGGATTCCCGGATGCTCATCCTTCTTTAATCATGCATACGTTTCTGATGGGTTTGAAGTCTTCAAGGTTCTTTTGGTCGTTGATCGAGAAGCTACCATTAACCATCCTCGAGATGCTCCAGTGCGCCAACCAATACATTATCGCTAAAGCTCTAGTGGCAGGAAGGTGCATGGACGGGAAGAGGCCAAGGGCGAAACAATCCCGAAGTACGACCTCAGCAGCCCCGGTGTAGCCCCACCGGAGACCCGACCGATAAGAGCTACTGCTCCCGAGGCCCCCACCTCTCCCTCTGAACGCATCTCGTACTGAGATCTTCCTCCAAATTAGGGAGAAGGGCCTCTTACGATAGCCCACCCCCATGAAAGCTACTCACAAAGACCAGTCCAAATATTGTAGGTTCCATTAGGACTATGACCATGACACGGAAGACTGTCATGACCTCTAGAATCCAATCGAGGACCTGATCCAAAAAGGTCACCTCGGGCGCTATCTCAAGGAACTCCAGGAAGCAACTCCACATCACAGGGTACCCGTCGAAAGGCAGATCAACGTCATCTTTGGAGGACCGATAGCTGGCAGCAACAGCTCAATGGAGAGGAAGGCCTACGCCTGAAGCTCAGTCGAGAAACGTCCCCGACTTGGGCTCGAGCCTGAAATCACTTTCAGAGCCAAAGAGGTCGAGTGCTCCCATCACGATGATGCTTTGGTGATCTCTATTCGGATTGCCAATGCTCGGGTCAAAAGAGTAATGGTTGACACTAGGAGCTCTACCGACATGCTATGCCTCGATGCCTTTAAGAAGCTCGGCTTGACCAAGAAGGACCTCACCCCCATGGCATCAACACTCACTAGGTTCATGGGGGATTCCATCTCCCCACTCAGGACCACCACCCTCCCTATCACCATCGGGGAAGAGCCGAGAGCGAAGACGATAATGACTACCTTCATGGTAGTCGATCTACCCTTGACCTACAACGTCATCCTTGGCTGACCGATGCTCAACAAGTTGAAAGAGGTGGTATCCACCTACCATCGGGCCATCAAGTTTTCAACTTCGGTAGGGATCGGGGAATTCCGAAGCGATCCGGGAGAGTCAAGGCGATGCTATCTTATGGCGGTTACTCTCCTAGAGAGGTCACGCCCTCGTCAAGTCCCCGATCCCAATGAGGGACCCGTGGCACCAATGCAGTTGGAGCCCCCCGAGTAACTCACCGAAGTACCCCTAAAAAGGAACCAGCCCGATCTGACCGTGAAAGTCGGGATGACACTCCCCGAAGCAGATCAGCTCCAGCTTATCGATTTCCTGAGGAAAAATGCAGATGTGTTCACATGGTCCCCTGAGGAGATGCTCGGGATTGACTTGGGGGTGACCCAACACCAGCTCAACATCGACTCCGAGGCTAGGCTGGTGAAGCAAAGGCCAAGGAAGTTCACTCCCGACTAGCAGAAGGTGATCCGCAATGAGGTCAACTGCCTTAAAAGGGTAGGATTTATTACCGAGGTGAAATACCCTCGATGCCTATCGAATGTAGTCCTCGTTAAGAAACCCAATGGAAGCTGGAGGATGTGCGTTGATTACACCGATCTCAACCGGGCATGCCCCAAAGACTGCTATCCACTTTCTAGGATAGACCAATTAGTCAACGCCACTACAGGCTATGAACTTCTTATGTTTATGGACGTATTCTCGAGCTACAACCAAATCCAGATGGCACCTCAAGATCAAGAGAACACCGCCTTCATCACCAACAGAGGAGTGTATTGTTATAAAGTGATGCCCTTTGGTCTAAAGAACGTTGAGGCGACTTATCAAAGAATTGTCGACAAGATGCTTAAGCACCAACTCGAGAAAAAGATGGAAGTATATGTGGATGACATGATCGTAAAGAGCAAGAGTGCAAGCATGCACTTGGCTGACCTAGCAGAGACGTTCCAAATGCTTAGGCGGTTCAACATATGCCTAAACCCCACAAAGTGTGCCTTCGGGGTCAGCTCGGGGAAGTTCCTCGATTTCATCATCCACCAGAGAGGGATAGATGCCAACCCGGAGAAGGTTTAGGCCATAACCAAGATGCATCCCCCCCACTTGATCAAGGAGGTACAGCGCCTCGCCAGGAGGTTAGCAGCACTCAGCAGTTTCGTGTCACTATCAGGCGACAAATGCCTCCAATTCTTCTAGGCTCTGTGGCAAGCCAACAACTTCACGTGGACCCTAGAATGTGAAGAAGCCTTCGAAAAGTTGAAGGCGTGCCTCGCTCGCTTACCCCGACTCACCTCGCCCGAGCTAGGCGAAACTCTCGGTCTCTACCTGGCGGTGTTGGTGTGGGCGATCAGCTCAGTGTTAGTTCAGGAAACACCACTAACACAATAACCTATCTATTATGTCAGCCACATCCTCATCGGGCCCGAGGTGCGGTATTCCCCAATCGAGAAGCTGACCCTCACACTGATGAAGACGACCCGAAAGCCGCGACCATATTTCCAAGCTCACATAATCAAAGTGATTACTGACCAACTGTTGTGGCAAATCCTTTCCAGATTTGACACGTCGGGTAGAATGCTGCGGTGGTCGGTCGAGCTCAACGAATTCGACATTCAGTACTCCCCCATAACCGCCATCAAAGCTCAGGTACTGGCTGACTTCATCTCCGAGCTAACTCCTGAACACCATGCTATTAGACAGGAGAACAATGAGAGCACATGGACCCTGCATATAGATGGCTCATCCACTATCGAAGTAGTTAGGGTCAGACTTATCCTCAAAGGCCCCTTTGGAGAAACCTACGAGAGATCGCTCTGATTACAATTCTAAGCCACCAATAATGAGACCGAGTATGAGGTGCTACTTCATGGCCTGCGCCTCACTTTGGAGATGCATGTGAGTAACCTCAAAGTCTTTAGCGATTCCCAGCTAGTGACGTGACATGTCAACCGGAGCTACGAAGCCCAGGACCCAACAATGGCATTATACCTGACAGAGGTGAAGCGACTCGCCCATCGCTTCAACCGCCTCTCGGTCGCTAGAATACCTCGGGCACAGAACATGCGGGTTGATGCGTTAGCCAGATCAGCCTCCGCTCGTAGCCTAGCAGCGACCCCGACAACTGAATCCATAACGGCACCATCAATACCAACTCATGAGGTCACCGAAACGGAGGTGCCGCTAAACTGGATGGAAGAGATCCTCCGTTTCAAGAAGGATGGGACGAAGCCCGATGTCCCGGTGGTTGGAAGACGACTAAGACGAACCGAAGCCTAGTACTGCATCGTCGGCAAAAAGCTATACTGTAGGGATTTCTCTCAACCTCTCTTGCACTGTCTCACGCCATCAGAAGCCAAGATGGTCCTAGCTGAACTCCATGAGGGGATTTGTGGGGAGCACATCGGGGGACGAACCTTAGACTTCAAGACTCTCAAACAGGGGTATTACTGGCTGACCATGCGCTAGGACACCATGTCATATGTGCAGTGGTGCCAACAGTGTCAAAGGCACACCCGATTGCAACACTAGCTAGCGGTCCCTCTTACCCCACTGGAGGTGGCCTGGCCTTTCGCCCAATGGGGACTTGATCTCCTCGGGCCTTTTCCTCCAGCTTTGAGATAACAACGCTTCCTTATAGTGGGGGTCAACTACTTCACGAAGTGGGTTGAAGCCGAACCCTTGGCCTCCATCATCGAGAAACAAGTTCAAAGCTTCACATGGAAGAACATTATCACCCAATTCGGGATCTCGAGGGCTATCATCACTGACAACGTAGCTCAATTCAACAATGCTAAGTTCAAGGCCTATTGCCAGTCATATGGGATACAGTTGAAGTTCAGTTCGGTTGCACACCCCCAAACTAACGACCAGACCGAAGTAATGAATCAGACGATTCTGGAGGGCCTCAAGAAGAGGGTCTCGGGCGCGCATGGAGCCTGGGTGGACAAGCTCCCTAGAGTCCTATGGGCAATGTGAATGACTCCCAAAACTGCATCGGGAGAGTCTCCATTTAGCCTAGCGTTTGGGACCGAAGTGGTCCTCCCACCCGAGATGGTGTTTTTGACCCTACGCACCTCCAACTACAAAAAAGAAGACTCCGAGGAGGGCCTACGTGCAAACCTAGATCTCCTCGAAGAAAAAAGAGCCAAGGCACACCTACATACCTTAGCATACAAGAAGGCTACGGCTCGGATATACAACCGTAAAGTTCGTCCGCGATCGATCAAGATTAGGGACCTCATCCTTCGAAAGGTAAAGGTGAGCGGATGTTAGGATCAAGAGCACTAAGAGGGGGGGGGGGGGGTGAATTAGTGCAGCGAAAATCTTTCGACTATAAAAAAACGTTCGAACGATAAAAATGATTTCGGTGTGAAAGCCGATTCTAAGATTACTTTAACTTAAGATCAAGAGAGATGACGTTAAAGTCAATCTATGAAGGCAGTTTGCAGTTATGATGAAAACCAGAATATAAGCGCAAACTGAAATATGACGTTCGTACGAAGAAACTAATTTAAATCTAAATGCTGATTCGTAAATCACTTGATTAGGCGAGATGCAGTTTAAGCAAGGATATAAAGGCAGTTTGTAGTTAAGATAGAAATCAAAACGTAAACGCAAACTAAAATATGATGATTATATGAAAAAACAGATTTACGTCTAAACGCTGATTCGGAAAGTGCAAAGCTTGAAACACGATCGTATATGCGCAGAAAGCAGTAAGCTTTAGAGGAGGTTTGTAGTAAAGATAATATGCTCAAGGTAAATGCAAACCAAGATTTAGAGTGGTTCGGTCAATCTTGACCTACTCCACTTTTGGCTTCCTCCACCGATGAGATCACCGACGTCAACTAGAGGCCTTCCTTCAATAGGCGAAGGCCAATCACCCTTTTACAGTTTTATTCCTTTTGACGAGCTTAGGAGACAACCCTTACAGAATTTTTTCTCCTCTCTTTACAGCTCAGAACTTGGAAGAAAAGAGGGAGAAGAACTTTTGGCCTTTACAACAATTTTGAGCTCTAAAAATCACAGAACAAGATCAAGATTTCGGTGTGTATTCTGTGTTTTTTCAATGCTGAATGGGTGGGGTATTTATAGGCCCAAACCCAGTTCAAATTTGGAGCTCAAAATTGTCAATTCCCGAAATTTCGGGATCAGGCGGTTGCACCTCCTGACTGGAGCGGTTACACCGCTTGGCAGAGCTCGAAGACTGAGCCTCTGGGCGGTGCCACCTCCTGTCAGGGGCGGTTGCACCTCCTGCCAGAGCTCGAAGACTGAGCTCAGGCGGTGCAACCTCCTGACTGAGGCGGTTGCACCGCTCAGCCAGTGCTCGGAGACCGAGCCCAAGCGGTGCCACCTCTTGTCAAGGGAGGTTGCACCGTCCAGTCTCGCTAGGAGACTGAGCCCAGGCGGTGCCACCGCCTAGCTGGAGCGGTTGCATCTCCTAGTCTCGCTCGGAGACTGAGCCCAAGCGGTGCAACCTCCTGCCTTGGGCAGTTCAACTGCCTGGCAGAAATCAAGGTCCGAATGGGTTGATCCATTCGGCCCAATTTGGGTTTTTCAAGGGCCCAATTGCCCCAAGATTAAGTTAATGGGATCACCTCCCATTTCCAACTTAATCATTGTGCTAACTACGATATTCCCTAAGACATTTATTGCAACTTGCTCCGGTGCGTCAATCGCTTCTTTCGGCGAGCTTCTAGCGAACTTCCACCGATCATCCAATGAACCCTCGGTGATGCTCCTACGGACTTCCGGAAAACTCCTGGACTTGTGAAGAACCACTTGGTGAGTTCCGATGAGCTTCTTTGGCAAGCTCATGGACTTCTCGGATTTGTTCCCGCAGAACCTCCGACGACTATTCGAACTTCCTTCGAACTCTCGAACTCCCAACGTGATCATTGTCTTGACTCCGGCGCAACTCTTGCTGCATGTCTTATTTTCATCGTAGTTAATCCTGCATACTTATCTCAACATATAGATTAGATAACAAATGACAATTGACTTTATCATCAAAATCCGAGATTCAACAATCTCCCCCTTTTTGATGATGACAATCAATTGATAATGGAGTTAACCTTAACTCCCCCTGTCTATATGCCATACTTGAGATAAGTCATTTTAGAATTCAAAACCTTTGAATTCAAGAGACATATTGATAAGTTAAAATCATTTAAACTTATCAATACTCCCATCATGATTCCCATCATGATGTATCTCTCTGAAGATGATGTCAAGGCTTGACATTCATTTTCAAATTTTATATTACATGCTTGAATGATGGTAATAGTAGCAATTCATCATATTGTAAGATATCAACATGTAAATCTGCGAAGTAAGATTTTGATATCATTACATGATGCACACATTTCAAATGTTTTAGCAATTATTGCATTTCATCACTTGGTAAGATATCAATACGTAAAATTACGATGCAAGTTTTTTTGTTTGATATCTTGACATGATACTAACAAGGCATAATGCAAATTATAGCAATCATAGCATCTCTTGGTGATGCAAGCATGACATTAATACTCATATATTTCTCCCCTTTTGTCATCAACAAAAAGCATAGTAATTGTGATACCAGGAGAACAATATAAGTAAATTTTGAGCATAAGTGTGATAGTCATTCATGCCTTTACTAGGTTCAAGTTATTTTCCAATAGTAAGTGATAGGAAATCAATTGTACAAGCATGATATGTAGATCACTTTGAATACTTCTTCCTTTTTATTTGTTATAATCTTTTTGCATGAAGGAGGAAGGCCATTTGTGATGCCAGCTATTTGTGAGTTTACTTTAAGTGAAGTTAAAACCGATGAGAGATTAAATCATGCTTCAGGTATCAAGATATGTGTGTGAAACAACTCTTTGCAAGTAAAAACACTATCATCCATATTTCAAGATGGAATTCATAAGCAGGAATCATTTCATCAAATCCATTTTAGAAAAATATTTTTCACATATAAGTGTATGAGAAAATCCGATTTTTAGGATACCAATTGTTAAGCAAATCCAAACATGAAATGAACACTTTCATGCATTCGGACAAGACTATGCTACAGATTTTCAAATACAATCATGAAGACAAAACATGCTTACTGTTACGGAAATTTTTGTATTCAGCACATAATTTCCAATATGTTATTTTGGCATGTAATGGCAATCAAGTGATTTGATCATTCAATTAAGTCCGAAAAATAATTTTAACTAGTTTATGTATTCGGACACATCAACATTCCTAATTCTATTCTTATGAAATTAAATTGTTCTTCACTTAGAGGTTTTGTAAAAATATCAGCTAATTGATGTTTAGTATCAATGAACTCTATGATTACATCATGATTAGTACCATGATTTCGTATAAAGTGATGTCTAATATCAATATGTTTTGTTCTTGAGTGTTGTATAGGATTCTTTGTTAGGCATATTGCACTTGTGTTATCACATTTAATGGGAATATTTTTAAGATGAACTTCATAATCTTCTAAGGTGTTTTTCAACCATACAACTTGTGCACAGCATGCACTTGCTACAATATATTCAGCTTCGGTTGTTGATAGTGCAACCGAGTTTTGTTTCTTAGATGACCAGGAAACAAGGGCATGTCGTAAAAATTGACATGTTCCTGATGTGCTTTTTCTATCTAGTCTACAGCCAGCAAAGTCCGCATCAGCATAAGTGATTAACTCAAGATTCTCTAATTTTGGGTACCATAATCCTAGATTTGTGGTACCATTAAGATATCTAAGTATTCTTTTAAGTGCTTTGAGATGAGATATCTTAGGGTTTGATTGAAATCTGGCACATAGTCTTACACTGAACATGATATCTGATCTAGTTGTAGTGAGGTAAAGTAAACTTCTTATCATACCCCTATAAGTTTTTTGATCGAAGCTTTCTCCACTTTCATCGATTTCTAACTTAGTGGAGGTGCTCATAGGAGTGTTAATAGCTTTTGAGTTATTTATATTAAACTTTTTTAGCAAATTCATAGCATATTTAGTTTGACTAATAAAGATGCCATTGCAAAGTTGTTTGATTTGTAAGCCTATGAAGAATGTTAATTCTCCCATTAAACTCATTTCGAATTCAAGACTCATAGTTTTAGCAAAAGATTCACAAAGAGATTCATTCGTAGAACCGAAGATAATATCATCAACATAAATCTGAACAATGAGAAAATCATTTTCAAAACTCTTGATGAACAATGTAGTATCAACCTTGCCTTTTTTGAAATTATTTTCAATAAGAAAAGAACTAACTCTCTCATACCAAGCCCTCGGAGCATGTTTTAAACCACAGAGAGCTTTAGTTAATCTAAACACATGATTAGGGAGGCTATTATTTTCAAATCCAGGAGGTTGTTCAACATAGACTTCTTTGAAAATAAAGCCATTAAGAAAAGTGCTTTTAACATCCATTTGAAACAACTTAAAATTATTACTACTAGCATAGGCAAGGAGCATCCTTATGGCTTCTAATCGAGCCACAGGAGCAAAGATTTCTTCGTAATCGATATCTTTTTCTTGGTTGAAACCTTTGGCCACTAATCTAGCCTTGTTTCTAACTACGATACCATATTCATCTTGCTTGTTTCTAAAAACCCATTTAGTACTAATAACTAAATGGTCATTTGGCTTAGGAACAAGCTTCCACACCTCATTTCTCTTAAATTGATTTAATTCATCTTGCATTGCGATAATCCATGAATCATCTTTCATGGCTTCATCAACACATTTGGGTTCAATTTGGGAGAGAAAAGTGGCGTTGGAACAAAATTTTTAAGAGAAGAACGTGTTTGAACCCCCTTTGATGTGTCTCCTAAGATTAGCTCCTTAGTATAAGCATCTACATACTTCCAATCCTTGGATAAGGATGTTTCAGAAGTGGATGCATCCAAGTTGCTAGTTGGAGATGGGGTTTCATTTAAATTCAAGGAATCATAATTAACATCATCATCAAAATCGTTTTTCCTAATTTCAAAAATCTCATTTAAGACAACATGAATGGATTCTTCAATAATTAAAGTTCTTTTATTGAAGATACGAAAAGCTTTAGAAACCGAAGAATAACCAAGAAAGATTCCTTCATCGGATTTAGCATCAAATTTTCCTAAGTTATCTTTTTCATTCAAGATAAAACACTTACACCCAAAGACTTTAAAATATGAAACATTGGGTTTTTTGTTGTTCCATAACTCATAGGGAGTTTTGGTGAGTAAGGGTTTTACTAGAACTCTATTCACAATATAGCATGCAGTATTTACGAGTTCGGCCCAATAATATTTGGGTAAGCTATGTTCATTTAACATGGTTCTTACCATTTCATGTAAATTTCGATTTTTTCTTTCTAATACTCCATTTTGTTGAGGATTTCTAGGAGTAAAGAAATTATGGTTGTATCCATTGAGTTCACAAAATTCTTGGAAATCATGGTTTTGAAATTCACCACCATGATCACTTCTAATTGACGAAATCATAGAACCCTTCTCATTCTGAACAAGTTTACAAAATTTGGTAAAATATCTAAAGCATTCATTTTTTTGTTTTAAGAAATAAGTCCATGTGTATCTGCTATAGTCATCCACAATGATGAAGGCGTATTTGCTACATCTTGCTTGGATCGGAGCGGCACTAAGAGGGGGGGTGAATTAGTGCAGCGGATTAAAACTTCGGTTTTGGAAAAATCTTTCGTATGATAAAAATAATGTTTCGTTTGAAACCGTTTTAATTGTGTTGAAAGCATACGTAATAAGATGAGGGCAATGAACTTAGCAAAGTAAAGGTTTGCAGAAAGATAAATGCATAAACATAAACGCAAACCAGAGATTACGTCGATTTTAAAGTGGTTCGGTCAAATGACTTACATCCACTTGCGAGGCCCCTCTTCGATGAGGCTCCCACCTTCCACTAGCAAATCTCTTGAAAGGGAAGGGTAAATACCCCTCTTACAACTCTTTATAAGCGGTTCACTCTCTTACAAATTTTTAGCAAGAAAGAAGGAGGTGAACATTAGCAAAATGAAAACAATATTAGCTAGGACTTTTTAAAGGCCTTTCTCTCAAACACTTGCTGCTCAAAAAGTTGTTATCTCAGTTGAGATTTGAGGGGTATTTATAGGCCTCAAGAGGATTCAAATTTGGGCTCCAAATTTGAATTCTCATGGAGTTCCCGATGCTGGCGGTGCCACCGCCTATCACTGTCAAACGTTGACAGTGCTGGGCGGTGCCACCGCCCAGCCCAGGCGGTGCTACCGCCCAGCTCTCGGGCACTGGGCGGTGCCACCGCCCAGCCTAGTGCTAGTCATAGGTGCCGAGCAAGCCAATCACGTGAGTGATGGTACATGTGACTTGATACAGAATCTTTTTGCTTATTATATTTTGGCGTATATCACTTTATAACTATTGCATATGTGCATATATATATATTGTGATGTCCTTAGATTTGTGCAATGGGAATCGGATCGTGATGAGATCACGATAATGAGATCGATTCACCTTTAAACACATATCCTAAATAATCCCGGTCATAGGTTACTCGAGAGGGACATCATGATAACCGGATAGACTAGTGTGCTATATACCCGTCCATATGATGGATGCAGCTGGTCTCATAGCTGCTCGTGTAGGGACACTAGGGATACAATACAGGTGCTCATTGGAGAATGAGTTCACTGATTGATCCGCTTACGGAATGCTGAATGGTTGATGATGCCTTATTGTTAGACAGCGATTCTGTAGTCCTAGTGGTGTATCTGGTCCTTAGACTTGAGACACCAAGGATGTCCTGTATGAGTGCTCCACTCTTTGATACCAGACTTATAGGTTTGGTTGTCCCAGATCTAGCACAGCTGGTCATTGGGAGTGGTAGTCGACCTTACGAGGGCTATTGAGTGTCGACAGAGGATCATCCACTCTCGGCGTCATGAGAGGAATATCCCATGTGTTCTTGCTCAGACAAATCCCTAGCCAGGGTCATTCGGGTTGAGAGAGAAAGAGTTCTCCGGGAGAATCCGATTATAGCGAGACTTGAGTAGAAACCGTATGGGTCTGACAGCACCATGCTCGATATACGGTCTCTGGGATATTAGATGGATGAGGGACTATAGGTACATGGTAACTAAGGACAGACAGGTCCAATAGATTGGATTCCCCTGTATCGTCTGGGGACTACGGCGTAGTGGCCTAGTACGTCCGTAGTCGATGAGTCGAGTGAATTATTACAGAGATAATAATTCACTGAGTTAGAAGGAGTTATGACAGGTATGACTCACGGCCTGCTTGATATTGGGCCTAGAGGGTCACATACATATGGTAGGCATTGCGATGAGTAGAGGTTCGGATATGAGATATCCGACGGAGCCCTTGTTTTATTGGATGCAGATCCAATACCCACTAGGGAAGGACCCATTAGGGTTTGACATGGGATCTCTATAAATAGGAGGGATTCACAACCTCATAGACTAGAGTCTTTGCTTGCCCTTCCTATTCTCCTCTCCCTCTCCACCTCAGAGTAGGCCTGGAGTTTTGAGGAGCGTCGTTGCAACCCTGCTGTGTGGATCACCGCTAGAGAGGAGGATGCTTGACCTCCTTCACCCTCTCCTAAGGATCTGCAAGGAAACAGGGATATACGATCTCCCTAGGTAACACAATCTCTATACGCAGTTTTGTGTTTTGCGGATTTCTGCGCACCAATCTTCACACGACGACAAACATCTTTTTGGGAATCGGGGATTTTTGTTTTCTTGTTCTTCCGCTGCGCATATGATGTCACCCCCCATGATTTCCCAACACCTAGGCGGTGCCACCGCCTACAGTATTTTCAACCCACTAGTTGGTTGTCCCAGATCTAGCACAGCTGGTCATTGGGAGTGGTAGTCGACCTTACGAGGGCTATTGAGTGTCGACAGAGGATCATCCACTCTCGGCGTCATGAGAGGAATATCCCATGTGTTCTTGCTCAGACAAATCCCTAGCCAGGGTCATTCGGGTTGAGAGAGAAAGAGTTCTCCGGGAGAATCCGATTATAGCGAGACTTGAGTAGAAACCGTATGGGTCTGACAGCACCATGCTCGATATACGGTCTCTGGGATATTAGATGGATGAGGGACTATAGGTACATGGTAACTAAGGACAGACAGGTCCAATAGATTGGATTCCCCTGTATCGTCTGGGGACTACGGCGTAGTGGCCTAGTACGTCCGTAGTCGATGAGTCGAGTGAATTATTACAGAGATAATAATTCACTGAGTTAGAAGGAGTTATGACAGGTATGACTCACGGCCAGCACGATATTGGGCCTAGAGGGCACACACATATGGTAGGCATTGCGATGAGTAGAGGTTCGGATATGAGATATCCGACGGAGCCCTTGTCTTATTGGATGCAGATCCAATACCCACTAGGGAAGGACCCATTAGGGTTTGACACGGGATCTCTATAAATAGGAGGGATTCACAGCCTTATAGGCTAGAGTCTTTGCTTGCCCTTCCTATTCTCCTCTCCCTCTCCACCTCAGAGTAGGCCTGGAGTTTTGAGGAGCGTCGTCGCAACCCTGCTGTGTGGATCACCGCTAGAGAGGAGGACGCTTAACCTCCTTCACCCTCTCCTAAGGATCTGCAAGGAAACAGGGATATACGATCTCCCTAGGTAACACAATCTCTATACGCAGTTTTGTGTTTTGCTGATTTCTACGCACCAATCTTCGCACAACGACGAACATCTTTATGGGAATCGGGGAATTTTGTTTTCTTGTTCTTCCGCTGCGCATATGATGTCGCCCCCCATGATTTCCCAACAGTGGTATCAGAGCCAGGTTGTTCGTGCGAATGATTGGTTTTGAACTACGTGTGTTGTGTTTAGGAAGAATTTTGACGTCAAAATCGTTGACGCAAAAGCGAGAAAGGGTAGCAACAGTTGCTGCCCTCGATCTACGTGCGTGAAGCGCAGCCGAAGGCGGGCAGCATAGGGGCTGCGTCTGCAGTAGCCGGCCGGCGGCCTGCTTGCAGCAGCCTTGCTGCCGGCGGGGCTGGCAGCCCATGGGCAGAGGCGCCGCAGGGCCGCGGCGCTTACCGCCGCAAGGAAGCGGCACCTACGGAGGCAGGAGCGCAAGCAGGGGAGCCCACCTACAGCGGTAGCGCCGCCAGCAGGCGTGCCCTCGCCCCGCCGCACAGGCCGCCGCCAGTAGGGTGGCGGCGGCGGCGGCAGCAAAGGATAGTAGGGCATTAGGGTTTTCTAGGAAAAAGACAATTTTACCCCTCGAAATTTAAGAAATTCCAGTTTCTATCTTTTGTCCAAATTACAAAAATACCCTTAGGAATTGAGAAATTCCCTACATGTCCCTGATTTCAGAAAAATATTAATTAATTAAAAGGTTTAGTTGATTATTATTTTTATTATTATCTAGTAGTCTTACATGATGATGATTATTTATACATGTGATGTATGATGTGTGGACGGATGATCATGGACCGTGTGATGTGTGTACTTGTGATTATTATTATTGAGGTCTGCGAACCTCCATTATATTTCTCGTTTATTGTCTGGCCTGCGTGCCTATGATTAAGTTGTAATCACATGATGAGGCGCAGCGGGAGCGTGGATGCGATAACGGGACCCACGAGACGGACGATCGTGATGCATGGAGATGCATCAAGATGTCGACGGAATCGACGAGGACGAGATGGACGATCACAGGGCATGGAGATGCACCGTTACACACATAGATCTTGATGTGAGTGATTAGGCCTACTGGCTCGGGCCTAATCATATTAGGTTGTGGTCCATGATCATATGGTGTGATTGCTTATACACATACTAGATAAGTATATATATTTGCATGCGATGTAGATATATATTAAATATGTATATGTGTGACATGTCATATTAGGAGACCAAATCTTAGAAACATCTCTCGATAATATTAAGTCGGTAAACGTGAGGCAATTAGATTGACCCACGTGGCCTTCCATCGTTATAAGTAGGAACCGATTCCCGGTGTAGGTTGAGTTGGTCGAGTCCCTCGAGACTCACCTATATCGCGATTCGCTATCTTGCTTACGACATAGAGATGTCACCGGTGACCTGAGGGCATTGTATACTTGGTCGAGTCCCTCGAGGGTATATCATCAAATCATACTCATTTTGTAACAAAGGTGTTGACTTAACCGAGCATCATGGTTGGTCGAGTCCCTCGAGGCCATGGTGATTCGGAGGCCGAACAGGACGGGAATCACAAGGAGTTGTGATCGGCAAGAGTTGCCTACCTTTTAGGCTTAGTGTGATTGGTCGAGTCCCTCGAGGTTACACTAAGACGCTGATTGGATCTTGATCCCCACTAGAAGTCTGCCGGAGACTTCCGTTTCACGTGCTGAGGGTGTCGCGTGACTCATTAGTAAAATAGTGGGAGCATATTAAGATAGAAGTCTATATCTTGAGAGTTTATTTCTTGCAAAATCTGCATGTTATTCATTTTTGCTGCATCTTTATTTTCAGAAAATGTCGCTTTTAAATCCCTTACGTGGCATACTTGATGTCAACCGCCTCACTGGTCCAAATTATATGAATTGGCTCCGTAACTTGAGAATTGTTCTCACAGTGGAGAAAATCGTGTATGTCCTTGATACAGTGATGCCTACGCCCGAAGAAGGGGCAAGCGAGGATGAGATCACTCGCTACGTGAAGTACATTAATGACTTCACTCTTGCTCAGTGCTATATGTTGGGCTCTATGACTCCTGAGTTACAGAGACAACATGAAAAGATGGATGCCAGATCCATTCTCCTACATGTCCGCAAATTGTTTGAGGAATAGGAAAGGACTCAGCGATATGAGATATCCAAGAGCCTCTTCCGCGTTAGGATGACTGAGGGGACACCGGTTCAGAACCATGTCCTAAAGATGGTTGAGTGGATAGAGAAACTCACAGGTCTAGGAATGGTCCTAGAGGATAACTTGTGTGTGGACATTGTACTTCAGTCCTTGTCAGATTCCTTTTCATAGTTCATAATGGATTTTAATATGAACAAGCTTAAGGTGACTCTCCCAGAGCTCCTCAATATGTTGAGGGAGGCAGAGAGTACTATTAAGAAAGAGAAGCCAGTTCTCTATATTGGTGAGACCAAAAAGAAAAGGAAAGCAGAAAGGTCCCTTAAGAAGGGAAAGGGCAAGGGCAGACCAGGTAAAGAAAAGGTTGCTAAGAAAGACCCAGCAAAGGACAAAGGCCAGTGCTTCCACTGTGGTAAAGATGGGCATTGGAAGAGAAACTGCAAAGAGTACCTTGCAGAAAGGGCGAAACAAAAGCTTGATGAAGCTTCAGGTACATTCATGATCAGTCTCCATTTGTCAGACTCTTATGATAACACATGGGTATTGGATACCGGTAGTGCTTATCATATATGCAATTCGTTGTAGGTTCTGGCAAGGCCTAGGAGATTAGGGAGAGGCGAGATGGACCTCAAGATGGGTAATGGAGCAAAAGTTGCTGTATTAGCTGTTGGCGAGGTCGCCCTACATCTGCCTAGTGGAGCTTTTATTGCATTAGATGCATGTTATTTTGTTCCTTCTATTATCAAAAACATTATCTCCATTTCATGTTTAACACTTAGTGGATATAAATTTATTTTTAAGAACAATGGTTGTTCGATATTATTAGATGATAAAATCATCACGAAAGGAACATTGCATAATGGTTTATTTATGTTAGACACCACTCCATATATCATGAATGTAAATGTGTCCAAAAGGAAACGAGATGAGTTGAACAATGCATACCTGTGGCATTGTAGGCTAGGTCACATCCATGAAAGAAGGATTCAAAAGTTGCTAAATGATGGATATCTAGATCCATTCGACTATGTGTCATATGCAACTTGTGAGCCTTGCATTCGTGGAAAACTGACCAAATCTCCATTTAGTAGAACTAGAGAGAGAGCCAATGAGTTGTTGGAACTTATACATAGTGATGTATGTGGACCCATGTCAACTCATGCCATTGGAAGTTACTCCTACTTCATTACATTTACTAATGATTTCTCAAGGTATGGATATGTGTACTTAATGAAGTACAAATCCGAGGCCTTTGAGAAATTCAGAGAGTATAAGAATGAGGTGGAGAACTAGACTGGAAAGAGTATCAAAACTCTTCGATCAGATCGAGGAGGTGAATACTTAAGTACAGAGTTTACTCAGTTCCTCAAGGACCATGGGATATTATCCCAATGGACACCTCCTTATACACCTCAGCTCAATGGTGTCTCTGAAAGGAGAAATCGTACATTATTAGATATGGTACGGTCCATGATGAGTTTCGCTGACCTACCCATCTCATTCTGGGGATATGCCCTAGAAACCGCAGCTTACCTTCTGAACAGAGTTCCAAGTAAGTCGGTAGTGTCTACACTATATGAGATATAGAAAGGGAAGAAGCCTGATCTTAAGGTTGTTAAGATTTGGGGCTGCCCTGCCCATGTTAGAAGACACAACCCCGATAAATTAGAATCAAGGACAGGGCGATGCAAATTTGTGGGATACCCCAAGGAAACTTGTGGGTATTATTTCTATCATCTCGAGGACCAAAAGGTCTTTGTAGCTAAGAGAGTAGTGTTCCTTGAGAAGGAACACATTCTTGACGGAGATAGTGGGAGAATGATAGAATTGAGCGAGGTTGGAGAACCAAGCTCAAGCACCACTCTACAGCCCGAGTCTGTTCAGGTACCTAATACACAAGTATCAACTTTACGCAGGTCTGATAGAGTATCCCATCCTCCTGAGAGATATGTGGGACATATTAGAGTAGAGGATGTAGAGGATATTGATCCTCGGACCTACGAGGAGGCTATTATGAGTATAGACTCCGGGAAGTGGAAAGAAGCCATGAATTCTGAGATGGATTCTATGTACTCCAATAAGGTTTGGAACCTAGTTGATGCGCCCGAAGGTATTGTACCCATCGGTTGCAAGTGGATCTTTAAGAAAAAGATCGGAGTAGATGGAAAGGTAGAGGCCTATAAAGCAAGGCTAGTGGGTAAGGGGTATCGTCAAAGGCAAGGTGTTGACTACGACGAAACTTTCTCACCCGTAGCAATGCTAAAATCCATCAGAATTCTATTGGCTATTGCAGCACACTATGATTATGAGATCTGGCAGATGGATGTGAAAACCGCATTCCACAACGGGAACCTCGAGGAGGAGGTGTATATGATGCAACCTAAGGGATTCGTGTCCAAGAACTGCCCAGATAAGGTGTGTAGGTTGCTTAGATCCATTTATGGACTAAAACAAGCTTCCCGAAGTTGGAACATAAGATTTGATGAGGCAATCAGATCTTATGACTTCGTTAAGAACGAAGATGAGCCTTGTGTATACAGAAAGGTAAGTGGGAGCGCTATCACCTTTTTGGTGTTATATGTGGATGACATCCTCATCATTGGGAATGACATAGGAATGCTATCCACAGTAAAGGCTTGGTTATCTAGACACTTCTCCATAAAGGACTTAGGGGAAGCATCTTATATCTTGGGGATTAGAATCTATAGAGATAGATCCAAGAGGATGCTTGGCTTGTCCCAGTCCAGGTATATAGAAACTATTGTCAAAAGGTTTGGCATGAAAAATTCCAAGAGAGGTCTCATACCGATGAGACATGGGATATCGCTTTCTACGAGTATGTCCCCAAAGACTCCAGAAGAAAGGGCGAACATGGATATGATACCTTATGCCTCAGCAATAGGGTCTATCATGTATGCCATGCTATGTACTAGGCCTGATATAGCGCATGCTCTGAGTGTCACGAGCAGGTATCACGCGGATCCAGGCTTGGAGCACTAGAAAGCAGTAAAGTGTATCCTTAAGTACTTGAGAAGGACTAAGGATCTTTTACTAGTATATGGAGGTAATAGCCTTAAGGTTGAAGGCTACACTGACTCAAGTTTTCAGTCTAATGTCGATGATAGCAAGTCAAATTTAGGGTATGTGTACACCTTGAATGAAGGAGCAGTGTGCTGGAAGAGTTCCAAGCAAGATACCACTGCTGACTCGACCATAGAGGCGGAGTACATTGCTGCATCAGATGCAGCAAAAGAGGGAGTCTGGGTGAAGATGTTCATCACAGATTTGGGAGTCGTTCTGAATAGTGAGAAGTCGACTTCCTTATATTGCGACAACTATGGGGCGATTACTCAAATAAGGGAACCCGGGTCTCATCAGAAGTGTTCTGAGGAGGTTCCAGCTTATTAGAGAGATCGTAACCCGAGGAGACGTAGCAGTGGAAAGAGTTCCATCTGAAGATAACATTGCAGATCCACTGACAAAGCCGTTGTCTCATTTTGTCTTTGAGCGTCACAGGGGTCTGATGGGGATCAGACACATAGGTGATTGGCTTTAGGTCAAGTGGGAGATTGCTAGTCATAGGTGCCTAGCAAGCCAATCACGTGAGTGATGGTACATGTGACTTGATACAAAATCTTTTTGCTTATTATATTTTGGCGTATATCACTTTATAACTATTGCATATGTGCGTATATATATTGTGATGTCCTTGGATTTGTGCAATGGGAATCAGATCATGATGAGATCACGATAATGAGATCGATTCACCTTTAAACACATATCCTAAATAATCCCGGTCATAGGTTACTCGAGAGGGACATCGTGATAACCGGATAGACTGGTGTGCTGTATACCCGTCCATATGATGGATGCAGCTGGTCTCATAGCTGCTCATGTAGGGACACTAGGGATATAGTACAGGTGCTCATTGGAGAATGAGTTCACTGATTGATCCGCTTACGGAATGCTGGATGGTTGATGATGTCTTATTGTCAGACAGCGATTCCGTAGTCCTAGTGGTGTATCTGGTCCTTAGACTTGAGATACTAAGGATGTCCTGTATGAGTGCTCCACTCTTTGATACCAGACTTATAGGTTTGGCTGTCCCAGATCTAGTACAGCTGGTCATTGGGAGTGGTAGTCGACCTTACGAGGGCTATTGAGTGTCGATAGAGGATCATCCACTCTCGGCGTCATGAGAGGAATATCCCATGTGTTCTTGCTCAGACAAATCCCTGGCCAAGGTCATTCGGGTTGAGAGAGAAAGAGTTCTCCGGGAGAATCCGATTAGAGCGAGACTTGAGTAGAAACCGTATGGGTCTGACAGCACCATGCTCGATATACGGTCTCTGGGATATTAGATGGATGAGGGACTATAGGTGCATGGTAACTGAGGACAGACAGGTCAAATGGATTGGATTCCCCTGTATCGTTTGGGGACTACGGCGTAGTGGCCTAGTACGTCCGTAGTCGATGAGTCGAGTGAATTATTACAGAGATAATAATTCACTGAGTTAGAAGGAGTTATGACAGGTATGACTCACGGCCTGCTTGATATTGGGCCTAGAGGGTCACATACATATGGTAGGCATTGCGATGAGTAGAGGTTCGGATATGAGATATCCGACGGAGCCCTTGTTTTATTGGATGCAGATCCAATACCCACTAGGGAAGGACCCATTAGGGTTTGACATGGGATCTCTATAAATAGGAGGGATTCACAACCTCATAGACTAGAGTCTTTGCTTGCCCTTCCTATTCTCCTCTCCCTCTCCACCTCAGAGTAGGCCTGGAGTTTTGAGGAGCGTCGTTGCAACCCTGCTGTGTGGATCACCGCTAGAGAGGAGGATGCTTGACCTCCTTCACCCTCTCCTAAGGATCTGCAAGGAAACAGGGATATACGATCTCCCTAGGTAACACAATCTCTATACGCAGTTTTGTGTTTTGCGGATTTCTGCGCACCAATCTTCACACGACGACAAACATCTTTTTGGGAATCGGGGATTTTTGTTTTCTTGTTCTTCCGCTGCGCATATGATGTCACCCCCCATGATTTCCCAACACCTAGGCGGTGCCACCGCCTACAGTATTTTCAACCCACTAGTTGGGCTTCAATCGTGCCCCAAACTAGTCCGAACTTGGGCCCAATTAGCCCCTACTTGGGTTATAGGATTAACACCTAATCCTAACTCAAATTAATATACTAACTACGAATTTAAAGACATTTTCTAAGCTATTACAAAGTTCGTAAGTCAAGACTTCTTCCGGCGAGCTTCCGACGAACTTCCGACGGTCTTCCGATAAACTCTCGGAAACCATTCTGCGGACTCCCGGCACGCTCCTAGACTTCACGATTTGATCTTGGCGAGTTCCAACAAGCTTCTTCGGCAAGCTCTAATCTTTCTCGGCGAGCTCCGCGAACTTCCCACGAACCTTTCGGTGAGCTTCCAAAAAACCCTTCGGCAAGCTCCCTACTCATTCTCGGCTAGTTCCGGCAGCATTCCCGACGAACCTTCGGACTTCCGTCAAACTCTCGAACTCCCAATGATTCCTTCACACTTGACTCCGCATTTTGTTTTGCTTTATGTCTTTCTCATTATCATAGTTATTCCTGCACACACAAACTAAAACTCTACTCCGATCTAGACAATTATTACAACGTAAATCGACATTCCGTTGCCCAGCACGTCATTGGTTGGCGCTTCGTCCGATTCTTCAGCACATCGTCCTCTCTTGCGGCTTGTTGCCCAATCGGCGGTTGATCTCCGCAACCCTAATATCCTTGGCGTAATTCCACTCTCCTTGGCCCGATGCCCGACGTCCGAAGCCTTCTGTCGTCCAATATCCTGACGTGATCTCCTCCGGCGCAACGTCAATTCCTCCTGCGTTAATTGTCTAATCCTGATCGAGTAGACCTGCATTACTCAAAATGCAGTTAAACATCTAAACATAATCAACTAGTTTAATCATCAAAATCCGAGATTCAACACATCCTAGGCTTGATGTAGAGATTGGTCCGAACAAGTCCAAATGGATCAATTGTAAGGGCCTAGAGGTGCTTATTTGATTCTTAGATTTGAAACTACCCTTAATTTGTTTACCTAATTGGCAAGCATCACATACATTATCTTTGATGAACTTGATATGAGGAATACCTCTTACAAGTTCTTTAGATGATATTTGAGTGATTAGTTTCATGCTAGCATGACCTAATCTTCTATGCTATAGCCAAGCATCCTCATTCAAAACCGAAAAACACATTTCATTACACAAATCATTGATGTCAATAGTGTATACGTTATTTTGTTTTAATGTAATCATAGACGTGTTTTTGTGTGGTTTTTCAATAATGCAAGCATTAGACTCGAATCTGACAATATATCCTTTATCACATAATTGACTAATGCTCAAGAGGTTATATTTTAAACCATCAACTAACAAAACATCTTCGATAAAGAAGTTGGATTTGTTACCTATGGTTCCTTTGTCAATGATTTTACCCTTGTTGTTGTCTCCGAAGGTAACATAGCCTTCGTCTATGCTAGTGAGCTTAGAGAATTGAGATGGATCTCCGGTCATATGCCTTGAGCATCCACTATCAATGTACCATCTCTTGCTCCTAGCTTGCGATGGTATAGGTTTCTACAAGAAAGGATATTTTTAGGTACCTATTTGCTTTTGGGTGCCTAAAAAATAGATCTACATTGTTTATCATGTTGCATAGAATTTATCATGGTTCCTTTAGGAACCCAAATTAATTTGTTCGGACTAATTTTCTTGAATGGACAATAATGCATTTTGTGTCCAAGTTTGCAACAAAAGTTGCATTTGCTTTGGTGTCGAACATGTAAGATAAGGCCTTTTTATGAAGGTGGTTGGATTTTGGTGAGGACTTCTTACAAATCCGATTCCACTTCTTTTGGGAACGTGACCCTTGTTTGCAATGATCATGTTCAATGACTTGCTACCAACCTCGAATTTCTTTAAGGTGTCCTTAAATAGCAAGTTTTCCTTTGGGAGAGTTTCTAGATCATGGCACTTTATGCATGAACTTAAACTATCATGATATTCAGTTTTAAACTTATCGAAATTACAAGTAAGACTATCATGCTCCTTTTTTAGCAATTTATATTTTTTACTAATAATCTTGCATTCATCAAATAAGTCATGGAAGGTATTTAATAATTCATCAAATGATAAATCTGCATCTATTAAATTCGTTACCTCCTTTTCGATGGCCATTAAGGCGTAATGAGCAACTTGCTCAGTGTTAGACTCCTCTTCTTCGGACGCGCTCGAGTCATCCTATGTTACTTTGAGCGCCTTCTTCTTTGATGTTCTCTTCTGAACTTGGGGACAATCACTCTTGTAGTGTCCCGGCTTCTTGCACTCATAGCAAATAACTTGATCTTTCTTGGGTTCAAATTTATTTTTTGTTTCATTCTTAAACTTGTTTCTTTTAATAAATTTTTTAAATTTTCTTGTTAGAAGTGCCAAGTCATCGTCACATTCCTCATCACTTGAGTTTTCTCTTAAGTGGTCTTCTGAAATTTTAAGTGCCATATCCTTCCTGTTCTTTGGAAGGATGTATTCTTGCTCTTCATGAGCTTTGCAAGTCATCTCGTAGGTCATTAATGACCCGATTAGTTCTTCAAGAGGGAAGTTGTTTAGATCTTTTGCCTCTTGAATAGTAGTGACTTTAGGATCCCAACTCTTAGGAAGGGATCTTATTTACGAGCTCAAAATCCGAAAAACTTTTTCTGAGTCCTTTTAGACCATTGACGACATCCGTGAAACGGGTAAACATGTTGCCAATAGTCTCACTCGGTTTCATCCGGAAAAGTTCGAAAGAATGTAACAAAAGATTGATTTTTGACTCTTTCACTCTACTTGTGCCTTCGTGAGTCATTTCGAGTATGTGCCAAATATCAAAAGTGCACAAAATAAGGCATTCATAGCCTTTGCATTAAGAGCGAAAGTCTTCTTCTCCAATTCATTCCAATCGATCATTGGAAGAGAAGACTTTGAAAATCCATTTTCGACAAGATTCCAAAGTTCAAAATCCATAGAAATAAGAAAGATCCTCATTCGGGTCTTCCAATAGGTGTAGTCCGTCCCATTGAACATGGGTGGACATGTAATAGAGTGGTCCTCTTAGTTTTCGGTGTATGCCATCTCTTGGGATTTAATCTGTTTGAGAGTTAACCCTGCTCTGATACCAATTGTTAGGATCAAGAGCACTAAGAGGGGGGGGGGGGGGGGGGGGGGTGAATTAGTGCAGCGGAAATCTTTCGACGATAAAAAAACGTTCGAACGAAAAAAACAATTTCAGTGTGAAAGACGATTCTAAGATTACTTTAACTTAAGATCAAGCGAGATGACGTTAAAGTCAATCTATGAAGGTAGTTTGCAGTTATGATGAAAACCAGAATATAAGCGCAAACTGAAATATGACGTTCGTACGAAGAAACTGATTTACATCTAAATGCTGATTTGTAAATCACTTGATTAGGCAAGATACAATTTAAGCAAGGATATAAAGGCAGTTTGCAGTTAAGATAGAAATCAAAATGTAAACGCAAATTGAAATATGATGATCGTATGAAAAAATAGATTTACGTCTAAACGCTGATTCGGAAAGTGCAAAGCTTGAAACCCGATTATATATGCGCAGAAAGAAATAAGCTTTAGAGGAGGTTTGCAGTAAAGATAATATGCTCAAGATAAATGCAAACCAAGATTTAGAGTGGTTCGGTCAATCTTGACCTACTCCACTTTTGGCTTCCTCCATCGACGAGGTCACCAACGTCAACTAGAGGCCTTCCTTCAATAGGCAAAGGCCAACCACCCTTTTATAGTTTCACTCCTTTTAACGGGCTTAGGAGACAACCCTTACAGAATTTTTTCTCCTCTCTTTACTGCTCAGAACTTGGAAGAAAAGAGGGAGAAGAACTTTTGGCCTTTACAACAATTTTGAGCTCTAAAAATCACAGAACAAGATCAAGATTCCGGTGTGTATTATGTGTTTTTTTAGTGCTGAATGGGTGGGGTATTTATAGACCCTAACCCAGTTCAAATTTGGAGCTCAAAACTGTCAATTCCCGGAATTCCGGGATCAGGCGGTTGTACCTCTTGACTGGAGCGGTTGCACCGTCTGGCAGAGCTCGAAGACTGAGCGTTTGGGCGGTGCCACCTCCTATCAGGGGCGGTTGCACCTCCTGCCAGAGCTCGAAGACCGAGCTCAAGCAGTGCAACCTCCTGACTGAGGCGGTTGCACCGCTCAGCTAGTGCTCGGAGACCGAGCCCAAGCGGTGCCACCTCCTGTCAGGGGAGGTTGCACCGCCTAGTCTCACTCGGAGATTGAGCCCAGGCGGTGCCACCGCCTAGCTAGAGCGGTTGCACCTCCCAGTCTCGCTCGGAGACTGAGCCCAGGCGATGCAACCTCCTGCCTTGGGCGGTTCAACCGCCTAGCAGAAATCAGGGTCCGAATGGGTTGATCCATTTGGCCCAATTTGGGTTTTTCAGGGGCCCAATTGCCCCAAGATTAAGTTAATGGGATTACCTCCCATTTCCAACTTAATCATTGTGCTAACTACGATATTCCCTAAGACATTTACTGCAACTTGCTCCGGTGCGTCAATCGCTTCTTCCGGCGAGCTTCCGACGAACTTCCGTCGATCATCCGATGAACCCTCGGTGATGCTCCTGTAGACTTCCAGCAAACTTCTGGACTTGCGAAGAACCACTTGGCGATTTCTGATGAGCTTCTTTGGCAAGCTCATGGACTTCTCGGATTTGTTCCCGCAGAACCTCCGACGATTGTCCGAACTTCCGTCGAACTCTCGAACTCCCAACGTGATCATTGTCTTGACTCTGGCACAACTCCTGCTGCATGTCTTACTTTCATCGTAGTTAATCCTGCACACTTATCTCAACATATAGATTAGATAACAAATGATAATTGACTTCATCATCAAAATCCGAGATTCAACAAGCGACCCGACCCGAGCGAGAGGAAAACTCACGCCTAACTGGGAAGGCCCCTATCGAGTCTACGATGTGGTCTGAGAAGTGACCTACTAACTCGAAACTATGGAGGGAAACCATCTACCAAGGATGTGGAATGCAACGAATTTAAAGAAGTTCTACTTGTAAAAGAATTAAGTCGATGTGTTGGGAAGACATGTGTTATTAAGAAGCATGCACATCCACAACCGGAAAAGACAAGTCAGAATTCCAAAACAAGAGTTTCTTTATTGATGAAAAAGGAGTACATGTTGTGGTCGGGCGATACAGTTCCAAAATTCGACTGGACCAAAGCGAAAGAAAAGGTGAATCCAAGTCTTCAGTTTGGAGGAGTCTCAGGCCCATCGTCAAAAGGAATGCTCGCTGGCATGTCAACGTCCTGATCCTCTGGATGGTTGGCGAACGGGTTTGACTCCAGTTCTAGGTCCGAGTACCTTGCTCGAAAACGAGCATAGGCCACCCGATACCCGAACTCATATGTCACCCGCCCCGACCTCACCAAGCCGCGCTCGAACTCGACAAAGCCTTGTACTCAGTGAACGCCCCATTGATCTTCTCGGGCAGCGCCAGCCACTCCTCCTTCATGACCTATTCGATGGCCCAAGCCGAAGATCTAGTGAACTCGATGTTGTGAGAGAGGGTCAGCAGCTCATCGTCCAGCGTCCGGATGCATGATCGGCTTTCCTCCATCTCGACCTTCAAGCAATCCACCTCTTTGCCTAGAGCCGAGGCGCACTATTCGACTGCAGCCATGGCCTCCGGACCGAATCTGCTCCTCAGCTCCAGGTTCTCTAGGCGAAGGGCAGCATAAAAGTCCAACTAACGCTCGATCACCCGCCTAGCGTCGAGGACCCGGTCGATCAGTGCCATGGTGTAGTGTTGGCTCTACACAAAAATCGATGTTAGGACCCATGCAAAGAAGGAAGAATCAAAGAAGGAAGGAGCGCCACCACTTACCTAGACCAACGACTTGGCCGCCCGATCTGCCAGCATCTCCGAGGAGCAGTAAAGCTCCCCGGCCATGGTCGGATGAACTCCTGGTCAATCGGCCCGTCGGCCCAAATGTGATTATCGACCTTGAGGCTAGCCCACCGAGAGGTGTAGGGGGTTCTCGGCTCCCTAGCAGGAAGGTCGGCCATGCTCAGGGCCTAATACTGCTCGCTTTCAGCCCGAGAGCGGACGCGACACAAGTCCTACATCAACATTGGGCGCACCGGTGCCCTCTTAGAAGGGTCACTGCCAGACGACCCGACCACCCCCTTCCCTTTCGCACTCCCTAAGCCCTCGCCTTGGGGAGCAGCCCCGGACAATCTCGGGATGGCACTCACATGAGTAGCCGAGCTCGCAAGCATCTTCCGGACCACAGTCTTTACCTTCTTATGAGGGCGCTTGGCCTCCGGGGATCCCGGCGCCCTCCTTGGTGTGCCCTTCTGTGGGGCATCCCCAGCTCTGGAACCCTCACCATCTCGAGATGGTGGTGCGACGGCCTTTGCGCGAGGCATCTTCTTCACAGATTGAAGATCCACCATCTCTATAAGGAAAAACCTAGTCGGTCAGATAGCTCGGGATGAGCGGACGATCCATAATATATGAATGACCATACCCCCAGTGGCTGGGCTCAGTTCTGCTTCGACCAGCCACTCCTCGATCATCTTCTTGATTGCCCGAGAAGAGGACAAGATGCCTTTTGACTGATTCAAGTCCGCTGTTTCTCCGACAGAGAGTAACGGGATGGGTATTGTCGATGGTTTGGGAAGTCCATCCAGTGTTAAAACCCCACCCCTGACTACAACTAATGAAAAAGAAGCGGCTCTTCCAACCTTTATTGTTGGAAGGTGCGCTGCTTATCTTAAAACCACTACGGGCGATCAGGTAATACCCGCCCCGCCCCTTACACAGACGGAAGTAGGCTAGGAAGAGGGTCCTGGTCGGCTCGATCCCAGCCCCTCGACACTCCCTAATAAAGGCCACCAGATAGTGCCAAGAGTTTGGCGTCATCTAGGATGGTGATATGCCCCATTTACAGAGGCACTCCACGATGATAGGATGCTACGAGAACAGCAGCCCCACCTCGAGGGCCCCCATGGTCAGCCCGAACCCATCGGGAAACTGATCGTATGATCGCTGACTAGGCCGAGGGGCGTGAATGCCATATCACTCTGGGATGCGATAACGATCCCGAAGTACCCTCAAAAAGTCCTTGGTCACCACCGAGTCCACATCATGCCACGACTTGAGAATTTCAAGCGCGGTAAAGCTCCCTGCGGCCTCCGAGGTAGTGCCACTGGAGGACACACTGACGACTTCAGCTCGCAGGCCCCTAGAGGAAGAAGATGAAGAAGAGGAAGATGAGGAAGAAGAAGAAGACGTAGATGAAGATGGAGACATCCTGACCTCAAGGTTGGAAGGAAGAAGTCGGGGTGTGGGATGAAGGACTAAGCAAAAGTGATGGCAACTATACTAGAAGAAGCTTACAAAGGGCAGGCTACTCCACTACGAAACGACAATTGGGCTTCCTTAAGAGAGAGCTGGTCGCAACATTTAAAACCCATAATAACCCCTTGGATTTGCCAGATTCGCCGACCTCGGAGCTCCCACCAGAGATGCCTCATCACCCGAAATCTCCCACTAGAGGCCATTTGAAATAAGAAGTTACTTGCCAGGCTGCATGCCGCTCCACCTAGCTCGCCATGTGGCACGGTGGTGCCCGGGTAAAATTTGGTGCGCTGCCCAATGATGCCCCCCAGCCTTCACCTTGGTCGCATAGGTACAATCCTTGCCCGAGTCACTCCATATCGGTTCCCGACTTATGACTCGTCGGCACCAAACCTGAGCCCGAGATTAGCCACTCAGCCCATAAGTCCAATCCTTGCCCAGGTCGCTCCAAATTGGTTCCTGACTTGAGACTCGCTGGCACCAAACCTAAGCCTGAGATCAGCCACTCGGCCCACAGGTCCAATCCTTACCCGAGTCACTCCAGATCGATTCCCGACTTACGACTTGCCGACACCAAACTTGAGCCCAAGATCAGCCACTCGGCCCACAGGTCCCATACTTGCCCGGGTCGCTCAAGATCAATTCCTGACTTGCGACTCGCCAGTACTAAACCTAAGCCCGAGATTAGCCACTCGGCCCATAGGTCTAATCCTTGCCCGGGTCACTCCAGATCGGTTCCTGACTTGTGACTCACCGACACCAAACCTGAGCCCGAGATCAGCCACTCAGCTCGCAGGTCCAATCCTTACTCGAGTTGCTCCAGATCGGTTCCCAACTTGTGACTTGTTGGCACCAAACTTGAGCCCGAGATCAGCCACTCGACCCATAGGTCCATTCCTTGCCCAGGTCACTTCAAATCGGTTCCTGACTTGTGACTTGCCAGCACCAAACTTGAGACCGAGATCAGCCTCTCGGCCCACAGGTCCAATCCTTGCCCTGGTCGCTCCAGATCAGTTCTCGACATGTGACTCGCCGACACCAAACCTGAGCCCGAGATCAGCCACTCGGCCCATAGGTCCAATCCTTGCCCTGGTCGCTCCAGATCGGTTCCCGACTTATGACTCGTTGGCACCAAACTTGAGCTTAAGATCAGCCACTCGGCCCACAAGTCTAATCCTTGCCCGGGTCGATCCAGATTGGTTCTCGACTTTGACTCACTAGCACCAAACCTAAGCCCGAGATCAGCCACTCGGCCCATAGGTCCAATCCTAGCCCGGGTCACTCTAGATCGGTTCCCAACTTGCAACTCGCTAGCACCAAACCAGAGCCCGAGATCAGCCACTCGGCCCGCAAGTCCAATCCTTACCCGAGTCGGTCTAGATCGGTTCTCGACTTGTGACTCGCCAGCACCAAACCTGAGCCTGAGATTAACCACTCGGCCCACAGGTCCAATCCTTACCCAAGTCGCTCCAGATCGATTCCCGACTTGCGACTCATCGGCACGAAACCTGAGCATAAGATTTGCCACTCAACTCGCAGGTCCAATCCTTGCCCGGGTTGCTCCAGGTCAGTTCCCGACTTGTGACTCACCGGCACCAAACCTGAGCCCAAGATTAGCCACTCAGCCCATAGGTCCAATCCTTGCCCGGGTCACTCCAGATCGGTTCCCAACTTGTGACTCGCTGGCACTAAACCTGAGCCCGAGATCAGCCACTCGACCCGCAGGTCCAATCCTTACCCGAGTCGCTCCAGATTGGTTCTCGACTTGCGACTCATTTACACCAAAATTGAGCTCGCGATCAGCTATCCGGCCTATAGGACACCGACCCCGAACTGCCTCACAAACAATCAACACAACTGTGGCATTCAGACCCAAGCATGCCTCCCGCCCTCTCAAGGACCCCACAGCAAGCCTCAATGTGCGGGGGGGGGCGGGAGAGGGAGTGGGGGGTGGGGAGAAGTGATAAGGTATATTTTGGGGTCCAGACCACGTCACGATCAATGTCACGCCATGCTACAGCCTAGTTAGCAAGAGGAGCACCCCCACGCGCTGAGCTAGAGACCATACTAAGACACTGTTCGGTATGTCCCGTCTCGGTAAGCCCGCGCCATATGGCGTTGTTCCACGTTCCCTAGGATGGTGGCAGCACAAAGGTACCATCTCACCTCTCGAGGATCAGCATTCATGATAAAACCGCGTACGACCGACCCTCGTATAGTAGTATAAAAACCCTGGTCGGTATCCAGCCCAAGAGAGAGAGAAAAAGGTAGAACCCCACAATGACTTACTGATCGAGTGGCCATAGTCAATGATCATCCGACGGGGCCTTCTGTGTAGGAGAGCGATCATCCCCGAAGCAAGATCATCTCGATCAAGAGAGGTCGCCTCCCCCCGACGCGCTGACCAGCATCCCGACGGAGTGTCATCATCCAACGTCTCGAACAAGAGCCATCTACCAGCTTCCCAACCTCGGCAACCAACCTACCCGACCGAAGACTCCCGACGTTGACCCGCAAACCAAACCGTGCTGACTCACCAGCCACGGTGCATCTGTTCACTAACACCGTGGCTCCTATATTTGCTCTTAACACCCTACTCCTAATCTCTCTCTCTCTCTCTCTCTCTCTCTCTCTCACACACACACACACATAATATATATATATATATATATATATATATATATATATATATATATATATATATATATATATATATATATATATATATATATATATAACCTAAGGTAGAATATCACTTTTTGTTTAATTACTGCTATCAATATGAGTGTAATAAAAAATAGGTAATCTTATTCGGTGATTTACTAGGAGTGTAATAAGCATACTAATTTACTAATAAAATGATAGGGTTTCTTCTATATCTAGTGATTTTAATACTTGGATATAATTATAACCTTTAACCAAATGAAATATATACATATAATATATTCAAAATTTATATACATAAAAATATCCAGAGGAAATGTCTATATCTATGTTAGCATAGACTTGCCTGTGGTCATTTTCTTGCCTAATTATTTATGTGAGGTATTAGCATTCTTACATAGGGTTTAAGTATAAGCCTTTATAGTTTTATTTAGGTGAGTATGCATTATGTTATGTATATAATATTTTAATATCATAGGCATAAAACATTTAAGATAAACACCTTATTCTATAATTTCTTTAGCATGCATAACTCTACAATATAACATATATAAAATAAAGAGATTAAATTTTATCAGGATCAAGAGCGGCACTAAGAGGGGGGGTGAATTAGTGCAGTAGAAAACTTTTGCGATTTCAAAAGACTTATATTTCGATTAAAACTGATTCGGACAAAAATGATTTCGATTCAATCCGTTTTGGAGAAATTATGAACTTGAAAGCTCTCGTAAAAGTGGAAGAGTGAATTAAGGAGATTTGTAGTAACATAAATTGCTTAAATAAAAGTAAACCAGGATTTAGAGTGGTTCGGTTAACGTGACCTACATCCACTTTCGGATTCCTCCTCCGACGAGGTCTCTGGCGTCCACTAAAAGACTTTCTTCAATAGATGAAGACCAACCACCTCTTTTACAGCACTTTCTCCTTTTTACAGGTTTAGGAGAGAACCTTTACAAGTCTCACACCTCTCTTGAATGATCTCAAAACTTAGAAAAGGAGGAGAAGGACTCTAGCACTTGTTTACAACACTTTTACACCCCAACAACTTAAGATTATCTCAATGCTTTCGTGTCTTTCATGCAGAAAATGGTGAGGTTTTTATAGGCCATAATGGCTTCAAAATTGAAGCGAAAAAGTGTCACATCCCCGGAATCCAGGGTACTGGCGGTACCACTATCATTTCTGGGCGGTACTACCGTCGCTGATATGTCATTGGGCGATACTACCGCCGAATATGGGCAGTACCACCGCTGGCAGCACTATTGCTGGTGGTACCACCACCTAGAAAACTAGGGGCACTGCCTTCCAGGCGGTGCCATCATCGGCCCTGGAAGTGCCACTGTCGGCCATGTTTTCAGGGGTTGAATTGGGTGCTCAATTCGGCCCAATTCAGCCCTGTTAAGGGCCCAATTGGATCATAATTAAGTTAGTGGGATTATCTCTCAATCCTAACTTAATTTATGCTCTAACTATGATAATTAAGACACAATTTACAATGCTTCTTGTTCTGGTGCGTTAATTGCTCTTCCGGCGAGCTACGTTTGGCGAACATCCGACGAACTCTCGACAATGTTCCGGCAGACTCGCGACACACTCCTGGACTTTACAATGATCTTTTTAGCGAGTTCCAACGAGCTTTTTTGGCAAGCTCTTGAACTTCTCGATTAGTTCTCGTAGAACTTTCGACGAACGTCCGCGTCGAACTCTCGAACTCCCAATGAGATCTCGATCTTGACTCTGGCACAACACCTGCTTTATGTCTTACTGCTATCGTAGTTAATCCTACATACTTTTCTTAACATATAGATTAGATCAAACAAATTATAATTGACTTCATCATCAAAATCTAAGATTCAACAATCTCCCCCTTTTTTATTATGACAATCAATTGATGACGAAGTTAACCTCAACTCCCCCTATCTATATGCTATACTTGAGAAAAAATATTCTTGAATTCAAAAAACAAACCGATAAGATAAGTTAATTAAACTTATCAACATGCACATCATGATTCCTATCATGATCTATCATTCTCAAAATACGATGCCAAGTATTTATCAAAATGATGTCAATGCATGACATCCAATTTCAAGTATGATATTTTAAATATAAAAGATGATAAAGATAATAATTCATCATTCTATGGTAAGATATCAATTATAAAATAGCAAGTTAAGCTCTAGATATCTTATCATAATGAAAGAAATTTATCAAGCAACCATTTCAAGTATATATGACGAGATACATTGCATACATTTATCATTAATTTATCATATTTTGGTATTATTTCTCCCCCTTTGTCATCAACAAAAAGGAGAATAATTCAACAATGTAAGTGTGGTAAAAAAAAATCAAGTTTCATACTCAAAAGTTCTCATCATTAGATGTTATCAACATTAAAACGATAGATTCAAACAACTTCTCCCCCTTATCATCATAATTTTGCATGAAGAAGAGAAAAGAAGGCAAGGAGGAAATCTATTAAGAACTAAGTTTGTGAAATTATTTAAATCAAGTCAAAAATGTTAAAACATGCTTTCATTTTGACAAAGAGAAGGGATTCTTGAAAAGGATCGAGATATCTATATGAAATCAAATCCCCACGAAAATTATCACACACAAGCTTTCATTATCACACACGAGAATTCATCTTTCAAGGATTAAGATATCCATTGGAATTCCTTCATTTTTTATGAGAAGAATTCATGGGAGAGGAGTATCACATGAAGGAGAAATTCACGAATAAAATTTCATAGTGAGAAGAGCATTACATCAAATCCATTTCTCATCAAAAATTCATAAGAGTGAAATCCGAGAGATGCATTTGTCAATGACTTCCATGAATCAAACATCAAGATATGTATAAATACTTCATAAATTTATAAAATATTTTATCATAGCTTTTCATCACTACTTGCATGAGATAATATCATTAGTGCTTTGTAGTACTCAAAGATTAAGAATCTGATGTATGATTAAAACTTCTCAATATTCAATAGAAATCATAATCATCAAAGTAAACATGATATTGCATCATTGTATGATAACATGCTCATCATCGTAGAAACTTTTAGCATCAAAGCATAAAATTTCCAACATCAAAGTAAACATGTTATTGAAGCAAACAACATTATCATCATGTAAAATTAGAATCATAAAATTATCAGCACAGAATTTAAGTGAGTGATCAAAGAATCAAGAAAGTCTGAAAATGAAATTTAACAAATTCAGGCATTCGGACAAATTAACATTCCTAATTCTCTTATAATAAAGTCAAATTGTTCTTCACTTAAGGGCTTTGTAAAAATATCAGCTAATTGATGTTTCATATCAATAAATTCTAATATTACATCATGATTATTAAAACGATCTCATATAAAGTGATGCATAATATCAATATGTTTAGTTCTAGAGTGTTGAATGAGATTTTTCGTTAAACATATTACACTTGTGTTATCACATTTTATGGGAATATTTTTAATATGAATCTTATAATCTTCTAAAGTGATTTTCTTCCACATAACTTGTGTACAACATGCACTAGCTACAATGTACTCAGCTTCAGTTGTAGATAGTGCAACCAAAATTTATTTCTTGGAAGTCCAAGAAACAAGTGCGTGTCTTAAAAATTGGCATGTTCATGATGTGCTTTTTCTATTTAATCTACATCCAGCAAAATCCGCATCAGCATAAGCAATTAGCTCAAAGTTTTTGAATTTTGAATACCATAATCCTAGATTTGTGGTTCATTTAAGATATCTAAGTATTCTTTTAACTGCTTTAAGATGAGATATCTTAGGATTAGATTGAAACCTAGCATAAAGTTGTAACATCCTACTCAATATGGGTCTGATGAGTGCACTACGACAACTCCCGCTTAAGCATTTTGGTTTGTGGTTGAAGGACCAAATTAGAGTTATTGGCCAGTTAGCTCATCAGACTCGGGTCGTGACATTTGGTATCAGAGCCGACCTAGCATTTGGGCAGGGTGAGAGAGCTCGAGTAGGAAAAGGCTGCCCATGGATAGAGTTGAGAACTCATCACAACGTAGAGCCACCACTGAGTTAAATCTCACATGCACTATGCTAGGGTTCGATCTGGGTTATGTTGGGCCTTGACAAGGACGTCAAGCTAATTGAGTTGGGGATATTGTAACATCTCATTAGTCCCACATCGAAAGTGGGTAATGTGTATGATTGGCTTATATGAGTCTAATTAATGTACTACGTTAACTCTCGCATAGGCATTTTGGTCTGTAGTTGAAGGACCAAAATTGAGTTATTGGCCAGTTGGCTTATTAGACTCGGTCATGACCAACCCAAAAAGAAAGTTAATTCCCCCATCAAACTTATTTCAAATTCAAGACTCATATTTTTAACAAATGACTCACATAGAGATTCATTCGTAGAACAGAAAATAATATTATCAACATAAATTTGAACAATAAGAAAATTATTTTTAAAATTTTTGATAAATAATGTAGTATCAACCTTGCCTTTAGAAAAATTATTTTCGATAAGAAATGAGCTAAGTCTCTCGTACCAAGCCCTTAGGGCTTGTTTCAATCCATAGAGAGCTTTAGTAAATTTAAATACATGATTAAGGAGATTATCATTCTTAAATCCAGGAGGTTGTTTAACATAAACTTCTTCAAAAATAAATTCATTAAGAAAAGCACTTTTAACATCCATTTGAAATAACTTAAAATTGTTACTATTAGCATAGGCAAGGAGCATCCTTATGGCTTCTATTCGTGCCATGGGAGCAAATATCTCTTCATAATCAATCCATTCTTCTTAGTTGAAACCTTTGACCACTAATCTAGCCTTGTTTCTAACCACGATACAAAATTCATCTTGCTTATTTCTAAAGAACCATTTAGTACCAATAACTAAATGGTCATTTGGCCTAGGAACAAATTTTCACACCTCATTTCTCTCAAATTGATTTAACTCATCTTGCATTGCAATGACCATGAATCATCTTTCAAGGCCTCATCAATGTTAGGATCAAGAGCACTAAGAGGGGGGGGGGGGGGGGGGGGGTGAATTAGTGCAGCGGAAAACCTTCTACGATAAAAATCGCGTTCATTCGATAAACGTGATTTCGGTAAGAAAGCCGATTCGTAAATCACTTTAACTTTTGATTAAGTGAGATGCAGTTAAAGCAAGGATATAAATACAGTTTGCAATTATGATAGAAATCAAAATGTAAGCGCAAATTGAAATATGATGATCGTACGATAAAACTGATTTACGTCTAAACGCCGATTCGAAAAGTGCAAAGTTTGAAACCCAATCGTATATACGCAGAAAGCAGTAAGCTTTTGAGGAGGTTTGCAGTAAAGATAATATGCTCAAAGTAAATGCAAACCGAGATTTAGAGTGGTTCGATCAATCTTGACCTACTCCACTTTTGGCTTCCTTCACCGACGAGGTCACTAACGTCAACTAGAGGCCTTCCTTCAATAGGTGAAGGCCAACCACCCTTTTACAGTTTTACTCATTTTGACGGGCTTAGGAGACAACCCTTACAGAATTTTCTCTCCACCCTTTACAGCTCAGAACTTCGAAGAAAAGAGGGAGAAGAACTTTTGGCCTTTACAACAATTTTGAGCTCTAAAAATCACAAAACAAGATCAAGATTTCGGTGTGTATTCTGTGTTCTTTCAGTGCTGAATGGGTGGGGTATTTATAGGCCCCAACCCAGTTTAAATTTGGAGCTCAAAACTGTCAATTCTCGGAATTCCGGAATCAGGCGGTTGCACCTCCTGACTGGAGCGGTTGCACCGCCTGGTAGAGCCCGAAGATTGAGCCTCTGGGCGGTGCCACCTCTTGTCAGGGGTGGTTGCACCTCCTACTAGAGCTCGAAGACCGAGCTCAAGTGGTGCAACCTCCTGATTGAGGCGGTTGCACCGCTCAGCCAATGCTCGGAGACCGAGCCCAGGCAGTGCCACCTCCTATTAGGGGAGGTTGCACCGCCCAGTCTCGCTCGGAGACTGAGCCCAAGTGGTGCCACCGCCTGGCTGGAGCAGTTGCACCTCCCAGTCTCGCTCGGAGACTGAGCCCAGGCGATGCAACCTCCTGCCTTGGGCGGTTCAATCGCCTAGCAGAAATCAGGGTCCGAATGGGTTGATCAATTCGGCCCAATTTGGGTTTTTCAGGGGCCCAATTGCCCCAAGATTAAGTAAATGGGATCACCTCCCATTTCCAACTTAATCATTGTGCTAACTATGATATTCCCTAAGACATTTACTGCAACTTGCTCCGGTGCGTCAATCGCTTCTTCCGGCGAGCTTCCGGCGAACTTCCGTTGATCATCCGATGAACCCTCGGTGATGCTCCTGCGGACTTTTGGCAAACTCCTGGACTTGCGACGATCCACTTGGCGAGTTCCGATGAGTTTCTTTGGCAAGCTCATGGACTTCTCGGATTTGTTCCCGCAGAACCTCCGACGATTGTCCGAACTTCCATCGAACTCTCGAACTCCCAACGTGATCATTGTCTTGACTCTGGCGCAACTCCTGCTGCATGTCTTACTTTCATCGTAGTTAATCCAGCACACTTAAAACAAAACTTCGATCGAGACAATTAATCCTAAGCAATGAACCAAGTTGTCCGGCATATCATTGGTCCCTCGACGCTTCGTCCGATTCTTCGGCGCATCGTCCTTTCCTGCAGCCTATTGCCCAATCGGCCAGTTGACTCTGCAACTCCGATATCCTTGGCATAATACCTACACTTCTTGGCCCGATGCCCGAGTCCACGGCCCGAAGCCTTCTGTCGATACGTCGACCGATCCACTAGTTCGACGTCCAATCTTCTGACATGTTCCTCCAGCACAACATGATTTTCCTGCTTTAATTGTCTCATCCTAATCGAAGCATCCTACGTCACTCAAAATGTAGATTAAATCATAAACATATATCAAGTAGTTTCATCATCAAAATACGAGATTCAACAGTCAATGCATTTTGGTTCAATTTGGGAGAAAAAAGCGGTGTTGGCACAAAAATTCTTAAGAGAAGAACGAGTTTGAACCCCTTTAGATGTGTCTTCTATGATTAGCTCCTTAGGATGAGCATCTACATACTTCCAATCCTTGGGTAAGGATGTTTCTGAAGTAGATGCATCCAAGTTGTTAGATGGAGAAAGGGTTTCATTTAAATTCAAAGTATCAAAATTAACATCATCATCAAAATTATTTTTTTTAATTTTAGAAACCTCATTAAAAACAACATGAATGGATTCTTCTATAATCAAAGTTTTTTTATTAAAGATATGAAATGCTTTAGAAATAGAAGAATAGCCAAGAAAAATTCTTTTATCGGATTTAGCATCAAATTTTCCTAAAGCATCTTTTTCATTCAAGATAAAACACTTATTGTTGAATCTCGTATTTTGATGATGAAACCACTTGATATGTGTTTATGATTTAATCTATGTTTTGAGTGACATAGGATGCTTCATTCAGGATGAGATAATTAAAGCAAGAAAATCATGTTGTGCTGAAGGAATATGTCAAAAGATTAGACATCGGGCCGGTGGATCGGTCGACGTATCGATAGAAGGCTTCGGGCGATGGATTCGAGCATCGGGCTAAGTAGAGTGGGTATTGTGCCTAGGATATCGGAGTTGTGGAGTCAACTGGCCGATTGGGCAATAGGCCGCAAGAGAGGATGATGCGCCGAAGAATCGGACGAAGCGTCGATGGACCAATGACAAGCCGGACAACTTGATTAATTGCTTAGGAGTAATTGTCTAGATTGAGCTTTTATTTTACATGTACAAGATTAAACTATGATAGCTTGAAGATATAAAGAAAGTCTACCAGAGTCAAGTTCGATGGGTGTTCGAGAGTCCGAAGATTCGTCGGAGATGCTACCTGAACCAATCGAGAAGAAATCGGGGACTTGTCGGAGTTTTCAGAAGTCCACTGAAGAGATCGTCGGAGGTTCGCGGAGATCACTGAGAAGGCTCGGCTACTCGCTAAACTTGCCACAGGATCAGGAGCCTGCTGGGAGTTTGCCGGAGGAAATCTGAGGGTGTATCGGCAGTCCGCCGGAAGATCGCCGGAAAGCTCGTCGGAAGGAGACTCAACGTTTGCCGGTTGAAAACTTGCCTAGGACTATGTTTTTAATTGTGTAGTTTGCATATAATTAGGGTTAGGATTAAAGGATAATCCTATATCTTGGTTAGGGGCCAATTGGGCCCGATATTACCTAGTTTGGGCCAGATTTGAAGCCCATCTAGTGACCCGTAGGACCGGGTGGTGGAACCGTCAAACTGGGCAGTGGCATTGCCCAGAACCCAAGGATCGGGCAATGGTACCGTCGAACTGGGCAGTGGCACCGCCCAGCACCCGAAAGGTCGGGCGGTGGCACCGCCATCGACAGGTGGTGGCATCGCCAATTAACAGTCAATATGATATTGACAGGTGGTGGCACCGCCACCGACAAGTGGTGGCACCGCCAGCTTCAGGAACCCAAGAGAATTCAAATTTGGAGCTCAAATTTGAATCCTCTTGGGGTCTATAAATACCCCTCAATTCTCAACAGAGAATGCAACCTTTGAGAAGTTAAAGATTGAGATAAAGCCTTAGCAAAGTCTTTAGCAAGTCTTATTTTCAATTGCTTGTGTGTTCAGATTGAAAATTTGTAAGAGTGTGAACTGTTAGGATCAAGAGCACTAAGAGGGGGGGGGGGGGGGGGGGGGTGAATTAGTGCAGCAGAAAACTTTCGACGATTAAAACTGCGTTTGTACATTGAAATCCGATTCCGACGTAAAAATCATTTCGTGCAGGTAATAACTTTGAAAGCTTATGAAAATATATTTGAAGTAAAGTAAGGAAGACAGTTTATAGTTAAGATAGAAATTAGAATATAAGCGCAAACTGAAATATGATGTTCGTAAGATAAAACTGATTTCCGTCTTAACGCCGATTCGAAAAATACTTAACTAAGAAACACATTTGTAAATGAGCAGAAGGCAGTAAGCTACTGAGGAGGTTTGCAGTAAAGATAAGATGCTCAAAGTAAATGCAAACCAGAGAAGACGAGAGTTTATAGTGGTTCGGTCAATCGTGACCTACATCCACTCCTCTGATTCCTCTTCCGTCGATGCCACTAGCATCTACTAATGATCTTCCTTTACTAGGTGAAGATCAATCTCCTTCTTACACCCCTCTTCTCCTTTTACCGGGTTTAGGAGACAACCCTTACAAGCACTCACTCTCCTCTCTTAACCATAATTCTAACACTTAAGCTAGAGGAGGGAAATTCTAGAGATTACAACAGCATTTTCTCTACTTTAATCTCTCTGTGCTTGTGTGTTTTACCCAGGGATGGGAGGGGTATTTATAGGCTCCAAACTAGTTTGAATTCCGAGCTCAAAACTGTCATCTCCCAGAATTCCGGGGTCTGGTGGTTGCACCGCTTGGCAGAGCTCGGAGACTGAGCCTTTGGACGGTGCCACTGCTTGTCAGGGGCGGTTGCACTACTTGGCAGAGCTCGGAGACTAAGCCCAGGCAGTGCCACCGCCTGCCTGGGGCGGTTGCACAGCCCAGCTTTCCTAGGAGACCCTCTCCTAAGCGGTGTCACCGCCTAGTAGGAATTTTGGTCCGAATTGGTTGATCCATTCGGCCCAATTTGGGTCTGTCAAGGGCCCAATTGCCCCCAGATTAAGTTAATGGGATCACCTCCCATTCCTAACTTAATCTACATGCTAACTATGACAATTCTTGAGATGTTTACTATAGCTTGCTCTGGTGCGTCAATCGCTTCCTCCGACGAGCTTCTGGCAAACTTCCGACGAATATCCGACGAACCTCCAACGATGCTCCGACGGACTTCCGGCAAACTCCTAGACTTACGACGATCCACTTGGCGAGTTCCGACGAGCTTCTTTTGGCAAGCTCCTGGACTTCTCAGCTTTGTTCCCCTAGAACCTCCAATGACCGTCTGGACTTCCGTCGAGCTCTCGAACTCCCAACGTGATCATAGTCTTGACTCCGGCGCAACTCCTGCTGCATGTCTTTCTTTCATCATAGTTAATCTTGCACACTTAAAATAAAACTTTGATCGAGACAATTAATCCTAAGCAATTAACTAAGTTGTCCGGCATGTCATTGGTCCCTCGACGCTTCATCCGATTCTTCGGCGCATCGTCCTCTCCTGCGGCTTATTGCCCAATCAGCCAGTTGACTCCATAACTCCGATATCCTTGGCGCAATACCCACTCTTCTTGGCCCGATGCCTAAGTCCACGGCCCGAAGCCTTCTGTCGATACGTAGACCGATCCATCAGCCCGACATCCAATCTTCTGACATGTTCCTCCGGCACAACATGATTTTTCCTGCTTTAATTGTCTCATCCTGATCGAAGCATCCTACGTCACTCAAAACACAGATTAAAACATAAACACATATCAAGTGGTTTCATCATCAAAATATGAGATTCAACAATCTTCTCCTTTTTGATAATGACAACCACTTGATGATGGAGTTAACCTTAACTTCCGGAGTTTAAAAAACTCCCCCTATCAATATGTCATATTGATAGAACCTTGAATTCAAACTGAATTCAAGTCATTGCAATATTCATCATGAATACTTGCAACACGTTATCATGAACTTATGCATAGACTTATGCATTAACATGTCATGTCATCAACATACTTCTCCCCCTTTGTCATCAACAAAAAGGAGAAGTACAACTATTCTTTGTGTTTGTAATATAAGTTCAACTCATTGCATGAAAAACATAATATTAAATTTTTATCATCATGCAATCTAGCAATTTTACAACATTTTAGAACTTGTAAGCTATCAATTTAGAGATGTTCAAGAAAGCAACTCTTGCGTCTTGAAATATGCAAGTTTTACAAGCTAGCAAATTCAAAGATATGCAAGTTGGCATATTTGCTTTTCTTGAGATAGGCACGATAGCACATTTTTGCATTTTCTTGATGTTTAAGCTAGCAATTCTTGGTGATGTTCAAGATAGCAATTTCTCTTTTGAGAAGTGCAATTTTTGCTTTCTTCTTGAATTGTGCATGCTAGTTATCTCCCCCTTAGTTGTTGTCAAAAAGAAGGGAAGACCCTTTCTAAAGAAGGGAAGACCCTTTATGTCAATTTCTAAATCATGCCAAAGGTGAGTAATCATTCTTATTTCAAAATTCCATAATTGAGATAAACCTTGAATTCAAATTAAGGCAATTTTAATCATGATTCATATCATATGCAATACATCACATAAAAAGCATGAGTATTGCATGCATCATTTTAGCAACAAATCGTAGCATTTCATCACATGACAAGATATTATCAAGTAAAATTACGATGCAAGTTCTTGATATCTTAACATGATGCAAACATGGCATATGGCAATCATAGCATTTCGATTATCAATTTACCATATATTTCGATACAAGCTTCTTTTGATATCTTAACATAATTCAAATTCAAATATGACAATTATAGCATTAATTCATATATTTCTCATTCAAATATGGCACTCATAGTATTAATTCATATATTTCTCCCCCTTTGTCATCAACAAAAGGAGAAGTAGCTCTAACTATTTTAAAAGATATGCAAGTTTTTGTAACATGAAGCTAGATTTTCATCACAACATATAAGCACAAAAGCATAGCAAGATTCTTAAGTTCAATCATGGCAATTCAACACTTGCTTCTTGTGCAAGATTGCACTTTGCTTTTCTTTGCATGTTCTTGTTAGAGCTAGCCCCAGGAAATTTACCACAAGGTAATTTTGGCAACCCAACAAGACAATAAAACGAAAAGAATAAAAGTGAGACAAGAACACCAGAACACCATATATACGTGATTCGGTCAATTGACTTTGACCTACATCCACGGACGAAAGAGGAGCAAATTACTATTGCAAAAGAGGGATAATTACAAATGCCTTAGGAAGATGTTCCTAGGCCATAAAACACCCAAAAATACTAAATAAGAAAAACCAAACTATAAGTCCAAACTATTTAACTGAGTATGGACTTAAACCAAAGCAAACACTTAGGTTTTTCTTGTGGTGCCACTTGTGGTGCATCTGACTTCAAAACCCAAGCCCTTATTTATAATTCCGAGACAAGTCTGATTTTCCCGATGTGGGACTATGGGACTTGCCAAACTAACAAATCTCCACCTTGGCATGTTCCAACAAAACTTGCTCCACCTTCTTTATAAAAGCCTCAACGGGCAATCACCAACAATGAACACCAACCAAGTCCAAGCACTGCTTGAACTTGTAAACTAGAAGAGGCTTCGTAAGCATATCAGCTGGATTGTCCTTCGTATGAATTTTCTGAACAAGGACCTTTCCCTCAGCAATAGTATCTCATTTGCATCCAACAATTTTCTTACCCGAAGGCGGTTTCACAAGATCCTAAGTTCTATTCCGATGGAGAGACTCAATTTCTTCATTCATCGTAATCAACCACTTAGCAGAATTATCACAAGAAACTGTATTTGAGTAGGAAGTAGGCTCACTAACTTCACTTGTCTTTTCTGCAACAGACTAAGCATATGCAACCAAATTTGCATATCTTTGTGGTGGTCAAATATCTCTCCGTGGTCTACCCTTAGCTATAGAACATTGCTCTTCCTCTGGATCATCTGCGTCAGTAGACTTGGGACCACCTACTAGCATTCTTTGAGTAGAAGAGTTTGACTTAAAAGAATCTGAACTACCAATCTCAAGCTCCACCTGCTTCTGCGCACTATCATTTGTACAACTAGTAGAATCCTCTTTGGAAGATAACATAAACAATTCATTAAAAATAACATCTCTACTGATTATAAATTTTGAGGATTTGGGATCATAACACCATAATCTGTATCCTTTCACCCCATAAGCATACCCAAGGAAAATACATTTTTTAGCTCGAGGCTCTAATTTTCCTTCATTTATATGCATGTATGCTGGACACCCAAAAATTTTTAAATCAGAGTAATCAGCAGGAGTACCTGACCAAACTTCCTCTGGAGTTTTAAAGTTAAGTGCTGCAGAAGGAGCGCGGTTGACAATGTAACAGGCCATATTAATCGCCTCTGCCCAAAAGTCCTTTGTCAACCCTGCATTTGAGAGCATACACCTCACTCTCTCCAAAAGTGTTTTGTTCATACGTTCGGCCACACCATTTTGCTGAGGCATCATCCTAACAGTGCGATGCCGAACGATTCCTTCATTTTTGTAGAATTCTTCAAAATCACCTTCACAAAATTCCATGCCATTATTTGTTCGAAGCCGCTTAATCCGTTTACCTGTTTGCTTCTCAATCAAAGCCTTCCATTGTTTAAATGTTAGAAAAACATCATTTTTATGCTTCAGAAAATAAACTCAAACTTTCCTGGAATAATCGTCAATGAAAGTTAACATATACCTAGCACCACCCTTAGACTGAACATGAGCTGGACCCCAAAGGTCTGAATGAATATAGTCATGAGTACCTTTCGTTTTGTGAACTTTCGGAGAAGTGAAGCTGACTCTTTTCTGCTTTCCAAAAATGCAGTGTTCACAAAAGTCCAGTGGCCCAGTACTCTGTCCGCAAAGTATACCTCTTTTGCTCAATATGCTCAAACCTTTTTCGCTCATATGACCCAAACGCATATGTCATAATTTGGTGATGTCATAATCAGACAATGATGATGACGAAACTGCAACCGAACCTATGACAGTAGTTCCCTGCAGAATATATAAGCTACCAGACCTACAAGTTTTCATAACAATAAGGGCACTTCTAGAAACTTTCATAACTCCACCTTCAGCTGTGTATTTACACCCAAGGGCCTCTAGGGTGCCTAAAGAGATGAGATTCTTTTTTAAATCAGGAACATGTCTAACATTAGTGAGCGTCCTCACAATACCATCATTCATTTTAATTCGGATTATACCTCTACCAACAACATCATATGCGGCATTATTGTCTATCAAAATAATTCCACCATTACAAGATTCATATGTGGAAAACAAATCCCTATTGGGACACATGCGATAAGAACAACCTGAATCTAAAATCCATTCATTTTTAGACCTCGTCTTGTCATCAATAGCAGAGAAAATATTTTCAACATTCTCATCAGTTGCTACACTAACTTCAGTGGATTCAATAGTTTTCTCAACAAATTTTTCCTTTTTCTTTAATTTATTTTTCAATTTAAAGCAATCAGATTTAATGTGCCCCATTTTATGACAATATCTGCATTCCAAATTTCTATATCTGGATTTAGATATAGATTTAGATCTACTACTGTCAAATTCTCTTTTATCCATTCTCCCCCTAACAACCAGACCCTTAACCTGATTCTCTCTACTTTCCCCAGTGATATTCCTGTCTATCTGCTTCTTAGATTTCAGTGCAGATTTAATTTCTTGATACAAAACTATTTATTTTCCATAAATCAAAGTATCATGGAAATGCTTAAAAGATTGGGAAGAGAACACAAGAATAATAAAGCCTTATCCTCATCATCAATTTTTGCATTTATATTCTCCAAATCCATAACCAAAGAATCAAACTTATCAAGATATGAGAGTATAGATATACCTTCAGTCATCCGAAGCATATATAGACTCTACTTCTAGTAGAGACGATTCTCCACTGTCCTCTTCATGTACAAGGCTTTAAACTTATCCCACATGCTCTCAACCGTAGTCTCCGTAGCTACCTCCCGTAAAACCTCGTTAGAGAGATTTAGAATGATGCTTAAACGGGCCTTCTTATCCATACCCGCAAGCTCTTCTTTTGACATATCATATGGAATGCTCTCGGCTCCTTGTAGTACCAAATCAACTCCGTCTTGAACCAGAATGGCCTCCATTTGAGTTGCCACAAGCCGAAGTTGACATTTCTGTCGAATTTCTCGACAACAATCTTTGTTATTGTCATCATTGCCAAAAGATCCCAGAACCAGGCTCTGATACAAGTTTGTTAGAGCTAGCCCCAGAAAATTTACCATAAGGTAATTTTGGCAACCCAACAAGACAATAAAACGGAAAGAATAAAAGCGAGACAAGAACACCAGATATACGTGGTTCGGTCAATTGACTTTGACCTACATCCACGGACGAAAGAGGAGCAAGTTGTTAGGACCGGAGTGGCACTAAGAGGGGGGGGTGAATTAGTGCAATGGTAAAGTATGATAAACTTTCGACGATTTAAACACTTACGGAAACTTCGTACGATAAAAGCAACGTTTCGTTTGAAACCGTTTCGATTGCGTTTTTAACTTGAAGGCATATGTAAGAATGAGACAAAGAAGTAGAGCATCAAAGTGAAGATGGTTTGCAGTAATATAAATGACAATAAGATAAATGCAAACCAGAGAAGACGGTAGTTTATAGTGGTTCGGTCAATCGTGACCTACATCCACTCCTCCGATTCCTCTTCCGTCGAGGCCACCGGCATCCACTAATGATCTTCCTTTACTAGGCGAAGATCAACCTCCTTCTTACACCCCTCTTACAACCTCTTACAAGTGGTTCACCCTTTTACAAAGATTTCAAAGAAAAGAAAGGAGGTGAACACTCAAGCTATTGAAAACAAGACTTTTCCTAAAGCTTTTCTCAACTTCTAACTTCTCCAAAGGTTGTATTCTCAGCTGAGAATAGAGAGGTATTTATAAGCCTCAAGAGGATTCAAATTTGGGCTCCAAAAATTTGAATTCTCTTATGTTCCCGATGCTGGCGGTGCCACCGCCTGTCAGTGGCGGTGCCACCGCCTGCAACTGTCAAACGTTCAGTGCTGGGCGGTGCCACCGCCCAGCCCAAGCGGTGCTACCGCCCAGCTCTCGGGCACTGGGCGGTGCCACCGCCCAGCCCAGGCGGTGCCACCGCCTATAGTGTTTTCAGCCCGTCTACAGTGTTTTCAGCCTACTTAGTTTGGCTTCAATCTTGGCCCAAACTAATCCGAACTTGGGCTCAATTGGCCCCTACTTAGGTTATAGGATTAATACCTAATCCTAACCCTAATTAACATACTAACTACGAATTTAAAGACATTTTCTAAGCTATTACAAAGTTCGTAAGTCAAGACTTCTTCCGGCGAGCTTCCGACGAACTTCCGACGGTCTTCCGATAAACTCTCGGAAACCATTCTGCGGACTCCCGGCAAGCTCCTAGACTTCACGATTTGATCTTGGCGAGTTCCAACGAGCTTCTTCGGCAAGCTCCGATCTTTCTCGGCGAGCTCCGCGAACTTCCAACGAACCTTCCGGCGAGCTTCCGAAAATCCCTTCGGCAAGCTCCCTACTCATTCTCGGCTAGTTCCGGCAGCATTCCCGACGAACCTTCGGACTTCCGTCGAACTCTTGAACTCCCAACGAATCCTTCGTGCTTGACTCTGCACTTTGTTTTGCTTTATGTCTTCATCGTTATCGTAGTTAATCCTGCACAGCAAGCCAAAACTCTACTCCGATCTAGACAGTTATTACAACGCGAATCGACATTACGTTGCCCGGCATGTCATTGGTTGGCGCTTCGTCCGATTCTTCAACGCATCGTCCTCTCTTGCGGCTTGTTGCCCAATCGGTGGTTGACCTCCGCAACCCCGATATCCTTGGTGCAATTCCGCTCTTGGCCCGATGCCCGACGTCCGAAGCCTTCTGCCATCCAATATCCTAACGTGATCTCCTCCGGCGCAACGTCAATTCCTCTTGCGTTAACTGTCTAATCCTGATCGAGTAGACCTGCATTACTCAAAATGCAGTTAAACATCTAAACACAATTAATTAGTTTCATCATCAAAATCCGAGATTCAACAATCTCCCCCTTTTTGATGATGACAACTAATTGATGACTAACGGAGTTAACCTTAACTCTCCGGAGTTTAACCAAACTCCCCCTATCAATATGCCATTGATAGAACACTTGGATTATCCCAAATCCAAGTAACATTCATCATATGTTATGAAAAAATATTTAAACCATCATGCAAATATATAAAATATTCAATTCAATGCATGAAGTCATCAATATACTTCTCCCCCTATGTCATCAACAAAAAGGAGAAGTTGCTCTAGCTATTTTAAAAGATATGCAAGTTTTTGTAACATGAAGCTAGATTTTCATCACAACATATAAGCACAAAAGCATAACAAGATTCTTAAGTTTAATCATGACAATTCAACACTTGCTTCTTGTGCAAGATTGTACTTTGCTTTTCTTTACATGTTCTAACTAGCAAAGCTTTCTCCCCTTTATTTTTGTCGAAAAGAAGGGAAGAGTACAAGCTAGCCAACATTTGCCTTGAGCTAGCAATCTTTCTCCCCCTATGTCATTGCCGAAAAGAAGGAGAGGAACCAATGATTTAGACTTTTGCATAAATTATGAATTTACATCAATCAATATTTCAATCATCACATGTTACATACAAGACAAAAATGCAAAGAATTCATGTCATGAAAGACATCAACATTATATGATAATAGTCTCAAAATTTTCAATTTGCGATACATGTGATACATTGCAATACTAAAAAACTTTAATGCGATGCTTTTAAGGATATCAACCTATTTTTGATACAAAGTATAGCAAGAGCAATTATATTGCAAGTTTTCTAAATTTTGCATTTTTTGCTTCTTTCGAGATAGGCAAGATAGTAATATTCAAGAAGACAACTTTTTCTTCTTGAAATAGGCAAGTTAGCAATCTTTGCTTCTTAAGATAGACAAGCTAGCAATCAAGTTTTGCATCTCCTTGACTTGTGCAAGCTAGCTATCTCCCCCTTTGTCATTGTCAAAAAGAAGGGAAAAACAATACAATCATGTAATTCATTTCCCTTTACTATATAATCTTCAAATCATGACAAGGGTAAATAACAAAGATAAAATTGATTGTCAAAAGACATATATCATTTTTGACAAATTTCTTCAATTGTAAATAGAAAACATGATATGAAACAATCTTGATTCAAAAGGAAAACTCAAGTTATAAATTATCAAGATATCAAGTAGCGTATCATGGTTTACAAGAACAAGTTTCTTGTTAGTTAATAGCGAAAAGAATCATAGGAGAACAAAATCTCAATTCATGCATATAAAATCTTATGATTCACATCATATGCAATACATCACATACATCATCAAAACAAAAAGCTTAAGTATTGCATATATCATTCCAAATCATAAATATTTCAACTCATGATGGTATTAATTTGTCAAATTGCATCCTACCATGCATGATCATAACTTTTCATTTGTATGCATCAAAATAATATCAAGAGTATTTCATGCATAGTTTCATATCACCACATAAGGAATATCAAGAAGAAAATAATTGGGTGATTAGATAAACATTTCATGAATACAAGGAATTGTATAAAAATCATATTATGAAAAGATAATACCAAAAGACATGTTTTCTTTTGAAAAATCTCCTCTTAAATAATCAAAGGAAAATCTTAAGAGATCATGATATAGATAAAATTCATTCAATATTGTAGGAGAACAAGATATTATCTCAAGCATATAAAATTTCTCAATTCATTATGAATCATAAAAAGAATTATGGTTCCGAAAAATCATGATTCATTTAGGAAAATTTTCTCTTTAGTACACGACAAGAAGAAATATAGGAATGATATAAATCATAATTCATTTGGATAGTAGATGGAAAAAAAAATATTGAGGATAAAATATCTCGATTTTTATAGAGTAAATCTCAAGTTATAAATCTCAAAAAAATCAAGATAAAGCTCATTCAAATTCAATTCATCAAATCAAGAATTTTCAAGAAAAATACTTTTATCTATTTAGTTGTTTCATATAAGCATGCCTTTGTCCTTTTTATGCCAAAATATATATATATATATATATCATCAATCATTTAGGATCGAAAAATAAGTTTCTTCATAAAAACCATTAAGATCATTATGTATAACTTTTAAAATCTCATGCATAAAATGGTATCAAAACATTTAATATTTTCATTCCATCATTTGAATTGGTTTTATTGAACATAATTTTGAATGATTCTTATAGATAACTAAAACTTCTTTAGTTTTAATTTATACGATTGACTTTATCTTAGCATGCACAAATTTTGTTCATATGTCAAAATCATACATCATGTTTGAAAACCAAAGATAAGGTTAAAAAAAACATCAAGCCTTTCATTCAAAAGCCATGCATCGTCATTGAAAATCAATATGAAAATCGTCAAAATATACATTCTTACTTCTCAAGCACATACATAAGATTAATCTTACTAGGTGTATAAGCATTAGATTTATATCTAACATTTTCTTGCATTAACATAACACATGCAATTTTCAAGAAAATTAATCCTAAACTAAATTAAAAATGACTCATGAAAGTATTATGTAATTTCGAAATAAATTAGGGGGATTTCGATTACCTCTTTGTTGAGAGTAGTTGAGGCATAGTTTGCCACCTCGCCTTTCTTGATTTTCTCCACGGGTGCCTTCCTTTTCTTTGGCCTCTTCCTCCGTTCAAGTTCATTGTTTATTTTAGATTTTTGTTTAATGAACTTATTAAGAGTTAGTGTTCGAAGTTCAAGTTCATCATTGTCCTCATCACTTGAGTCATCGTTCAAGTGGTATTCATTTGTCCGAAGTTCCAAATCCTTCCTGTTCTTTGGAAGGTGGTTCAAGTGTTCATCGTGTTCATCATGTGCATTGCGCACCATTTCATATGTCACCAATGAGCCGATAAGTTCTTCAAGTGGAAAAATATTTAAATCTTTTGTTTCTTGTATTGCCGTAACTTTTGATTCCCAAACTTTAGAAAGTGATCGTAAAACTTTACTAACAAGTTCAAAATTCGAGAAACATTTGCCAAGAGTTTGTAAACCATTGACGACATCCGTAAAACGGGTGTACATGTCACCAATGGTTTCGCTCGGCTTCATTTGAAAAAGCTCGAAATCATGCATTAAAATGTTAACTTTCGAGTCTTTGACTCTACTAGTTCCCTCGTGTGTGATTTCAAGTGTTCGCCAAATATCAAAAGCCGTTTCGCACGTAGAAATCCGATTGAACTCATTTTTGTCTAAAGCGCAAAATAAGGCATTCATAGCCTTTGCGTTTAAAGAAAACATCTTCTTCTCCAAATCATTCCAATGGTTCATTGGGAGAGAAGACATTTCATATCCATTTTCGACCATGTGCCATAAATTTAAATCCAAAGAAAGTAAGAAAACTCTCATTCGAGTTTTCCAACAAGTGTAGTCCGATCCGTTAAACAACGGTGGACAAACAACCGATAAGCCCTCTTGAAAGCCATAAAGAGCCATTTCTATTTGGGTGTTAAACCAAAGTAGAAAAACGTGGCTCTGATACCAATTGTTAGGACCGGAGTGGCACTAAGAGGGGGGGGGGGTGAATTAGTGCAATGGTAAAGTATGATAAACTTTCGACGATTTAAACACTTACGGAAACTTCGTACGATAAAAGCAACGTTTCGTTTGAAACCGTTTCGATTGCGTTTTTAACTTGAAGGCATATGTACGAATGAGACAAAGAAGTAGAGCATCAAAGTGAAGATGGTTTGCAGTAATATAAATGACAATAAGATAAATGCAAACCAGAGAAGACGGTAGTTTATAGTGGTTCGGTCAATCGTGACCTACATCCACTCCTCCGATTCCTCTTCCGTCGAGGCCACCGGCATCCACTAATGATCTTCCTTTACTAGGCGAAGATCAACCTCCTTCTTACACCCCTCTTACAACCTCTTACAAGTGGTTCACCCTTTTACAAAGATTTCAAAGAAAAGAAAGGAGGTGAACACTCAAGCTATTGAAAACAAGACTTTTCCTAAAGCTTTTCTCAACTTCTAACTTCTCCAAAGGTTGTATTCTCAGCTGAGAATAGAGAGGTATTTATAAGCCTTAAGAGGATTCAAATTTGGGCTCCAAAAATTTGAATTCTCTTATGTTCCCGATGCTGGCGGTGCCACTGCCTGTCAGTGGCGGTGCCACCGCCTGCAACTGTCAAACGTTGACAGTGCTGGGCGGTGCCACCGCCCAGCCCAAGTGGTGCTACCGCCCAGCTCTCGGGCACTGGGCGGTGCCACCGCCCAGCCCAGGCGGTGCCACCGCCTATAGTGTTTTCAGCCCGTCTACAGTGTTTTCAGCCTACTTAGTTTGGCTTCAATCTTGGCCCAAACTAATCCGAACTCGGGCCCAATTGGCCCCTACTTAGGTTATAGGATTAATACCTAATCCTAACCCTAATTAACATACTAACTACGAATTTAAAGACATTTTCTAAGCTATTACAAAGTTCGTAAGTCAAGACTTCTTCCGGCGAGCTTCCGACGAACTTCCGACGGTCTTCCGATAAACTCTCGGAAACCATTCTGCGGACTCCCGGCAAGCTCCTAGACTTCACGATTTGATCTTGGCGAGTTCCAACGAGCTTCTTCGGCAAGCTCCGATCTTTCTCGGCGAGCTCCGCGAACTTCCAACGAACCTTCCGGCGAGCTTCCGAAAATCCCTTCGGCAAGCTCCCTACTCATTCTCGGCTAGTTCCGGCAGCATTCCCGACGAACCTTCGGACTTCCGTCGAACTCTTGAACTCCCAACGAATCCTTCGTGCTTGACTCCGCACTTTGTTTTGCTTTATGTCTTCATCGTTATCGTAGTTAATCCTGCACAGCAAGTCAAAACTCTACTCCGATCTAGACAGTTATTACAACGCGAATCGACATTACGTTGCCCGGCATGTCATTGGTTGGCGCTTCGTCCGATTCTTCAACGCATCGTCCTCTCTTGCGGCTTGTTGCCCAATCGGTGGTTGACCTCCGCAACCCCGATATCCTTGGTGCAATTCCGCTCTTGGCCCGATGCCCGACGTCCGAAGCCTTCTGCCATCCAATATCCTAACGTGATCTCCTCCGGCGCAACGTCAATTCCTCTTGCGTTAACTGTCTAATCCTGATCGAGTAGACCTGCATCACTCAAAATGCAGTTAAACATCTAAACACAATCAATTAGTTTCATCATCAAAATCCGAGATTCAACACAAATTACTACTACAAAAGAGGGACAATTACAAATGCCTTAGGAAGATATTTCTAGGCTATAAAACACCTAAAAATACTAAACAAGAAAAACCAAACTATAAGTCCAAACTATTTAACTGAGTATGGACTTAAACCAAAGCAAATACTTAGGTTTTTCTTGTGGTGCCTGTGGTGCATCTGACTTCAAAGCCCAAGCCCTTATTTATAGTTCCAATATGAGACAACAAGTTTGATTTTCCCGATATGGGACTATGGGACTTGCCAAACTAACAGTTCTAACTAGCAAAAGCTTTCTCCCCTTTGTTTTTGTCGAAAAGAAGGAAAGAGTACAAGCTAACCAGCATTTGCCTTGAGCTAGCAATCTTTCTCCCCCTATGTCATTACCGAAAAGAAGGGAGAAATCAATGGCCAAAAATTTTTAATCATTATACAGGCCATATTACAAAATCATGTCATGATATCAAGAAAATTCAAGAAGGACATGATTCATTTGACAAATCCTTTTAATAGAGCAAATGAATTGTACAACCAAGGATCATGATTAAAATATATCAATATCATAGATCAAGTCATGATTCGTGATTCATCATAAAACAAATTAATTCTCAGTCATCACATAAGGCATTTAAAGAATTTTTGAAACATAGGAGAATGATTAATTTAAGCATGCAATGTTTCAATCAAATTCAAGTCATGAATACCAAAAGATATTATTTGTGATTCCAATTTTGCAAGATCAAGATTATGATTTAGATAAAACTCATTCAAATCACATCGTTAACTTGAAACTCATAATCAAGTCATCAAAATCAATTTCGAGATTCACATAATATCATGAAATCATTAATCTCAATCAGATGGGAAAAGTATTTTTTAAGTGTTTCTTTTTCATCTAAGCATGCCTTAGTCTTTATATTCCAAATCAAGATAAGCATGAAAGTTCAAGACGTAAAGGCAAAATCTTATAAAATAACTCATTAAGCAAGATTTTAAACATCCATTTTCAAGCCATATAAAGAGTAAGTCAAGGATTCAATTATCTCATGTCATGAATTCCAATAGGCATCTCAAAATATCAACATCACATTAAAAAGATATTTCAAAAAGATATATCAATAAGTGATTCATTTCTATCATTTCATTCATTCGAAAGATTCTCCTCTTTGGTAAATAAATGTAGGAGAACAAAATGAATTAAGGAGATGTAACATGATTGAAGCAATGAACATGATTCATATTTAAAATGTGTCTCATGTCATAAGTATGAATCAAGCATTTGTAAAATCTGAAATCATCCTCAAAGTCACATTCAATAAATTCATATATGACAAGCATAGATTTATTGAAAATACGATAAGATAGAGGATCACATTTCATTTTTATAAATTTCTATTCATGTGATTTGCTTCTTATAAGCATGCCTTTACCTTCAATAAAACAAGTGTCAACATTTAAGACGGAAAGGTAAAAATCAAATCATCAAGCATGATTCCATGATAACATTCTATTAATATCTTGATATTCATCATCAAGTATAATTTCAAAAAATATTTTAAAGAGAAATCATTAAGACCAAATGCATGATACACTCATTTATTTTCAAAATATTCATCATGTTTATTTTCATGAGATTCACAAGATTGGTAAAATAAATTCATTAATCTCAATAGGATAGAAAATTATTTACATTTCATACAATTGATTTCATGTGAGGGTATTCAAGTCTTTTGTGAAAACATGTATCATCATTTAAAATCGAAACATAAGTTTCGTCATGAAGCCATCAAGACCAAACACATCATGATATCACATCTATCATCAAAAGACTATCAAGAAATTCTTACATAGATGTACATGTACTATGTCATCTTAATATGTCATGAGAATGTCATCTTAATTCGTCATAGAAATGATTAGACCAAAAATATATTAATCTAAAATGAGAGTTTCAAATCAACATTTACTTCAAAAACTCATGCATGATATAAAATCATCAAGATACACATGCATGGATTAATCCTAAGCATTATCACATATCATATTATCATCCCTAATGTTAAATACATCATTCAATATTTCCAAACATAACATGCATGAAACCTTAGTAATATACTTTTCATGATCAAAATTTTAATTTTTCAAAGATGCTAAAAAGAAAACCATGATATAATTTTTGAAAAATAATTTATTTATTTCCTATTCCTACTATCTAAATTAAGCACTCATGAAGGACTTCAAGTAATTTCAAAATAATTCAAGAAAGTTGAGTTACTTACCTTGTAGTCGAAGCCTGTCAAAGCCCAATTCGTCGTTTCACCTTTGGAAGTTCTTAATTCATCCTTGGTTGCCTTCCTCTTCTTAAGCCTCTTCCTTCGTTCAAGTTTATTGTTTATTTTAGATTTTTGTTTAATAAACTTATTAAGATTTAGTGTTCGAAGTTTAAGTTCATCATTGTCCTCATCACTTGAGTCATCGCTCAAGTGGTATTCATTTGTCCGGGATTCCAAATCCTTCCTATTCTTTGAAAGGTTGTTTTGTTTATCATGTGCATTGTGCACCATTTCATATGTCATCAACGAACCAATTAGTTTTTCAAGTGGTAAGTTGTTTAGGTTTTTAGCTTCTTATATTGCAGTTACTTTTGAATTCCACTTCTTAGAAAGAGAACGCAAAATCTTGTTTACGAGTTTAAAATCTGAAAAATATTTGCCAAGAGCTCTTAGATTATTGACGACATCCGTGAAATGGGTGTACATGTCGCCTATAGTCTCGCTTGGTTGCATTCGAAAAAGCTCAAAATCATGCAATAAAATGTTAACTTTTGAGTCTTTGACTCTACTAGTTCCCTCGTGCGTGATTTCAAGTGTTTGTCAAATATCAAATGTTGTTTCGCATGTAGAAATCCGATTGAACTCATTTTTGTCCAAAGCACAAAATAAGGCATTCATAGCCTTTGCGTTTAGAGAAAAATACTTCTTCTCCAAATCCGACCATTCGTTCATTGGTTTAGAGAGAAGTTGACAACCGTTTTCAACAATATTCCATATATCCAAATTCATAGAAATCAAGAAAACTCTCATTCAAGTTTTCCAATAAGTGTAGTTCAATCCGTTAAATAACGGTGGACGAACAACCGAAAAACCCTCTTGAAAGCCATGAAGAGCCATTTCTCTCGGGTGTAAATCCAAAATGAGAAATACTGGGCTCTGATACCAATTGTTAGGATCAAGAGCACTAAGAGGGGGGGGGGGATTGTGAATTAGTGCAGCGGAAAACTTTCGACAATTAAAACTGCGTTCGTACGTTGAAATTCAATTCCGACATAAAAGTCATTTTGTGCAGATAATAACTTTGAAAACTTACGGAAACATATTTGAAGTAAAGTAAGGAAGGCAGTTTGCAGTTAAGATAGAAATTAGAATATAAGCGCAAACTAAAATATGATGTTCGTACGATAAAACTGATTTTCGTCTTAACGCCGATTCAGAAAATACTTAACTAAGAAACACATTTGTAAATGAGCAAAAGGCAGTAAGCTACTGAGGAGGTTTGCAGTAAAGATAAGATGCTCAAAGTAAATACAAACCAGAGAAGACGAGAGTTTATAGTGGTTCGGTCAATCGTGACCTACATCCACTCCTCTAATTCCTCTTCCATCGAGGCCATCGGCATCCACTAACGATCTTCCTTTACTAGGTGAAGATCAATCTCCTTCTTACACCCCTCTTCTCCTTTTACCAAGTTTAGGAGACAACCCTTACAAGCACTCACTCTCCTCTCTTAAACATAATTCTAATACTTAAGCTAGAGGAGGGAAATTCTAGAGATTGCAGCAGCGTTTTCTCTCTTTTAATCTCTCTGTGCTTGTATGTTTTATCCAGGGATGGGAGGGGTATTTATAGGCTCTAAACCAGTTTGAATTCCGAGCTCAAAACTATCATCTCCCGAAATTCTGGGGTCTGGCGGTTGCACCGCCTGGTAGAGCTCGAAGATTGAGCCTTTGGGCGGTGCCACCACTTGTCAGTGGTGGTTGCACCGCTTGGCAAAGCTCGGAGACTGAGCCTCTGAGTGGTGCCACTACTTGACAAGGGCGGTTGCACCGCCTAGTCTCGCTCGGAGAATGAGCCCAAGCGGTGCCACTGCCTGCCTGGGGTGGTTGCACAGCCCAGCTTTCCTGGGAGACCCTCTCCTGGGCGGTGTCACTGCCTAGTAGGAATTCTGGTTTGAATGGGTTGATCCATTCGGCCCAATTTGGGTCTGTCAAGGGCCCAATTGCCCCCAAATTAAGTTAATGGGATCACCTCCCATTCCTAACTTAATTTACATGCTAACTACGATAATTTTTAAGACATTTACTATAGCTTGCTCCAGTGCATCAATCGCTTCTTCCGACGTGCTTCCGGCGAACTTCCGGCGAGCTTCCGACGAACTTCCGGCGAACATCTGACGAACTTCCAGCAATGCTCCGATGAACTTCCGGCAAACTCCTGGACTTACGATGATCCACCAGGCGAGTTCCGACGAGCTTCTTTTGGCAAGCTCCTGGACTTCTCGGATTTGTTCCCGCAGAACCTCTGACGACCGTCCAGACTTCCATCGAGCTCTCGAACTCCCAACGTGATCATAGTCTTGACTCTAGCGCAACTCCTGCTGCATGTCTTTCTTTCATCGTAGTTAATCCTACACACTTAAAATAAAACTTCGATCGAGATAATTAATCCTAAGCAATTAACTAAGTTATCTGGCATGTCATTGGTCTCTCAACGCTTCGTCCGATTCTTCGACGCATCATCCTCTCCTGTGGCCTATTACCCAATCAGCCAGTTGACTCCACAACTCCGATATCCTTGGTGCAATACCCGCTCTTCTTGGCCTGATGCCCAAGTCCACAGCCCGAAGCCTTCTGTCGATACGTCGACCGATCCATCGGCCCGACGTCCAATCTTCTGACATGTTCCTCTAGCACAATATGATTTTTCCTGCTTTAATTGTCTCATCCTAATCGAAGCATCCCGCGTCACTCAAAACGCAGATTAAAACATAAACACATATCAAGTGGTTTCATCATCAAAACATGAGATTCAACATGAACCACTTGTAAAAGGTTGTAAGAGGGGTATTTGTCCTTCCCCTTCAAAGTGATTTGCTAGTGGAAGTTGGGAGCCTCATCGAAGAAGGCTTCGCAAGTGGATGTAGGTCATTTTGACTGAACCACTTTAAATTGGTGTGTTCCTTGAATGTGTGAGTGTTTACCTTTCTTAAATTGTTATTTACATAGCAGAAAGCTTTCGGTTTTTATCTTCTCACTTTCCTCGAGCTACTTTCACCAAGTCATTCATTGTTAAATTGAAATCTCTATGCATTTATGAAATCATTTACAAACTTATGAGTTTTAATCCGTTGCACTAATTCACCCCCCCCCTCTTAGTGCCGCTCCGATCCTAACAAATGGTATCAGAGCTATGGTTTTCTACGTTGGTTTAACACCCAAATAGAAATAGCTCTTTACAGCTTTCAAGAGGGTCACTCTCTCATTTGTCCTCTCTATTTCAATGGGACGGACTATACTTATTATAAAACTCGATTGAGAGTTTTCTTACTTTCGTTGAATCTCGAGCTTTGGAATATTATCAAAAATGGATTTTAAAAATCTTCTCTTCCGATAAGCGAATGGGATGAATCGGAGAAGAAAGGTTTTGCTTTAAATGTAAAGGCTATGAATGTCTTGTATTGTGCACTTGATAAAAATAAATTTAATCGTGTTTTGATTTGTGATTCGGCTTTTGATATTTGGAGAACTCTTGAAGTCACTCATGAAGGCACTAGTTGAGTGAAAGAGTCCAAAATCAATATTCTTGTTCATTCTTACGAACTTTTCCGGATGAAACCAAGTGAGTCCATCGGAGATATATACACTCGTTTCACGGATGTTAATAATCGACTTAAAGCTCTTGGTAAAGATTTTTCTAACTTTGAATTAGTAACTAAAATTCTAAGATCCCTTCCAAAGGGTTGGGATCCAAAAGTTACGGCCATTCAAGAGGCCAAAGATCTTAAAACATTTCCTTTTGAAGAACTTATTGGGTCTTTAATGACCTATGAAATTAACAATGTAACAAAAAAAGAACTTGAGAACAACCTTCCAAAGGACATGAAGGATTTGAGACATAGAACACATAAAGACTACTCGAGCATAAGCTCAAGTGATGGTGAACTTAAACTTTAAATGAAACAAAAATTAAAAAGCACAAAGAACGGAACTACTTGCTTTGAACGCAAGAAGAAGAATACAAAATGGGATGAATCAAGCTCCTCCGAAGACAATGAGAAAATCAAGAAAGGCGAGGTGGCAAACTATGCCTTAACCGCTTTCCATAATGAGGTAATCAAAATCCCCCTAACTTATTTCGAAATTACATAATACTTTTCATGAGTTATTTTTAATTTAGTTTAGGATTAATTTTCTTGAAAATTGTATGTTTAATAATTTAATATTTAAAAATAAAAAAGTAATAAAATGTTAAATATAAATCTTATGTATGTGCTTGAGAAGTAAGAATGTGTATTTTGATGATTTGCGATTTTGATAGAAACCATGCTTGATGTCTTAATGAAAATATTGAGAAGTTTAATATCATGCTTAATAATGATGCATGGCTTTTGAATGGAAGGCTTGATGATCTTGTTTTCTGAACCTTGTCTTTGGTAGTCAAACATGACGTATGGTCTTGACTTAAGAACAAAATTTGAGCATGCTAATATAAAGTCAATCACATAAATTAAAACTAAAGAAGTTTTAGTTATCTATAAGAATCATTCAAAATTATGTTCAATGAAACCAATGCAAAATGATGGAATGAAAATATTGAAATTTTGATACTATGATTTAATGATTTTATGCATGAGATTGTAAAGTTATACATAATAATTTTTGTGGTTTATTGATCTTGATGGTTTTTATGACAAAATTCATTTTTTGATCCTAAATGTTAATACACATATTTATCTAGCATAAATGAAATAAATGACATGAATTTAAATAACTAGAAAGAGAAAAGCATTGTTCTTGAAAATTATTTTTCTCTATCTTATTGATTTATATGAATCTCTTGAAAATGATTTTGATTTGATGATTTGAATTTGAAATGAGTTATATCAAAATTATGATATTGATTTGACAAATTGAATGAGTTGAAAAAGAATGATAATTTTTCTCTTGAATATAACTTGTAATATTTTTTATAAATTATCATCTTGATTTCTCGATACATAAAATTTTTCCATGAATCAAAATTCTTTCATGATGTGATTCTTCTTAGTATTCACTAAAAATGATTTATTCAAATTAACCTATGCTACTCGACATCTTGATAATTTATGACTTGAATTTTATTATGTAAAATTTTTTACATTCATGAAATGTATATTTCATCACCAAAATTCTCTTGATATTTTGAATAATGTATGAAATACAAATGAAAAGTTAATGATCATGCATGATAGGATGTAATGAACTTTGACATTTAGATACCATCATTTGAAAAGCTATGATCATGTTGCCAAAATAATGTATCATGAATGCTTAAATATCATATATAATATGCTCATAATGTTGATTTAGTTATTTGTATCATGCATGAAAAATGAAAGATATAGTTTTGAAATTGTGCATGTTCGAATTTGAAAATATGATGATGCATAATGATGAAATTGTGTAATGAAAATATTAAATATTTTGAAACCATGTTTTAGTGTCATGCATAATGATCATGCTTAATAAATTTTGAAATTATGCATGATGAATCTTGCGATTTACGGATTATTGATTTTTACCATAATGAAAGTATCTTATTGATCTTTGTTGTAATAAATCTTACACTTTCGGTTTTAAACATGATACATGTTTTTATTTGGCATAAATGAAATAAAATTATATGTTTTGAAACAACCAAAAAGAGGAAAACATTCTTCTTGAAAATTATTTTGCTCTATCTTATTCATTTTGATTAATCTATTTGTATCATCTTTGTTAATATCTTGGATTTTGAAAATGATTTTGATGATTTAAATTTGAATAAATTTTTATCGAAATTATGATCCTGATCTCTTGAAATTTATAACATGAAATCCTTTACGAATCAATATTCCTTACTCTTTATTCTCTTACATTTTGAGAAAATTTTTAATATGAATCATAAGAGTTCTTATGTATGAATTAAAATCTTTTTCTCTTACATTTCCTTTTGTGATTTACTAAAGAGAATATCTTTTTTTTCAATTCTTGACTTAAAATTTTATTTAAAAATCTCTTATTATTTGATCTCCTAAGATCTCTCTTTGAATATTTAAAGAGGAGCATTTTATAAATGAATCATGATTTTGATGATTGAATATTTGATATACATGAATTGAGATCTTGCTCTCCTACTATTATTTTCTATTCACCAAAAAGAAAACTAGTTCTAATAAACCATGATATGCTATAGAATTTTATTGCATTCATGAAATAATGTCTCATCACTAATTTTTGTTTATATTCTTTCATGTGATGATATGAATGTATGAAACATTTATGATATGATTTTTTATACAATTCCATGTATTCATAAAATATTTATCTCATCACCCAATTAATTTCTCTTGATACTCCTAATGTGATGCAATGAAATTATGCATGAAATACAAATGGGGAGAAGTTTTGATCATGCATGGTAGGATGCAATTTGATAAATTAATACCATCATGATTTGAAACATTTATGATTTAAAATTATGCATGCAATTGCTTTTTATTGTGATGATATATGCATGTAATATGTATCATGAATGCTCTAAATGATGAATGTTTGGTATCATAATCAAAATATTGATAAATGCTATGGTTTATTACCAAAATGATGTATCATGTATGATATGCCCATAGTGATTAATTTATTTGTATAATACATGAAGTAATGATACAAATGTAAAGTTTTGAAGTTGTGTATATTTTAATTTGAAAACATAATGATGCACAAATAAGATTGATACTTACCTTTGTCATAATTTAGAAATTGATGTAAATGATCTTTCCTTCTTTTTGATAATGACAAAGGGAGAGATAGCTAGCTTGCACAAGACAAAAGAAGCAAACATTACAAATGTACATATCGCAAAAGGGGCAAAACTTATTAGTTTGCTCAACTCAAAAGCAAGAAATGCTATCCTGTAATCTGAAGCAAAAGTGATATCTTGCAAATCTCAAAGAAGCAAAATGTGCCGAGTTACATATTTTGAAAAGAGGCAAAATAGTCCATCTTGCACATCTTTTTGCTAACTTTTTATGTGTAAAAGTTGATAACTCGCATACTATAAATTTGCATATCAAATGTGGAATCTTGCCTATCTCAAAAAGCAAAACATGTTAACTTGCACATCTAGCAAACTTGCATATTTCAAGAAGCAAGGGATGCTTTCTTGAACATTTCAAAACTACTAGCTTGCATGTTCTAAAAGTGTTATAAAATTTGCTAACTTGTATGTTGTAATAATTGCTATCATACTACCTTGCATATCGATGATAATAGCAAAATTGAATGTTGATAAAACTAAGAGATTATATTAATTATGCAATGTGTTGAACTTGGATATTTCAAAAACTTGCAACTTGCACATTGCAATAGGAAGCAAGAATCTTGAGCTTACACAAGAAAGCTATCTTGCATTTATTTTCGAAATTTTTTGCTAGCTTGCATGTAGCAAAACTTGCATATCATAAAAATTGCTAGCTTGTAGTCTAAAGAGAAGCAAACAGTTGCTATCTTAAGAAAAGCAAACATGCTAAACTTGCACATCTTTAATTACTCGATTACATGATGATAAAATTTAACACTATATTTTTTCATGCAATATATTGAACTTTATATCTCAAACACATAGATAGTGACACTTCTCCTTTTTGTTGATGACAAAGGGGGAGAAGTAGATCATATTATGCATGATGACGTATTACAAATATTCATGATGAATATTTGCAATGACTTGAATTTGGCTTGAAATCAAGGTTCTATCAATATGGCATATTAATAGGGGGAGTTTGTTTAAACTCCGGAAGTTAAGGTTAACTCTGTCATCAAGTGGTTGTCATTATAAAAAAGGGGGAGATTGTTGAATCTCATATTTTAATGATGAAACCACTTGATATGTATTTATGATTTAATTTGTGTTTTGAGTGACGTAGGATGCTTCATTCAGGATAAGACAATTCAAGCAGGAAAATCATGTTGTGCCGGAGGAACATGTCAGAATATTAGACGTCAGGCCGGTGGATCGGTCGACGTATCGACAAAAGGCTTCTGGCCATGGATTCAGGCATCGGGCTAATAAGAGCGAGTATTGCGCCAAGGATATCGGAGTTGCGAAGTCAACTAGCCGATTGGGCAATAAGCTGCAAAGGAGGATGATGCGCCGAAGAATCAGACAAAGCGTCGAGGGACCAATGACATGTCGAACAACTTGATTAATTGCTTAGGAGTAATTGTCTATATCGAACTTTTGTTTTACATATGCAGGATTAAACTACGATAGCTTGAAGACATAAAGCAAGTCTACCGGAGTCAAGTTCGATGGGTGTTCGAGAGTCCAAAGATTCGTCGGAGATGCTGCCGGAACCAATTGAGAAGAAATCGGGGACTTGTCGGAGTTTTCGGAAGTCCGCCGAAGAGATCATCGGAGGTTCGCGGAGATCACCGAGAAGGCTTAGCTACTCATTGAACTCACCACAAGATTGGGAGCCTACTAGGAGTCCACCGGAAGAAATCCGAGGGTGTATCGGAAGTCTATCGGAAGATCACTGGAAAGCTCACCGGAAGGAGACTCAACGTTTGCCGGTTAAAAACTTGCTTAGGACTATGTTTTCAGTTGCGTAGTTTGCATGTAATTATGGTTAGGATTAAAGGATAATCCTATATCCTGGATAGGGGCTAACTGGGCTCGATAATCGGGCGGTGGTACCGTCGGACTGGGCAGTGGCACCGCCCAGCAACCGAAAGGTTGGGCGGTGCCACCGCTAGTTAACAGTCAATATGATATTGACAGGTGGTGGCACCGCCAGCTTTAGGAACCCAAGAGAATTCAAATTTGGAGCTTAAATTTGAATCTTCTTGGGGTCTATAAATACCCCTCAATTCTCAGTAGAGAATATAACCTTTGAGAAGTTAGAGATTGAGATAAAGCCTTAGCAAAGTCTTTAGCAAGTCTTGTTTTAAATTGCTTGAGTGTTCACCACCATCTTTCTCATTGAAAATTTGTAAGAGTGTGAACCACTTGTAAAAGATTGTAAGAGGGGTATTTGTCCTTCCCTTTCAAAGTGATTTGCTAGTGGAAGTTGGGAGCCTCATTGAAGAAGGCTTCTCAAGTGGATGTAGGTCATTTTGACCGAACCACTTTAAATTGGTGTGTTCCTTGAATGTGTGAGTATTTACCTTTCTTAAACCATTATTTACATAGCAAAAAGCTTTCGGTGTTTATCTTCTCACTTTACTCGAGCTACTTTCACCAAGTCATTCATTGTCGAATTGAAATCTCTACACATTTACAAAATCGTTTTCAAACTTATGAGTTTTAATCTGCTGCACTAATTCACCCCCCCCCCCCCATCCCTCTTAGTGTCGCTCCGATCCTAACACTTATACCCAAAAACTTTAAAATATAAAACATTGGGTTTTTTGTTGTTCTACAACTCATAAAGAGTTTTGGTGAGTAAGGGTCATACTAGAACTCTATTCATAACATAGCATGCTGTGTTTATGGTTTCAACCCAAAAATATTTGGGTAGGCTATGTTCATTTAACATGGTTCTTACCATTTCTTGTAAGTTTATATTCTTTCTTTTTACTATTCCAATTTATTGAGGATTTCTTGGAGTAGAGAAGTTGTGGTTGTATCCATTAGATTCATAAAATTCTTGAAAATCATGATTTTGAAATTTACCACTATGATCATTTCGAATTGACGAAATCATAAAACCCTTTTCATTTTGAACAAGTTTATAAAACTTAGAGAAATACCTAAAGCATTCACTTTTGTGTGCCAAAAAATAAGTCCATGTGTATCTACTATAATCATCCATGATGTAACAATTGGTCCGAACAAGTCCATATGGATCAATTGCAAAGGTGCTTATTTGGTTTTTAGGTTTGAAGCTACCTTTTATTTATTTTCCTAGTTGACAAGCATCACACACATTATCTTTGACGAACTTGATATGAGAAATTCCTCTTACAAGTTCTTTAGATGAAATTTAGGTGATTAGTTTCATGTTAGTATGACCTAATCTCCTATGCCAAAGCCAAGCATCGTCATTCAAAATCGAAAAGCATATTTCATTGCAAAGATCATTAATGTCAATGGTGTATACATTATTTTATTTTAGCGCAATCGTAGATGTGTTTTTATGTGGTTTCTCAATAATACAAGCATTAGATTCAAATTTAACAATAGATCCTTTATCACACAATTGACTAATGCTTAAGTGGTTATGCTTTAAGCCATCAACTAATAATATATCTTCAATAAAGAAGTTAGATTTGTTACCAATGGTTCCTTTGCCAATGATTTTACTCTTGTTGTTGTCTCTGAAGATGATATATCCTTCATCTATGCCAGTGAGCTTAGAGAATTGAGATGAATCTTCGATCATATGTCTTGAGCATCCACTATCAAGGTACTATCTCTTGTTTCTAGTTTATGATGGTATATTTTTCTACAAAAAAGAATAATTTTTAGGTACCCATTTGACCTTGGGTGCCTCAAAAATCGATCTATATTGCTTATCATGTTGCATTGAGTCATTTGAGGTTCTTTTAAGAACCCAAATCAATTTATATGGACTACATTCTTTAAATAGATAATGATAAGCTACATATCTAAATTTGCAACAAAAGTTACATTTCTTTCGGGGTGAAATATGCAAAGTAGGGCCTTTAACAAAGGTGGTTGGATTATGGTGAGAGCTACTCACAAATCCAATTTCGTCTTTTCTACGAATGTGACCCTAGTTGGTAAGGACCATGTTCAAGGATTTACTACCAACCTCAAACTTTTCTAAGGTTTTCTTAAGTAGCAAGTTTTCTTTTTTAATTAATTCTAGTTCATCACATTTTGTATAGGATGCTAAGCTATTTTCATGCTCAATCTTTACTCTATCAAAGTTGCTAATATGAGAAGCATGTTCTTTTTTCAAAGAGTTGTACTTTTTACTTAAGATTCTACATTCATCAAACAATTCATGAAAAGTACTTGAAAGCTCATCGAAAGCTAAATTTGCTTCTAATGAACTTGTTACCTCATCTCCAATAGCCATTAGTTCATAGTGAGCAACTTGCTCGGTATCGGTTGGCTCCTCTTCTTCGAAAGTACTTGAGTCGTCTCATGTAGCTTTGAGAGCCTTCTTCTTTGGTTGCCTCCTCTTTGCTTGAGGACATTCACTCTTGAAGTGTCTCGGCTTTTTGCATTCGTAGCAAATTACTTGATTTTTCTTGGGTTCAAATTTATTTTTAGTGTCATTTTTAAATTTGTTCCTTTTAATGTATTTTTTGAATTTCCTTGTTAAAAGTGCTAAGTCCTTCATCAAGGTCCTCATCACTTGAGTTTTCTTTCAAGTGATCTTCTTGAGTTTTTAATGTCATATCCTTCTTGTTCTTTGGAAGGGTGTCCTCAAGCTCTTCATGAGCTTTATAGGTCATTTTATAGGTCATTAGTGACCCAATTAGTTCTTCAAGAAGAAAATTATTTATATCTTTGGCCTCTTGAATGATTGTTACTTTAGGACCCCAACTTTTTGGAAGGGATCTTAAAATCTTATTAACAAGTTCAAAATCCGAGAAACTCTTACCAAGTCCTTTTAGACCATTAACGACATCCGTAAATCGGATGTATATGTCTCCAATGGTCTTACTCGATTTCATTCGAAACAACTCATAAGAATGCACTAAAAGATTAATTTTTGACTCATTCACTCTGCTAGTTCCTTCATGAGTCACTTCGAGTGTGTCAAATGTCAAAAGTCATTTCACAAATTGATACTCGATTAAACTCATTTTTATCTAATGCATAAAAGAAGGCATTCATAGCCTTTGCGTTTAAAGTAAAAATTTTCTTCTCCAAATCATTCCAATCATTCATTGGAAGAGAAGACTTTTGAAAGTCATTTTCTACAATATTCCATAATTCGAAATCCATTGAAATTAGGAAGATCCTCATTCTAGTCTTCCAATATATGTAATCTATCCTATTAAACATGGGCGGACGTGTAATTGAATGGCCCTCTAGGTTGTTGGAAAATGTCATCTCTCTTGGGTTTATAACCAAATGAGAGTGAACCTTGCTCTGATACCAATTATTATGATCAAGGACGACACTAAGAGTGGGGGTGAATTAATGCAGCGGAAAACTTTCATGATTTCAAAATATTTATGTTTTGATTAAAATTGATTCGGATAAAAATGGTTTCGATTCAATCCATTTTGGAGAAATTATGAACTTGAAAGCTTTCATAAAAATGAAAGAGAGAATTAAGGAGATTTGCAGTAATGTAATGCGACTTACATCCACTTTCGGATTCCTCCTCCGATGAGGTCTCCGACATCTACTAAAGGCCTTCTTTCAATAAGTGAAGTCTAACCACCTCTTTTACAGTGCTTTCTCCTTTTCACGGGTTTAGGAGAGAACCCTTACAAGTTTCATACCTCTCTTGAATGATCTTAAAATTTAGAAAGGGAGGAGGGGGACTCTAGCACTTGTTTACAACACTTTTACACCCCAACAACTCAAGATTATCTCAATGCTTTTGTGTCTTTTTATGCAGAAAATGATAGAATTTTTATAGGCCCCAATGGCTTCAAACTTAGAGCCAAAAAGTGTCATATCCCTGGAATCTGGGGTACTGGCGGTACCACTGTCGTTTTTGGGCGATACTACCACCGCTGATATGTCACTAGGCGGTACCACCACCGAACAGGGGTGGTACCACTGTTGGTAGCATTGCTACCGATGGTACCACCGCCCAAAAAACTAGGGGCACTGCCTTCCAAGAGGTGCCACCATTGGCCATGTTTTCAGGGGCTGAATTGGGCGCTCAATTCTGCCCAATTCAGTCCTATTAAGGGCCCAATTGGCCTATAATTAAGTTAGTGGGATTATCTCTCAATCCTAACTTAATTTATACTCTAACTATGATAATTAAGACAATTTACAATGCTTCTTGTTCCGGTACGTCAATTGCTCTTTCGGTGAGCTTCCGGCGTACTTCCGATGAACATCCAACGAACTCTCAACAATATTCTAGCGGACTCCCGACAAGTTCCTAGACTTTACAACGATCTTCTTGGCGAGTTCCGACAAGCTTCTTTGGCAAGCTCTTGGACTTCTCGATTGGTTCCCGCAAAACTTCCGACGAACGTCCACGTCGAACTCTCAAACTCCCAATGAGATCTCGATATTGACTCCGGCACAACACCTGCTTTATGTCTTACTACTATCGTAGTTAATCCTGCACACTTTTCTCAATATATAGATTAGATCAAACAAATTACAAGTGACTTTATCATCAAAATCCGAGATTTAACAAATTTTACATCGAAATAAATTAAAATACTTAAATACATGTTTAGGAAACATGGTACATTTATGAACTTCTACATCCCATATCATAACGTAAATGTACACTCCTATACTGTACATCATCATAATATATACGTGCATGATATACACTCCTACACCACACTGTTACGGAAAAACTTCTAAACAAGATGTTTGATGTAATGCTTATGTATGTCCGTGTCTTTTGGCATGTTCATGCCTTGTACAGTATGTAGAGGGGTGGCCAAAGGCTTAATAGTCTCATTTTAGTTGGGTTGGTGGCCTCTTTAGGCTTGTAAATAAACGTTGTGTCATGTGGACACGTGCGAGAGATTCTCGGTCTGTAATGGACCATTTTACCCTTTGTTGTGCAATTGTTCAGAGCTTGTAAAGTCTATTTGTAATTTGCATTGTCTATGAAGTATTTTTCAGAGATGTTTGCTTGTGGATCCCGATTGAGGTGTTCTCTCTAACCCATTCTCTCTTTTGTTAGTCCTAAGGGACAATGTGAGGCTTCGGGGAGGCTGACCTTTGCGGACGGACACGCAAGGGTGTCGCACGACTTAGGCAAAACCAACTAAGTCCGTGACAGATGGTATCAGAGCGGGACAAGCACTCATAAAAATACTTAGCATGCAAACGTGGGGGACCTAGCGGGGCTGCGTTGAGGGCAGTTAGTACACGCGTGACCGTTTGGGGGAAAATGGGCATGGAGATGTAGGGAAAAAGAGTTGCTCGGAGGAGCGAGCATCTGACATTGGCATTCAGAGGAATGGCCAACCCTTCGCATAAGAGGCACCACGAGAACAAACAAGCTTGGAAGAATGTGGAGCGCACAAAGGTTGGGATGGCTGAGTTTGAGCTACGGCTCAACGTTGACAACTATACTTGATGGTGCTCAAGGCAAGCGAGGCACTTGGTAAAGAATGAGACCATACAAGGTGGAATGAGTTACTCAGTGATTGAAAGAGTTGTGCAAATCTCACAAAGGTGAGGGGAATTGCTAACTCAAAGAATTCGGTACTCATGCATGGGCTTGTATGCGGACGATGGAATGTTCGCGGCTATCCCAAGGCGACCGAAACTTGGCGCCATGGAGCATTGGAACTTTCTCTTCGACATGTGAAGGATGCGTCCATAGGAGGCTGGAGTGTGTAACGAGTTTAGCATGTTGCTAGGCCTTAAGTGGTGTAGTGGGGGCTATATTGACATGGAGTCGCAATCTAGTAAGTGCGTTTGCAGGAGGCAGAACAATGTACAGTTTGTTCAGCAGATCGGAGTAGTCCAAGGGGATGGTGGTCTCCGAAACGAAGAGAGATGTTGCTCCAATGGGACAGTTATCCAGGAGGGATAAGGCCCGGCTCTCCAGAGGGAGAATCATGTGAGACGAACCTCACATGTTGAGGATGAGTACCTCAACAAACAATGACTCCACGAAGCTCAATGGACTGAGCAAGCGACGAGGAGTCATCGCATGATCTCGCTTGAGAGAATGCATTGGTGGATGCATTGCGAGATCAAGTGGGGGAGTGACCCAAAGCAACTTAAATGAAGGCACATTTGGAGTCGATATGGAGATCGGACTCAAGGGAAGGCTGACCCGTGGAATAGTGGGCACGAGGGCCACCATCGACTCAATGCAAAAATGAGGAGCGGAGCAACTTGGGTGTAACTTGGCGAAGTACCCAAGCTGCATGAAGAGAGCCAGTATAGAAGTTGGAACATAGAGCGGAGGCACAGTGCTTTCCTTAGACAGAGATCAAGGACATGAACTCTTGTAGAGGCAAGAGTAGAATCATGTTGTTCCATGGGTCATTCATTCTATCAAAGAAGACTCATCTTGAATGGTGCCAAAGATGAAGGGAGCTTTTGGGCACATGCACTTTATCTCGGAGGAGCATTTGATAGAGGAACTAAGACGACTCAATTTGCAGAGGCGAAGTTGGGTTCAGAAGGCCTTAGCACGGGGCAAGAGGACGTAGAGGCAGGTACTCTTGAAGAATATGCCACAGTGTTGCCATTCAAGTTGTCATGAAGGAAGCGGTGCACAGCGGAGATTGTGCTGGTAGGGGCAGAGGCCCAGGATCCAGACAATGGTGCACAAATTACAGTGAAGTCGGTGGACTTCGGGAGCTACTAGGCGACGGACTATTCTAGAGTGGTGCTTCATCTAGGTGTGACCCAAGAGTGGGTGGATGAAGGTCGATTGCCAAAGGAGCGAATAAAATCGAAGGTGGAAGAGACCCTGCGATGTATTAGCAGAGGCCACACATGGAGGGTTCACAATTCGAGTTTATTCCATAAGGATCAGAATGCAATGAAGATGTCACCAGGAGGCGACATAGTGCAGCGGATCGTGGTGGAACAGTTCGTGGCAATGCGATACACACGACATAGTCCCATGAGGGACTAGATCATATGGAGGTATGATCGGGAGCTACTGGAAGCTCCACTTCGGTGAATAACACGACAGCAAGAAGGGCTATGGATTCAAGGAGTGAAGGCCATGGTACCATAGAGGCGGGTCTTCCGTGCGTGCATTGAATTTTGCATCAGATGAAAACCTTGGTAATCAGCATATGGGGGCTGTGTTCCACCAAGGGAAAAGTTCGAATGCAAGTACCAGTGAGTTCCATGGGAGGGACTTGATCATGCAGAGGTATGATCGAAGCAACTAGAGAGTTGGACTGCTCTAGAGCTCATATCCGTTGAAGGGAGCCCGACAAGTCAAAGGACAAGGTCGAGTAAGCGAACGTTGCTACCAAGGAAGCTAAGGAGAACAGAATCGGTGCAAACCCTATAATGCGATGACAGAGGCCATGCATGGGAGTTATAGTCTGTCTTTCCATCAACCGAAGGAGAGCTGCTTGGAGAACACAGAGGTGTTGAAGCAGGGGGTCGAAAGAGGCGAGGAAGCGACGACGAGTCCAGAGGGACTTAGCTACCCAAAATCAAGCATCAGTTAGAATGTAGGTGGACTCAGAGGAGTGACACAGAGACATATCTACTGATCGTGAAGAAAAGGGATGCAGATGCGAGGCAACGGATAGTATGGCCATAGGCATGATAGCACCATGGTACCGTAGAGGCGGGACTTCCGTAAAAGTCATTGATCCCTTGCTCTCATGGAGGGAGAGCGCTTGGTCGTGAAAGGGGCCGAGGAGGTGGAGCATGCAGAGGCAGTCTCCAAGTACCGAGACAAGGCTGAAGGGCAGAGGCCGAGGAACTTCGTAAGACCGATGTCAATGAACTTCTCATCAAGATAGCCGAAAGTGAAGGACTTCAGGTCATGCAAGAGTGCATAACCAAGGAACGAAGCAGGCAGTACGCAATGTTGTACCTTTGCTACTCAGTGGAGTAGGCGGCAGGGTTGATGGAGAAAACGGTACAATCCCAGAGATAACCAAACCTATGAGAGAATTACTCTAAGTTAGGGTGAAAACTTCCTGCATTCCAGAAGTTCGATGGCATTGAGAAGGTGAATCATAGTAACTAACTCAACGCAAGGAGTGCAAACACTTTAAGTGCTTCAGAAGTGTGAGCAAAGAGCAGGCAAAGGCTAACCAGCTCAATGCATAGAGTACAACCTCGAGGAGGTGGGCGAAGTCAAGTAACCTTTGCCTTCTCAACCCTTAAGAGAATGGGCGAAACCGAGTACCCAAATTCTCTTATCTATCCAGCAGAGGAGCTCTGCACAAGTTCAAAGACCCTTCGAAGATAATGAAAGACAATAGTTGTCAAATCCTCACCAACGGTGATCAGTGCTACTGAGAGTAGATTATCCACTTCAATTCCCAACGAAATGCCAATCGAAACCAGAAGTGATGCAAACCTACTTGGATGTGACAACTAAGTGAAAGAAGAGTCAATGAGCAAATTTTATGGAGGAAAGACCCAAAACTTCATAAGTTTGCGAGACGATGCTCGTTATAGCTCCAACAAGCATCCACCTAGTTCAAGCAGCATGAGGAATTTGAGAGACTAGCACAGTAAGGATGGTCTTTACCTTCATTTGGAGGATCCGCAAGAATCAACAATGATCAACACAACTCAGCCAACCCCACACCAGAGTCAGAGTCATTGGTGAGTTGAAGCAGCATGGCGAATCAAAGGTTCGACTACTCAAAAACAGCAACGGAGAGCAGCTAGGAGCCAAGAGGCGCATTGTAGTTGGAGTAGAAGATTGAAGACTCAACAAAGGCGAGGAGTTGCAGTGTCGACAAAGGCTTCAACGAGGACGTCGAAGGAATAAGTGGGGGAGAATGTCACGAACAAACTTCTAAACAAGATGTTTGATGTAATGCTTATGTATGTCCGTGTCTTTTGACGTGTTCATGCCTTGTACAGCGTGTAGAGGGGCGGCCGAAGGCTTAATAGTCTCATTTTAGTTGGGTTGGTGGCCTCTTTAGGCTTGTAATAAAGGTTGTGTCATGTGGACACGTGCGAGAGATTCTTGGTCTGTAATGGATCATTTTACCCTTTGTTGTGCAACTGTTCAGAGCTTGTAAAGTTTGTTTGTAATTTACATTGTCTATGAAGTGTTTTTCAGAGATGTTTGCTTGTGGATCCCGATTGAGGCGTTCTCTCTAACCCGTTCTCTCTTTTGTTGGTCCTAAGGGACAATGAGAGGCTTTGGGGAGGCTAATCTTTGCAGACAGACACGCAAGAGTGCCGCACGACTTAGGCAAAACCAACTAAGTCCGTGACAACACGTCATAATATATACATACACACTTGCACCATATATCATAATACATTTATGTACTCCCATACCGCATATTACAATATATACGTGCATCGCATGTCGTAATATATTCATGCACTCTCAAACCACACGTTATATAAAATATATGCACTTCCACGCTACATGTCATTATATATACATATATATAATATATTTTCATTGTAATTCACATATTTTTATGCTTACATAATATATTCATTAACATTGAACTCATGCTGATCTCATGACAATTATATCATTTAAAACATGCTTTCTAAAATATATTATGAATATGATGATGTGCGATCATTAGTTTATCATGAATTTGTCATGAATTAAATTTATATTTATTTGATTTGACTCAAAAATAAATATGCTAGTAAAAGATAATGTTTCTTAATGATCGAATATGCAAGAGAGTAATACACCTTTCATATTGGGAGCATAGGATTATGAGATACCTTAAATAAGAACCTTACTTCTTGAATTAGTGATTTATAATAATTCATAGCAAAAATTGATTGTAAAAATTTGATAAAATTCTTATAAAATATATTATATTTAAATTTCATCATTAATTTTTTAATAATTTATTTTATTATTAAGTGAACTAATTAGTATTAATCATACCATCGTACAATTAAGTAAAAAAATTCTACTTCACTATTCTAGTTGATCAAACAATCTTGAGTTATCATAAAATTTTATAGAAATCTAGAAGATATATAAAACTAAATACATATCAAATTTAGCTTAAAATAGAATTATTTGGAGGGTAAACTATCCTCCTAATTTAATTATCAACACTTTTTTGTTCTATTGAAACTGGCCTCCGACCATCTAAATTTATAAACATTATATCATGGTATATAGATGTATTATTCACTCGATTCTAATTCTCACAAAACTTTAAGAGAACATTTTAAAATATATCAAAATGATAAAATTTAATCATGTCTCTAAATAAACTAATTAGTATAAATTAGACCATCATATAATTATGTAAAAAAAATTTGCTTCACTATTCTAATTGACCAAACAATCTTGAATTATCATAAAATTTTATAGAAAACTATAAGACTTATGAAACTAAATATACACTAAAATTTAACTTAAAATAAAATCATTTGGAAGCTAAACAACTCTCCTAATTTAACTATTAATGTCTATTCTATTATATTGAAACTAGGTTAGGACTATCTAAACCTATAAATGTTATATCTTGGTGTACAGGAGTATTATTTACATAATTCTAATTCATACAAAACCCTAAGGGAACATTTTAGGACATGTCAAAAGACAAGACTTAATCATATCTCTACGAGGGTCAATTCAGTTTAAATAGAATCTTTTTTAAAAAAAATAAGGGGTACTGAATATCTTATATTGGGACACTCATAACTTTATACACCAATCTCATATTAAAGTTATACCAGAAGTTTTAAAATCATAAGAGATTCATACAAATATATCTAAAAATAAATATTAATTTGAAATCCAAGTTACTTAAAAGTAGTTAAAAACGAATATAACTTTGTTAAGAACGAAGATGAGCCTTATGTGTATAGGAAGGTAGGTGGGAGCGCTATCACCTTCTTGGTATTAAATATGGATGACATCCTAATCATTGGGAATGATATAGGAATGCTCTCCACAATAAAAGCTTGGCTATATAGACACTTCTCCATGAAAGACTTAGGGGAAACATCTTACATATTGGGGATTTGGATCTATAGAGATAAATCTAATATGATACTTAGCTTGTTCCAATTTAGGTATATGGACACCATTATCAAAATGTTTGGCATAAAAATTTTCAAGCGATGTCTCATACCGATGAGACATTAGATATCGCTTTCTGGGAGTTTGTCCCCAAAGACTCATGAAGAAAGGGTCGACATGGATATGATACTCTATGCCTTAAAGATAGGGTCTATCATGTATGCTATGCTATATACCAGGCCTAATATAATGCATGCTCTAAGTGTCACGAGCATGTATTAGGCAGATCCAGACTTGGAGCACTAGAAAGTAGTAAAATGTATCCTTAAGTACTTAAAAAAGATTTAGGATATTTTACTGGTATATAGAGGTAGTGGCATCAAGGTTGAGGACTACACGGACTCGAGCTTCTAGTCCGATATGGATTATAGCAAGTCTAATTCAGGGTATGTGTTCACCATGAATGGAGGAGTAATGTGTTGGAAGAGTTCCAAGTAAGACACTAATGCTGACTCGACCACAAAGGCATAGTACATTGCTGCGACAAAGGCAGCAAAGGAGGGAGTTTGGATGAAGAAGTTCATCACAGATTTGTGAGTCGTGCTTGGTAGCTAAGAGTTGATTCCCTTGTATTGTGACAACTATGGGGTGATTACTCAAACGAAGAAACTCAAGTCTCATCAAAAGTGTTCTAAGTAGGTTCCAACTTATTAGAGAGATCGTGACCCAAAGAGATATAGCAACGGAAGGAGTTCCATCCGAAGATAACATCTCAAATCCACTAACAAAACCATTGTCTCATATTATCTTTAAGCATCACAAGGATCTGATGGGGATTAGACATATAGGTGATTGATTTTATGTCAAGTGGGATATTGTTAGTCATAGGTACCCTACAAGCCAATCACGTTAGTCATAGGTATTCCTTTTGCTTATTATATTTTGGTATTTTATCACTTTATTTTGATCTTTATATATATATATATATATATATTGTGATGTCCATGGATCTGTGCAATGGGAATCGGATCGTGATGATATCACAATAATGAGACTGATTTGTTTTTAAACATAGACCCTAAATAATCCTAGTCATAGGTTACTCGAGAGGGACATCGAGATAACCGGACAGACTAGTATGTTGTATGCTCATTAGAGAATGAGTTCATTGATTGATCCGCTCACGGAATACTAGATGGTTAATGTTGCCTTATTGTCAAACAACGATTTCATAGTCCTAGTAGTATATCTTATCCTTAGACTTGAGATACCAAGGATGTCCTATATGAGTACTCGACTCTTTGATACCGAACTTATAAGTTTAAAAGTTCCAAATCTAATATAGCCGATTATCGGGAGTAGTAGCCAACTTTACGAGGGCTATTGAGTGTCGATAAAGGATCATCTACTCTTGGTATCATGATAGGAATATCCTATGTATTCTTGCTCAAATAAATCCTTGGCCATTATTATTCGGATTGAGAGAGAAAGAGTTCTCTGGGAGAATCCGATTAAAGCAAGACTTGAGAAGAAACCGTATGGGCCTGACAGCACCATGCTCGGTATATGGTCTCTAGGATATTAGATAGATGAGGGACTATAGATACACGGTAACTGATGATAGATAGGTCTAAAGAATTGGATTCTTGTATCATTTGAGGACTATGACGTAATGGCCTAGTATGTCTATAGTCGATGAGTCGAGCGAATTATTATGGAGCTGATAATTTATTAAGCTAGAAGGAGTTCTAACAGGTATAACTCATGACCAGCTCGATATTAGGCCTAGAGGGTCACACACATATAGTAGGTGTTACGACGAGTAGAGATTCGGATATGAGATATCCACTAGAGCGCCTATCTTATTGGATATCCAATAAGCCCATGAATTATTGGATCCCATGGAGGAGATCCAATAAGAGTTAATAAGATTTCGTGGGTTTTGTACATCAATCTTCACACGACGATAAACACATTTAGGAAATTTGAGTTTTTATTTTTATTCTTCCGCTACATATGTGATATCGCCCCTATATTTTCCAACAAGCGTGAGATTCAGATTGAGAGAGGAGTTTTCTAGGAGAATCTAATTAGAGTGAGACTCTGATAGAATTCGTATGGGCTTGATAACACTATGCCCAATATATAATCTCTAAGATATTAGATGGATGAAGGACTATAGATACATGATAACTGAGGGTAGATATGACCAATGGATTAGATCCCCCTTGTACCGTCTAGGGAATATGGCGTAGTAGCCTAGTACGTCCATAGTCAATGAGTTGAGTAAATTATTATGAAGATAATAATTTATTGAATTAAAATGAGTTATGATATGTGCGACTCATGGCCAGCTCGGTATTGAGCCTAGATGGTCATACACATATGGTGGATGACGCAACAAATAGATGATTGAATATGTAATATCTAATAAGCCCATGTTTTATTGGATCCATTTGGTAAAACCTAATAAAAGCTTAAAGTGGATATTTGGATAGAGATCCAATTTTTATTAAGCTAGGGATAATTTGATTGAGATACAATGTCTAATATATTATGGTAATTGGATGAAGATCCAATACCCAATATGGTAAGATCCACTAGAATTAAGTTTAGAGGGTTCTCTATAAATAGGAGGGAAGCCAAAGGGTCACAGACTAAACTCTTTAGCCACTCACCTCCTATTCTCCTCCCTCTATTTTCTCCCTTGCCATTAGCCCTATTTGGGACATGAGAACATCAAGAAGGGTCAGCCCCTTCTTGTGCTTGCTACTACGTAGTGATGCGCGAAGGCGAGGAAAGAACATATTATGAGAGGAGGTGTGTCGTCGCTTCATCCATCGTGTGGATTACTGCTAGAGAGGAGTTTGCGAGAACTCATTTATCCACGGATTGAGATTTGTAGATTAGGGATATATGATCTCCCCTAGATGAGAATGTCTCACACGTGTTACGCAGCCTTCGATTTTATAATTTTTTTGCTCCCGATCATCATACGAAGATCAGATATGATTCTTTTAGGAAACTAATTTTTGTTTTATTATTTTGCTATGCATGTGATACTCTCCAAGGTTTCTCAATAAGGCAATGGGGATGAAGATGCCCAGGAGGAGAAAGAGGAACCAAGAGACCACTACATGCCTAACGTCGAACTGATCTACGCACATCTACCTAAGGCAAGACCAAAAGATCTTAAGCTCATCATTACCACGAAAGAGACTGTGTACGTACGATGCCTTGCTAGACAGTAGTGGCTCGGTGCTGTTGCTAGTGGTCGCTTCCACAATGATGCCTCTGTTAGGATCGAGAGCACTAAGAGGGGGGGGGGTGAATTAGTGCAGCGGAAATCTTACAGCGATTAAAAACCAAAAGCTGCGTTCGTTAAGAAACTATTATGATGCAAAAGCAAATTCTCAGTTTGTATCTAAGTGCAGTTTGCGTCTAAGCGCAGATTGCGTCTAAGCGCAGTTTTGCGTCTAAGCGCAGTTTACGTCTAAACTCAGATTTACGTCTAAACGCAGTTTTACGTCTAAACGCAGATTTACGTCTAAACGCAGATTTACGTCTAAACGCAGATTTACGTCTAAACTCAGATTTACGTCTAAACGCAGATTTACGTCTAAACGCAGATTTACGTCTAAACGCAGTTTTACGTCTAAACGCAGATTTACGTCTAAACTCAGATTTACGTCTTAAACTCAGATTTACGTCTAAACGCAGATTTACGTCTAAACGCAGTTTTACGTCTAGACGCAGATTTATGTCTAAACTTTGAAACTTGTTTGTATACTCGCAGAAGGCAGTATGCAGTTGAAATCAAGACGTAAACGTGAACTGAAATCTGATGATTGAGCGAGGAAAGCCGATTTACGTCTGAATGCAGATTCGGAAGAACAGCACTTAGAACTTGTTCGTGAAAGCGCAGAGAGCAGTAGCAATGGAGGAGGTTTGTAGTAATGATAAAGTGCTCGAAAATAAACGCAAACCAGAGATTTAGAGTGGTTCGGTCAGCCTTGACCTACTCCACTTTTGGCTCCCTCCACCGACGAGGTTGCCGACGTCAACTAGGTGCCTTCCTTCAATGGGCGAAGGCCAAACTTCCCTCTTACAATTTCTCTCCTTTTGACAGGCTTAGGAGACAACCTTTACAGACCTTTCTCTCCTCACTTTACAATAAAAAACTTGAAGAACAGAAGGAGGAGACTTAAAGGCTTTACAACACTTTTGAGCTCTTAGAATCACAGAAAAGATCAAGATTTCGGTGTAGGTCTGTTATCTTTTCAGTGCTGAATGGGTGGGGTATTTATAGGCCCCAACCCAATTCAAAATTCGAGCTCAAAACGATCAAATCGATCAAATCCCAGAATTCTGGGATCAGGCGGTTGCACCTCTCGACTGGAGAGGTGGCACCGCCTGGCAGAGCTCGAAGACTGAGCTCTGCCGATTGCTTCTCTCTGCCAGAGCTCGAAGACTGAGCTCGATGGTTGCATCACCTGGCAGAGCTCGAAGACTGAGCTTGGTGGTTGCATCACCTGGCAGAGCTCGAAATCTGAGCTTGGTGGTTGCATCACTTGGCAGAGCTCCAAACTGAGCTCAAGCTGATGCACCATTCTGCCAGAGCTCGAAGACTGAGCTTGGTGAATGCATCACCTGGCAAAGCTCGAGACTGAGCTCAGGCTGATGCACCACTCTGCCAGAGCTCGAAGACTGAGCTCGGTGGTTGCATCGCCTGGCAGAGCTCGGAACTTGAGCTCTGGCGGTGCAACCTCTTGGCTGGAGCGGTTGCACCTCCCAGCCTTGCAACCCTGGCGGTTGCACCTCCTGGCTGGGGCGGTTGCACCTCCTAGCCTTGCAACCCTGGCGGTTGCACCTCCTGGCTGGGGCGGTTGCACCTCTCAACCCCACAGCCCAGGCGGTTGCACCTCCTGGCTGGGGCGGTTGCACCTCCTGGTGCAATCAGGGTCCGAATGGTTCACTCCATTCGACCCACTTTGAATCTTTTCAGGGGCCCAATCGCCCCAAGATTAAGCTAATGGGATCACCTCCCATTTTCATGCTTAATCATCGTGCTAACTACGAATATCTCTAAGACAACTTCTGCAGCTTTGCTCCGATGCGTCAATCGCTTCTTCCGGCGAGTTTCCGGCCAACTTCCGTCGATCAACCGATAACCTTCGGTGATCCTTCTGCGGACATCCGGCATACTCCTGGACTTTGCGACGATCCACTTGGCGAGTTCTGACGAACTTCGCTTGGCAAGCTTCTGGACTTCTCGGATCTGTTCTCTCTGAACCTCCGACGACCGTCCGAACTTCCGTCGAACTCTCGAACTCCCAACGTGATCATGATCTTGACTCCGGCGCAACTCCTGCTGCTTGTCTTACTCTCATCGTAGTTAATCCTGCACAACAAAACAAAACTTCAATCGAGACAATCAATCCTAAGCAATTAACCAAGTTGTCCGACATGTCATTGGTCCCTCGACGCTTCGTCCGATTCTTCGGCGCATCGTCCTCTCGTGCAGCCTATTGCCCAATCGGCCAGTTGACTCCGCAACTCCGATATCCTTGGCACAATACCCGCTCTTCTTGGCCCGATGCCCGAGTCCACGACCCGAAGCCTTCTGTCGATACGCCGACCGATCCACCGGCCCGACGTCCAATCTTCTGACATGTTCCTTCGGCACAACTTGATTTTCCTGCTTTAATTGTCTCATCCTGATCGAAGCATCCTGCGTCACTCAAAACGCATATATCAAGTAGTTTCATCATCAAAATACGAGATTCAACAATCTCCCCCTTTTTGATGATGACAACCACTTGATGACGGAGTTAAACTTAACTCCCGGAGTTTAAACAAACTCCCCCTATCAATATGCCATATTGATAGAACCTTGAATTCAAACTGAATTCAAGTCATTGCAATATTCATCATGAATACTTGCAACACGTCAACATGAACGTATGCATAAACTTTATGCATCACATGTCATATCATCAACATACTTTCATCAACATACTTCTCCCCCTTTGTCATCAACAAAAAGGAGAAGTATCACAATCAAGTGTTTGTGATATAGATTCAACTCATTGCATGAAAAAGATAGTATCAAGTTTTATCATCATGCAAGTTTGCTAATATCAACATGAAAAATTACGATGTAAGCTTTTGATATCATAACGCAAACATTTCAAGTGTTTATCAATTGTAGCATTTCATCACATGGTAAGATATCAATGCGTAAAATTACGATACAAGCTCTTGATATCTTAACGCATGATGCAAACATGGCATAATGCAAGTTTGGCAATCATAGCATCAATTCATATATTTCTCACCCTTTGTTATCAACAAAACGGAGAACGATATAAGCAAATTTTAAGCATAAGTGCTTGTAATTATTCATGTCATAACTAGGTTCATGTCATTTTCCAACAGTGAGTGATAGGATATCAATTATACAAACATCTCAAGGAAAACATGACATGGAGATAGCTTTGAAAACTTCTTCCTTTTTTGTTATTATCTTTTTGCATGAAGGAGGAAGACTATTTGTGATACATGCTATTTGTGAGTTTACTTCGAGTGAAGTTAGAATCGATGAGAGATTAAATCATGCTTCATTTTTACAAGGACCAAGATATGTATGTGAAATAAATCCTTGCAAGTAAAAACACTTTCATCCATATTCATCAAATCCATTTCTCAAAAAATATTTTTCACATGATGTGTGTATGAGAGATGTATTTGCTAGTTAATTACATATGTCAAAAATCAATGATATGAACTAAACTTGATATGACATATGCTTGTTAAGTTTGGAAGAGAGTGAACTTGATATGTTAGATTCAAGAGAATCCGAAAATGAAATTTGACTCTTTCTTCCATTCGGACAAGGTTTTGCTATAGATATTCAATTACAATCATGAAGGTAAAGCATGCTTGTTATCATGGAAGTTTTGTATTCAAGCACATAATTTTCAACATATAATTGTGTAAAATCATTATGCCAGTCAAGTGATTCAATCATTCAATCAAGAAGGTTCGAAAAATAATTTTAACACGTTCAATCATTAAGACGTATTTTGGCCATTGTTTTTCAAATTCAATCATAAAGATAAGACATACTTATCATCATGATAGTATGATAGCAGGTTTACCATATACAAGCTAGCAAAAAGTTTGTACATTTTAAGGCCCGCAAGCTAGAAATTTTGAGATGTTCAAGAAAGCAACTCTTGCTTCTTGATATATGCAAATTTGTCAAGTTTTGCTAGATGTGCAAGTTAGCATTTTTGCCTCTTGAGATAGGCAAGCTAGCAATCAAGTTTTTTCATCTTCTTGACTTGTACAAGCTAGCTATCTCCCCCTTTGTCATTGTCAACAAGGGAAAAACCCTTTACATCAATTTCTAAATCATGACAAAGGTAAGTAATCATTCTTATTTGTGCATCATTATAGTTTCAATGCACAAATTTATTAACATTACATTTCAAAAAATTTATGCATGATACCGAAAAATCAATCATCATCATGAGCATATCAAACATGATATTCAAGCATTCATGATACATCATTTTGGCAGCATGATCATAGATATTCAAACGATGGTATCTAGAATTCATTACATCTTATTATGCATGATCATTAACTCCTCATTTGAATTTCATGCATTATTTCATTTCATCTCATAAGGAATATCAAGAAGAGTTATTGGATGATGAGATAAATATTTTATGAATACACAGAATATCATAAGTGTTTCATGTATTCATATTATCACATGAAGCATATTATCATTTTTAAGATTCATAACATGAATAACGTTATTACTATTTCATCAAAATTAGTTTCGAGATTCACATAATATCATGAAATCATTAATCTCGACAAAATGGGAAAAACATTTTTCTTTTTAAGTGATTCTTTTAACACATCATAAAAAAGAAAAACTCATTCATAATTCAAGTGATTTACAAGATATCATAAATGAATTTATCACTTGTATTTCACCAAAATCGAGAACTCTAGAGTTAGAAAAATGATTGAAGCATTTAATCTGATTGAAGAATGATTCATATTTAAAGTGTAGCATTTGTCAAATCTGAAATCATCAAGTATAACTTTAATATTTTCATTGCAACATTAAGCAAGGTTTCATTGAAGATAATTTTGAATGATTCTTATAAATGCCTAAAACTTCTTTAATTTTAATTTATGATTGACTTTATAATAGCATGCTCAAATCTTTATTCTTATGTCAAAACCATACATTATATTTAATAAACAAAGACAATGAAAAATATCAAGCCTTCCAGACAAAAGCCATGTATCGTCATTGAAAAGCAATATGAAAATGATCAAAATATATATTCTTGCTTCTCAAGCACATAAGATTAATCTCACTAGGTGTAAAATCATTAGATTTCTATCTTGCATTAACATGAGACATGCAATTTTCATTATCATTTTCGAGATTACAAGCATGATCATATTTTTACATTTTCATTGTTAAATTATTAAAAATATAATTTTCAACAAAATTTTAAAAAAGAAAAGTGCATCATCAAAAGCATCATGTAATTTCGAAGTAAATTAGGGGGATTTCGATTACCTCATCATTGTAGGCTGTTAAGGCGTAGTTTGCCGCCTTGCTTTTGTTGACTTTCTCTTCTTCGGAGGAGCTCGATTCATCCCAATTTTTGTTCTTCTTCTTGCGTTTAAAGCAAGTAGTTCCATTCTTTTTGCTTTTTAATTTTCGTTTCATTTTAAGTTCACCATCACTTGAGCTTATGCTCGAGTGGTCTTCAAATGTTCTATGTCCCAAATCCTTCCTGTTCTTTGGAAGGTTGGTTTGTTCATCATTGTCCTCATCACTTGAGTCATCGCTCAAGTGGCATTCATTTGTCCAGAGTTCCAAATCCTTCCTGTTCTTTGGAAGGTGGTTCTCAAGTTCTTCACGTGCATTGCACGTCATTTCATATGTGATCAATGAACCAATTAGTTCTTCAAGTGGAAAATGGTTCAAGTTTTTCGATTCTTGAATAGCAGTTACTTTTGAATCCCAAGTTTTAGAAAGTGAGCGCAAAACTTTGTTAACGAGTTCAAAATCCGAAAAGCTTTTACCAAGTGATTTTAAACCATTGACGACATCCGTAAAACGGGTGTACATGTCAACAACGGTTTCGCTTGGTTTCATATGAAAAAGCTCGAAATCAAGCAGTAGAATATTAACTTTCGAGTCTTTGACTCTACTAGTTCCCTCGTGCGTGATTTCAAGAGTGCGCCAAATATCGAAAGCCGTTTCACACGTAGAAATCCGATTGAACTCATTTTTGTCCAATGCGCAAAATAAGGCATTCATAGCCTTTGCGTTTAAAGAAAAATTCTTCTTCTCCAAAACCGACCATTCGTTCATCGGTTTGGAGGGAAGTTGAAAACCGTTTTCAATGATATTCCATAAATCCAGATTTAGAGAAATTAAGAAAACTCTCATTCGAGTTTTCCAATAAGTGTAGTCCAATCCGTTAAAGAACGGTGGACGAAAGACCGAACAGCCCTCTTGAAAAGTCATTTCTCTCGGGTGTAAATCCGAAATGAGAAATACCCCGCTCTGATACCAACTGTTAGGATCGAGAGCACTAAGAGGGGGGGGGGTGAATTAGTGCAGCGGAAATCTTACAGCGATTAAAAACCAAAAGCTGCGTTCGTTAAGAAACTATTATGATGCAAAAGCAAATTCTCAGTTTGTATCTAAGTGCAGTTTGCGTCTAAGCGCAGATTGCGTCTAAGCGCAGTTTTGCGTCTAAGCGCAGTTTACGTCTAAACTCAGATTTACGTCTAAACGTAGTTTTACGTCTAAACGCAGATTTACGTCTAAACGCAGATTTACGTCTAAACGCAGATTTACGTCTAAACTCAGATTTACGTCTAAACGCAGATTTACGTCTAAACGCAGATTTACGTCTAAACGCAGTTTTACGTCTAAACGCAGATTTACGTCTAAACTCAGATTTACGTCTTAAACTCAGATTTACGTCTAAACGCAGATTTACGTCTAAACGCAGTTTTACGTCTAGACGCAGATTTATGTCTAAACTTTGAAACTTGTTTGTATACTCGCAGAAGGCAGTATGCAGTTGAAATCAAGACGTAAACGTGAACTGAAATCTGATGATTGAGCGAGGAAAGCCGATTTACGTCTGAATGCAGATTCGGAAGAACAGCACTTAGAACTTGTTCGTGAAAGCGCAGAGAGCAGTAGCAATGGAGGAGGTTTGCAGTAATGATAAAGTGCTCGAAAATAAACGCAAACCAGAGATTTAGAGTGGTTCGGTCAGCCTTGACCTACTCCACTTTTGGCTCCCTCCACCGACGAGGTTGCCGACGTCAACTAGGTGCCTTCCTTCAATGGGCGAAGGCCAAACTTCCCTCTTACAATTTCTCTCCTTTTGACAGGCTTAGGAGACAACCTTTACAGACCTTTCTCTCCTCACTTTACAATCAAAAACTTGAAGAACAGAAGGAGGAGACTTAAAGGCTTTACAACACTTTTGAGCTCTTAGAATCACAGAAAAGATCAAGATTTCGGTGTAGGTCTGTTATCTTTTCAGTGCTGAATGGGTGGGGTATTTATAGGCCCCAACCCAATTCAAAATTCGAGCTCAAAACGATCAAATCGATCAAATCCCAGAATTCTGGGATCAGGCGGTTGCACCTCTCGACTGGAGAGGTGGCACCGCCTGGCAGAGCTCGAAGACTGAGCTCTGCCGATTGCTTCTCTCTGCCAGAGCTCGAAGACTGAGCTCGATGGTTGCATCACCTGGCAGAGCTCGAAGACTGAGCTTGGTGGTTGCATCACCTGGCAGAGCTCGAAATCTGAGCTTGGTGGTTGCATCACTTGGCAGAGCTCCAAACTGAGCTCAAGCTGATGCACCATTCTGCCAGAGCTCGAAGACTGAGCTTGGTGAATGCATCACCTGGCAAAGCTCGAGACTGAGCTCAGGCTGATGCACCACTCTGCCAGAGCTCGAAGACTGAGCTCGGTGGTTGCATCGCCTGGCAGAGCTCGGAACTTGAGCTCTGGCGGTGCAACCTCTTGGCTGGAGCGGTTGCACCTCCCAGCCTTGCAACCCTGGCGGTTGCACCTCCTGGCTGGGGCGGTTGCACCTCTCAACCCCACAGCCCAGGCGGTTGCACCTCCTGGCTGGGGCGGTTGCACCTCCTGGTGCAATCAGGGTCCGAATGGTTCACTCCATTCGACCCACTTTGAATCTTTTCAGGGGCCCAATTGCCCCAAGATTAAGCTAATGGGATCACCTCCCATTTTCATGCTTAATCATCGTGCTAACTACGAATATCTCTAAGACAACTTCTGCAGCTTTGCTCCGATGCGTCAATCGCTTCTTCCGGCGAGTTTCCGGCCAACTTCCGTCGATCAACCGATAACCTTCGGTGATCCTTCTGCGGACATCCGGCATACTCCTGGACTTTGCGACGATCCACTTGGCGAGTTCCGACGAACTTCGCTTGGCAAGCTTCTGGACTTCTCGGATCTGTTCTCTCTGAACCTCCGACGACCGTCCGAACTTCCGTCGAACTCTCGAACTCCCAACGTGATCATGATCTTGACTCCGGCGCAACTCCTGCTGCTTGTCTTACTCTCATCGTAGTTAATCCTGCACAACAAAACAAAACTTCAATCGAGACAATCAATCCTAAGCAATTAACCAAGTTGTCCGACATGTCATTGGTCCCTCGACGCTTCGTCCGATTCTTCGGCGCATCGTCCTCTCGTGCAGCCTATTGCCCAATCGGCCAGTTGACTCCGCAACTCCGATATCCTTGGCACAATACCCGCTCTTCTTGGCCCGATGCCCGAGTCCACGACCCGAAGCCTTCTGTCGATACGCCGACCGATCCACCGGCCCGACGTCCAATCTTCTGACATGTTCCTTCGGCACAACTTGATTTTCCTGCTTTAATTGTCTCATCCTGATCGAAGCATCCTGCGTCACTCAAAACGCATATATCAAGTAGTTTCATCATCAAAATACGAGATTCAACAGCCTCCTCCCACCATTGATAGTGGTCTTAATTTTTTTTAACTTAAATTATATATATTATTATATTAATAATTTTTTGTAAGTCAGCATGTCACGTAAATAGACTCTAAGGTCTATTAACCTAGACTTCATAGGAATAGCTTATATGCTATGTCTTCGAAATTGTAAGAGTTATTTTAGACACAGAGTAAACCATAAGAGTTTAAAAGGTCCATGGTAAAATCATAAGAGCTAAAATAGACCTTAACCACACGAACATATATATATATATATATTTATATTTATATATTTATATGTGAGTTAATTTTATATTATATAATATAATTAGCTACCTTTAGTCTTTATAGTTTTAAAAGTTACATTTGAATCTCTATACTTATAAAAAGTGAAATTCACTTTTAACTTAGTTTTTAACGAAAATACTGTACATAATCTAGTAATTAAAATGAGATAGAATCAGTAGAAGTGAAAAAGAGAATCAGCACACACTAGTAGTAAATTTTATAATATTTTTATAGATTAAAAATTTTATATTCATAAATATAGAAATCCTAATATAATCTATAAAAATATAAGGATCGAAATATTAAAGATAATTTATTACGAGGGATAATATATAATTAACCTTATAAATTAATAATCAACTATTACAATGACTACAATGATACGTAGGTGGTAAGATAAAAACTCATATGAAGCAAAATAGCAAGAAGAACGAACGTACAAATTAACTGGAACAGAACAATTGACAATAATCAGCTCGGATGACCAACTAGAATCGCCTCCATTGACAACAGTGATTTTTAATTAGAAAAAACCTAATCTCCATGGGTATAGTGAACAAAAGAACAAACAAATATATAACAGAACATTCTGCACCTCACTAATGGCCAACATACATCATCCTGAACAATTAACAATTAACAAAAGGTTCTCATCAGCAGGACTAGTGATCTCAGTACTTAAAGAGGCGATAGGATATCCAGCTGAGAACCAAGCTTCTCTCCAGCAGTCTTTTCTGCCTTCCGCCTCAGCTTGGCAAGTTGCTTTCTCCTCTCATAAGCCACCTTAGCCCGTTCTTTCCTCTTCTCTCCCAGCTCCTGCACAAACAGGATTTATATGATTAGTTACTACTTAGTAGAATGTGAATCACAGATTAACTAGTTGTACTGGGCATTACAACAAAGAAATAAATAGTTTCACAAGTTCTTGTGCTGCAACAAATGCCTGTCGCATGAAATGTACTCGGGGAAACATCCTTGTGATTAAGGCACTCTATGTGTATGCAAGTTATATAATATTCGAACATTTGGCAAGAACATATGTGTAGTTCATATTCATTGGCATGGCAATGTAGACACAAAAATGCAGCTGTTCCAAGGAATTACCGTGTTCAGCCAAATCTCTCTCCTCGATTAGAATTTAGAGATTTATAATTTCAAAAATAATGCAGATAAGATGAGTTTAACCTAACTGAACTGATGATTTTTAAAGCAGAGACCACTAATAACTTACCCAGTATAACGTCAATTCTCATGTTACTCCAGTTGAAATTAAAATAAAAAGTTCTCCAAAAAATTCCAATGCAAATTAGTAATAATATAATAGGCTTCTTAATCCTACGAGTCCACCCAACCCTAATCATCTAAGCCACAGGCAGAAATATGCCTCTTAAGCTTTAACCAAACTATTAAACTCCAAACACTTCAGATCTCTCTCGATCACAAGGAAGTTCTCGTATGCTACGCACAGTACAGCTTGTGCAGCCTCTGTGAGTATTATATGCAGCACTTGCGATACCAAGCTGGCACATCCGACCCAGCCAGAGCCTTCACTACGGAAGCAAAGCTTCCCTTACAGCACAATCTTCAATGCTGAAAGGTACTCATGTCAAGCCTGGAATAAGCCATGCCCACAAACAAAGAAAGTACCAAAAAAAAAAAAAAAAGAGTAGAAATATGGATATGACCTTAATAATAGTATCATAACGATTCCATCCGACCTCGGAAGAAAGCCGGCCCAGTAAACAGTACTTATGCCCCGGCTGCAGCATCAAAACCCAGGAAGAAGACCATGAAAAGAAAGTACGTCAACCAAGAACCCTAAGATTAAAACATCGGCTGCAAGCCTCAAAACCCTAGAAGAAGACCATGAAAAGAAAGGACATCAACCAAAAACCTTAAGATTAAAAGTATCTGAACCGGTTTTCAACCAAAAGACAAAATGCTATACTTGAGAGCATGTGGAACAACCATCATCCTTGCTCCCGAGTTTCATTTTCTTAATTGACTTAATATCCTCCTTTATTATTTTTCTTCATTCTTCTTTTTTAATTATTTTCTTAAAAATTATTGAATCTGAAATAAACAAAACAAATATTGAGTTATAAGGTGAGGTTGACGATGAACTTGTTGGAGCAAGATATATCACTTGATTCTGCAAAGTGTCTAGTTTTGCTGAAATCTGCATTTGTGTTTCACCTTTATTGATCTCCCAATTTCAACTTGCCCTTTCATCAAACATAACATTTCTATTAATAATAACTTTGCCATTAACGGGGTTATATAATCGATATGCTTTCGATTGTAAAGAATAACCAATTAAGATGCATTTTTCAGATTTTTCATCAAGCTTATGATGATTTTGTGAATTCACCAAAGCATAAGCAATACAACAAAAAATTCTTAGATGTCTAACACTTGGTTTCATACCATACTAAGCCTCAAAAGGAGTTCGATTCATAACAGTCTTTGTTGGTAAAATATTCAACAAATAAACTACTGTTGCAACTGACTCTACCCAAAACTAATTTGGAAGATGTTTTCCTTTAAGCAAACTTCTTGCCATTTCAACGATAGTCCGATTCTTACATTCAGTTACACCATTTTGCTCCGATATATATGTTGCTATCAATTCTCTGTGAATATCATTTTCTTCACAAAAAGAACTAAACTCATTAGATAAAAATTCACTATCTCTATCTGTCCGAAGTGTCTTTATATATCTATCACTTTGCCTTTCTACAAGTGCCTTAAACTTTCGAAAATTATCAAATGTTTCATATTTCAATTTCAAAAATTATACCCAACTTATGCGACTATAATCATCCGTAAACAATAAAAAATATTGACTTTCACCAAATGATTTTATATTCATAGGTCCACGTAAGTCAGCATGAATTAATTCAAGACAATTAGATGCTCTCCATGCTTTTCCAATAGGAAATAGTTTTTTACTTTGTTTCCCATAAATACATTCTTCACATACATCAAGTGTATTAATCTTGGGGCAGTCCGAAAACCATTCCTTTTTTACTTAGCAACCTTAAACCTTTAATGTTAAGGTGTCCATATCTTAAATGTCATAAACTAGGCTCATTCTTTTAAGTTGTGATAAGCGCATGCATTTCAATATTTAACACATCAAGTGGAAACATCTTGTTTGGTGTCCATATCTTAAATGTCATAAACTAGGCTCATTCTTTTGAGTTGTGATAAGCGCATGCATTTCAATATTTAACACATCAAGTGGAAACATCTTGTTTTGTGTCATGCAAACATTTATTATAATCGAACCAGATTTTTAATCTCTAATAGTGCATGAACCATTATCAAATATTACTGAATATCCATCATCTACTAATTGTTCAACACTCAACAAGTTATGTGATAAAGTAGGAACAAAGAAAACATTATCAAGGTATTTTACCTTCCCTTAATTTGTCTTTTGTTCCTTTCCCTTCTACTTGGATTTACTTGCTATCTCCAAGTCTAACTTTATCATCTTTATGAAATCCTCCTGCCACGTCTCCCCCTTAACCTGAAATGTTAAGGTTGTCGCTGCTGCAATTCTTGAGAAGATCGTCTCATGTAATTCTCTATTATGATACTCCAAAATTCATAGCATTTGCCCGAAGATGGGGATACCCGAAGATGGGGATAAGGGGTTGAGACATAGGATAAAAATACTTAAGCGGGAGTTTATAGTAGTACACTCATCAGACCCTTATAAGTCAATCTTAGTCTTACCCACTTTCGACGTGGGACTAATCCGAGGATGTTACACTTTGTGTTCATAAGCTTGCGTAGGAAGCGGAGGTACTTTATCTTCTGGCGATCGAGCCCACCGGAGAGGCACATATCCTCGCAGCGGACAACCGCGACCCGCTGCCCGTTGAGCAGCTCCTTCGCCAAGAACGACGCCAACCGCCCCAGCATGTGGTGGCGCGGGTCCACCACCACCCACCGCGCACAGACCACCGACCCCGAGACCATGGCAACTGCGACCAGCGACCTCTCCCCTCTCCGCCCTCTTCCGCGGTCGCCGATGACTCCCCGCGCTCGTGGCACGCGGACGGGTTCGCTTTTATACGGTCGGCGGCGGGTAGCGTTTCCTTTGGAGAGGAAGTGGCAAGTTGGGCCATCACGTGAATTGGGTGCGGCCATGGGATTTCTGAGGCCCGTTTGGTACGAAATATATTCACACGGTGGAAGGGTGAAAACGGATCGGATATTGGTGAAAACGTACCCGTATCCACTTTTAGAAAGCGGATGCAGATGCGGATGTTGAAGATAAAATAGTTTGACTATGGAAGACTGCCATCCCATAGAATAGGAAGTCAGCTTATTACCCATTTTTGTGAGTTATTATTATTATTATTATTATTAATTATATTACATTTATTAGTGTTGTTCCCCGAGATAAAAATAAAAGCAAAAGAACCATCCTTCCGTACCGATCTTAAAGATCAACATGGCCTTGGTGGCGGCCGCAGACATCGACGTCATCTGCGGTGTCAAACTGCGTCCGCGACCGCATATTTACTCTTCCGCGCCCGCTTGCACGGGACGGTCTTCTTCCACGCAATCCCGTTCGGCTCCCGAGTCCCGTCGCCCCTCTCCTCGCGGCACCTCTCGCCGGATCGCCCTACCCGGCGGAGCCAGCCCCGCGGCCTCCGGATCGGCCGCGATTCGATTCGCGCGCGCCTCGTCCTTCGTCTTCGTCTTCTTCAGCTGTTGCCGCCGCCATGACCGGGCTGGCCCAGACGGAGTTGTGCTCTCCCGGGTCCGCCGCTACGACCAAGACGACGAAGAGCGTCCAGTTGTGGCGGACGCTGGTGAGTTGGGTAGCGGTCTTGTTTCATGTCCTGCTCCAGATCCCACGGAGGACCCCCTCGTGGGCGCAGCTCGTCTCCTTTGTCGGCATCCGCCAAAACCTCCTTTTCTCCCCTTCCTCCGCCTCTCCGGACTACAAGCCTCTAGCCGTTGATCCCCCCACCGACGCCCCGCCGCCTAATCAGTTCGCTGGGCCGGAGCCCCTGAAGAAGCTCACGGTATGTCTCTCTTCCCCATTTGGGAACTGGGCTATGAACGATTCGTTTAAAGATTGGTTCTTTCTATTTTTTTTAGATCCCTGTCGATTTAAATTTGTTCTGAGATTGCATAGAATATAAGGTTGCGTTCTTCCTGTTTGGCCTGTCCTTGCTTCGGCATCCCTTGGTGGTTTGGACAAACCGAGGTCCTGACTTCCTCATTTAGATACAACTTACTGCCCAGAAGCTACAGTTGATTGACGGTGGTGGATCGATGTGCTTAATGATTTCCATGTTTATGTATTGTATACTTGTCTTGCAAAGCATATGAATTTGTTGATGTATTGTATGCTTGTCTTGCAAAGCAAATAATCTTGCATAGAAATAAATAGTTGAATGAGAACTTGAAAGCAAAGAAGTGCAGCATACTACTTGATGAGGAATTTCCTGGATAGAGTTATAAACATGACTGCTATCAACATGTGGCCTAATTAACTCTAGACATAATACCTAACTCCTGTAAGACCTGATATGTTTGATGTCTGCATTGGTACTTCACGTTGTCCCTGCTTTCAGTTTGTGAATTGCTGATTCGCAACCTGCATGAGGATTTTCCATTCATCATTTTTTATGCACTTGGCTTCCGGACAGCAGAGTTTTTTACTTCTCCATTCATGGAAATTGATTATATTTGTACACTGATTTTGTTTTTTCCTTTCTTGTAGAAGGAACATTGAGGTAAGTAATGCAGATCAATTACAACAAATCTTATTCTTCCTGTTCATTGTTATTCTTGGACTATTACCACACCTCCAAAATTCAAGTCCATGAATTGATTCACATACATTGATACATGTGGTTGGCAATACTAAAGTAAATTCTCTAAATAGGTTTGTGATGTAGTATAGCATATTTGTAATCATGAGTAAGGTATGACCATTCTGGTGTGTAACTCATGGCCTATCTCAACATAAGGTTGAGCCAACCTTCAACCAGATTCAAATTCTGATCAACAAGGTTGAGCGACAAATTCTCATTCCGTGGACTATTTCTTTGCTAGGATTCTGCATCAACTTTAAAATGTCCACAGGATCTTTCTTGTGTAACTGTTTATATGTGCTTTCTTGTTATTTTATTACATAACGATCTTATGACTGTATGTTTAGAACTGCTTTAGAAAATAATTTGAACTTGTAAGTTAAGCACCACAGATCTGTTTTCTTCCTGTGTTTCTTCTTTCTTTCATTTTTTGTCGCTGCAGAAATGGCAAAACTTGTACATGTAGAAAATGTGGTGGGAACATATCTACATACGTCTTCTTTGAAAATACTTTTAACAAAGAAATAAGTGTGGTGCTTCATCTTTGATCCAAAATAGATTAGTGCTTATACAACAAGAAAGTTGTCTGATTTGATTCTAACTTCACTAGTGCACATTAAAATCATTGTTGGAATATTCCAAATCTCCATTAAACTTCGTATGTTGACTTTTTTAATGGGATTTTTGATAAACAATATGTGATGAACTTGTCAATATGGACCAAAATTGGATTTTTGTTGGTGGGCACAAGAGTCTATGTAAGACTGACTAGTAGATGTCTTGGTTTAGTTTCTCAATAATATGCCCACAAAAATGCCAATGACTACCATAATCTTTATTTTTATACTTAAATAATAGTCATTGCTTAAGGAGAATTTGTTTGTTGTTTTATTGTGACTCTCTCATTTAAGGCCAGGTTCGCAAAAATTTGCAGATTGTTCTCGACTTGGATGAAACTTTAGTTTGTGCATATGAGACATCTAGCCTTCCGTCTACAGTGCATACCCAAGCAATTGAAGCTGGTCTAAAGTGCTTTGACCTTGAATGTATATCTTCAGAAAAGGTTGGTCACTTATGATTAGGTAATTTTGCCTGATCTTAAGCTGCAGGAGTATTTATCCTGAGCTACACTTTTGAAGGATGCTGATGGAAGGCAAAAGGTGAACCATGTCACAGTTTTTGAGCGCCCTGGTTTGCAGGAGTTTCTAAAACACAGCAGTGAATTTGCAGATCTTGTTCTTTTCACTGCTGGTCTTGAAGGTTGTAGTTATTTACCTATAATATACTTTTTGGTACTAGCCCTTATTTATATACTGCTTATGCTTTTTTGAAAAATCCTTGTGTTTTTTTTCCCTTCTATATCAGGTTATGCAAGTCCAGTTATTGATAGAATAGATGTTGACAATAAATTAACTCATCGCCTATATCGGCCTGCAACTGTGATCACGTAAGTGAAAATCATATTTATTAAGACTTCAGTCAACTTTTGTTTTTATTTTTTTTCAATGAACCAGAAGAATAATCACTGGAAATTCTTTCTGCCTTCAATAGCTCAAATTTTTTGAACATTCAAGTTGCATTCCATGTAGTTCTGTTAAATTCTGTAGTGTCAAGTGCGCATTGGTCAACTTTGCATCAATTTTAAGATTTTCTGAAATATAATTTTGTATGGCAGCAACAATTATTGTACTTTATCCTGATAGGCAATTTAATATTTTTATTTTTGTAATATCCCATGATAATATGTTTTGCCAAAGTCTCCTTGTTGTTGAGGTTTTTGACTTGGTACAAAGAAGTAATGGCTCTATCTAACCCTAAACTTTGAACCAGTGTTCAATTTTGTCTGTAGAAACTGTTTACCATTCATGTACTTGTGAGCACCGTTAGTTCTTTGGCCATTAAATTAGATCATGTACATATTTTGTCAGCAGTCTTAATGACCTAACGACCACTGATGCCAAACTGACATTGAGGTTCTGTTATTAACTCAAAAAAAGGTTACAGGGTTAAGTTGACATTGGAATATATTACAGAGACTACTTTTACCATTATGCTAATTCTGAAAGGCTAACTAATCTAAAAGCAAGCAATTTCTGAAGATTATGTTGAAAGTTCTGTTGTAACAAATATTATGAGCCTTTAAACTTCAATGCTGCTTCATACTTTCTTTTTTGACTACTGCTTGTTTTGTTAGCATTTGCAGATGATGAAAATCAATGTGGTTAGTCAAATTACATGTGTCATTTGCTGTTTCAAATCTTTTTAAATCAAGCTAAATGATATAATACAAAAAGAAGATATTGTGCTTTATTTGGAAATTGTAGCTGTTTGCAGTGATTAAACCCCATAACCAAAATGAAATTTTCTGATTTCTTGCAAAATAAACTAAATCCTGTTTTTGATCGCTTGACTTTTGTCATTAAATTATTCTACTGTTGATTTGAAACTACTCAACTTTTTTATAAAATGCTTGTATCTTCCTACCGCTTGACATTTCAAAAAGTTGCCTATTGGTTGCAATGCTTATTTTGTGTACATACATTACACTAGTACATGTGTATAAAGCCATCTACAAATTTGATGTTGCCAGACCTTTGATGGTAAACTGTACCTTATAAAGAATTGAGGTTCATAAAATATATGTGCATTCTGTGGATCAGGGAACACCGGGAACATGTCAAAGATCTTTCTTGTGTATCGAAAGATCTCTCCCGCATAGTCATTGTTGACAACAATCCATTCAGTTTCTTGCTGCAACCATTAAATGGAATACCTTGCGTTCCATTTTCCGCTTCACAGCCATGCGATGACCAGGTAACAAGATATATCATGCTTTTTTTTTTGGCTAATTACATACTATTACAACTGGTAGTTATTTTCTGAGCGTTGGCTGTAGTATTTTTTTTCTTGTTTCCAGCTTATGGGAGTCATTCTTCCTCTTTTAAAGCACCTTTCTCTCCAGAAGGATGTAAGGACTGTACTATATGATAAATTCCACATGCCGGAGTGGTTTAAACAGCAAGGAATTCCCACCATAAGCTCAACTTCTTGAGATGGTTTTACCAAGCTCTTGTCATTAGAATGCTATAAATCTGCCCAAACATGGCTTCAACTTTGTATGATCTACCCAATTTTTCTGGAGCGACTCTTTCAGGTTACCTGCTTGCCTGTTGATACGATGGAAAGGATCCGCTGAGCATAAAAAATGTTGTACCTAATGAACGGAGAAATTTTGAGGTTTAACCAAGCATCATCTCTCTTTCCACACAAAACCATCCTGCTTGCCTTAATTTATTGTAATAAATCTTTCAGCGTTGTATGCTTAGAAATATTAGGTGCGAGTGTTGCTGTAATTAATATTATATTATGGATTCATGGCATTGATTGATTGAAAATGTACAGAAACTGAAATAAAATGGAATGGTTTGCATCAAGTACGGTTGGTATGATTATTATAGTTATTCTGAGTTTCTGGTTTTCTGAATGAAATCAACTTATGTGGTGGGAATTGGTGATGCTTACAGTCCAAAGAACTCCATGAAGATATGGAAGTCACAGCCAAAGACATATATTGTAGTGCTCTGTTCATTGGACATGCTCGACTCATGAGACTTCCATTCATCTTTCATTCTTCGTTTCCCATCTAATCTATTGAGGCTAATGGTAAAGGTTTGGGCGGTGTCAGCTAACTTTGTTGATAATGATGTTGACAGCTGTATTCGAATTTTGTTTTCATCGTTTATCTTTTATAAAAAACGAGTTAATCATCGGTCTAAATTTTAGAGACAACCCAACTCAGTTCCGAACCGCAAACCTAAGAAATATGCTCAATGGAATCGATTTATGATATGATAATCTTCGGATGGATTTGTTCGGTCAATCTATTTTGTCTCTTTTTTTTTTTTTTGTTGTTGTTGTTGTTCTTCTTCTTCTTCTTTATCTGACATCCAACGAATTTTGCCCCTATGACTCTTTGCTCTATGAGCTGCAAGTATATATATCGGGAGGTGACACCAAATCCTTCCATGTGGCTATCTATCACATTAATTGGAAGGACGCGCAGCAATGATGGTTGGAATAAATAACCCACCTTCATATGGCTAAGAAGACATCTTTAAGCCGACTGTGGTCGGCGCCTTTTGAAGTTCCACAGCTACTGATTTGATTGCAGAAGATGTTGAAGGATGAGGAGACCCACCAAAGTTTGCCACAAGAACATAAAGAATTGGATCCCCAACCCACATTGCTTTCACTCTAATCATCATGTTGTTATCCATGGCCCGCTGTGCTTTGAGAGCAGATGAGAAAGCTCGCTGTGGTTTATTATAGAAGCCGCTGGCCAAAAGTAGCATCAGCTAATAGAGGAGGGAGCTTTACCAACCTACTCCATGAGGGCATATTTGATATGTTCGACAAAGCTCAGGATTCGTGGTTTGAAGAAGGACCTTGTGTTCCCACTTTGCCCAACTATTCTTTCTTCTCTTCCATTGTTTTACATCCAATACCTCAAATCTTCTTAACTACTACATCCTATCACGGTTCAATCTAAACCGAAATTGAATCGATCAAAAATCAAAATCGAATGGGAATAACAATTCATGTAATATGCAATCGGAATCGAAAAAATAAAAAAAAAACTAAGTACTCTACCAGTTATGAATCTACTCTTTCTAACCTCTTAATAAAAGGTTAATTCGACAGAATCGAAACTGCGAGTTAGGCCAAACCTAGTAATTACATGTATCATTCCAAGTTAATCGTTTGAGTTGAAGAGCTTTAAATTCATGTCCAACATTGAGATGATCTAATTCTGCTTCACTTAACAAATAGCTTGCGATATGAACATAGCATGGCTCAAGATATGACTCCCCCTCAGGGAAGCAGCTTCTACCTACACAGATACCTTCATATTTGTCAAAGACAACAAAACCCTGAATCCTATTCCACTTCACTTTGGTATCAACCTCAGGATGATGAATTTTCCATATCAACTGCTATCAAAATCTATGCAGTCAAAAGCATTTAAGAGCCCAGAAATCCAATATGCTGAAGAACTTGTGAGACAATGGCAATTTCCTGTGTCTCCATCACAAGTCTGAGAATGACAAGTCTAACATATAACAGCAAGTATACTTGTATGATTTCACAGAATCACCTTGCTGTACTAATTAGACCTGGTCTTCATCTCCCTTCTGATGATGGCTTCAACATATAAATCACATCAATTGACCAGAAAATTCAGCAAAACAAAGCTGCTGGATCAAGAGCCATAAGCACAGCATCATTTAAAGTCAACCAGAAAGCACCACACAACGCATGGTCAAGCTTGGAACACCTACAGTCCAGATGAACTTTTTTGGCATCTGGCATAAGAGAATTAGTCCTCTTGAAGGAGATGTGCTCACAAGCATTCATAAGAAAGGTTGCATTGTAGAGGTTGACAAAGCCAACATTTCAACATTTCTTCCCACCCAACTTACTCCTCAGCTCCCTTCCACAGCCACAACAGAGTATAAACATGGAACTCATCACACAGTTCTTGAAATTCTCTGAACATTTTTTGTGTTTCAACTTTCAAGGTTAATCTGAATTGCTCTGCACAGTAAACCAACCAAATGCTTCACATATCTCAATTCCAACTTCAGATGTCGAAGAATTTATGTAACAAACATCAGCAGGATTATCTCAATCTGCTGAACCACTGGAGATGCTTCCATGGCTTCCCTCGCAGAGAGCAAGGGCGCTCTCGAGGTTGGCAACAATGTCGGTCATATTCGGCCGATTCCTGCCCTCAAGATTAACGCAGTGCACAGCAGTGTAGGCAACGAGCTCCACCGCCTCAGCTTCATGCGGTCCCGGCTGCCCCACTCTTGCGTCGAGCACCTTGCTGGCCTCCCCTGCCACAATGCAGGGCACAGCATAGTCGACGACACTGGTCGGGTTCCCACCCTCCTCGTCCTTGAAGATGGCTCTTCTCCCAGTGAGCACCTCAAGCATCACCACTCCCAGGCCGTAAACATCGCTCTTGACGGTCAAGTGGTGCAATCCGTAGTACTCGGGGTCCATATACCCAACAGTGCCTGCCGCCTTCATCGACAAATGTCCATCGCCGGATTCTGGTCCCATGAGCGACAGCCCGAAGTCTGACACCCGGGCGATCCAGTTGCCATCGAGCAGTATGTTGGAGGACTTGATGTCGCGGTGGATGATCGGAGGCACGGCATAGCTGTGGAGATATTCAATCCCTCTCGCCGCATCCAGCAGCACCTTGATCCTCATCTTCCAAGAATTCAACACACTGGTCTGATCGCCATTCTTTGGGTGGAGATGGTCATACAGAGCTCCATTCTTCATGTACTCGTAGACCAAGAGCCTCTCCTCCCTCTCCTCGCAGTAGCCGACCAAGCCCACCAAGTGTTTGTGGTGGAGCCGAGAGAGGAACGCGAGTTCCGACTGGAAAGCGCTCTCCTTTTCCTGGAACTTCTTCGTCCTCGGCCCTGATTCACTTCTCTTGATTGCCACCTCCCGTCCATCGGGCAGTTTCCCCTTGTACACCGTCCCAAAGCTGCCGGCCCCAATTTTGGTCTCCAAGGAGAAGTTTTTGGTGGTGGCGGCGAGCTCCGAGAAGCTGAACTCCTCCGCCCGGTCCTTGAACGAAGACGGGCCACTCCTCTGCCGCCTCATGACCCGTGAGCCCTGGCGCCAAAAAGTTCGGGACCGCGACCCGGACGGGGACGTGGTTGGGCTCGGGATGATCGATCCGGCACCGGTTGCGGACGAATGCCCCGCATGGGATGCTCCATTTCCAGCAGCGGTAATAGTCGGCTGAACTGAATTGTGGATCTTCTTGTGCCTACAAACCCCAAACCATGCGCAGTAGACTATGGAGCAGACACCGGCAAATGCGCCGACTGACCCAACGATTGCGAATGCCAACCATCCCTTGTTAGTCCTCTTCGACGAAACGGTAGACGGCGGCGGCGATGGTGATGGCGGAGGTGGGCTTGTTCGCTCGAGTCGATCGTCACATCGCCTGCATATGACTCCAGAACCCGAACATAGCGTCTCCGAGTCGGGGAAAGGTCCGCAATCGCAAGAGCTTTCGTTGGAAGTGCAAATTCCAGGAAGCACTCTCGGCAACGGAAGCGCAGGTACTGCCGCGTCGCTCCTGTTCGTCCCCCAGCAAAGCACAGTAAAGTTGACCACCGTTAGGCCGCAGGTGAGATTGCCGCCGGCGACGATGAACACGAAGGCGGTGGTGTTCGCCGGCGTGTATTCGCCGCCGGCGCCCCCGCCCCAGCAGACAACCGTGCCGTTGTATCGCCTGACGGCGCAGGTGTGGCTTGAACCCAGCGCGAGGATGCCGAACTCGAACGCTGAGTCCGAGGGCGGGGTCGATTGGCCTGCTTCGTTGTTGCCGCCGCAGATAAGCCGGCCGGCGGTGCTGATGCCGCAGGCGTGGGAGTCTCCCGCAACGATGGTCGACATGTTGGAGTTGACGAAGGCGACCGAGATCTCACCGCTGCGCGGCCCCCAGCAGCTGACGGAACCATTAGTGCCGATGGCGCAGGTAAAGCCCCGACCGGAGGTGAGGGAACGGTAGGAGCCGGTCAATTTGTCAGGGAAGGCGCTGTCAGCGCGCCACCAATGAACGAACGTCCGGTTGCGGTCGACGCCGGCGATTTGGACATCGCCGACAGCGAGCTCCTCGAGGGCGGTGGAGTCGTTGTAGACGCGCTTCTGGGTGAGTGTGGCCGCGTCCCAGCAGAAGAAAGCGGTGCCGTCGGCCCTCAGGCCGCAGAGGGAGCCGTGGCCACCAGAGACGGAGGCAAAGGAGACGTTGGGGAAAAGGGGGAAGGACAGAGCACCTGTGGCGTCGGCGCGGGCGCACTGGATGCTACGAGGGGAGACGCCGGCGAGGACGCCGCAGACGATAGAAGGGGAGCCGTGGGCGATGGCGAGGGTGGAGGTGGAGCCGGTGCCGTGAGCAGGTAGGAGGAAGACAGACAGGGTCGCGGCCACCGCCAACGCGACGGCGAGGGAAGGCCTCATCAGGTGGCGATGGTCGGCTGGGGAGTTCCACGTTTAACCCACATAGGGAAGCAAAGCGAAGAGAGGGAAGAAAGCAAAAGACTAAGAGAAACTGCCTTAAGGTGGTCTGGTCTCCATTATAGTGGCCGTGGGTTTAGAGAGAGAGAGAGAGAGAGAAAGAGGGCGAAGAAGAAAGAATACTAATTGAAAACGATTATATATATATATAAATAATTTGGGACATTTCCAACGAGGAAAACGATTACATATATATATATATATATATATGAAGGAAGAAGGAGAAAAAAAAGTATCAAGTTCATTTACGTAGTAAGAAATATTAAAAGTTTTTAAAATAAGATTATAAATAATAAAGGGGGATTGTAAATAGCAATCTTCTTATTTTTAAAAAATTAATACATAAATTTATATATTTCATATTTAATTTTTTAAAAAAATAATATATATTTTTCAAGATATCCTTTTTAGATTTTCATGACAACGTCTTTCTTTTATCTAATTTTAAATATATTTTTGAATTGATAGTCAATCATTTTTTATCTTTTCTTTTCTTATGGGTCCCGATTTATAGGAATATATCCATAGAATTAGACCGGTTCTCGGTTACGAAAATTTTTTTATTACTTTCTATTTTTTTGATATTATTAGAAATACTATAACTCAATATAAAAATATTATAACTGACTTTCTTTTTTAGATTAGTTCATATAAAAGATGTATAAAAATCAAAAATATTTTTATAAAAATACAAAAAACATTAATTTAGTGCAGTAATCTACTAATTATTTGGGGACGATATGAATCGACGCAAACTTCAAACCCTCACGCGTTATAGCTATAGTTGATTTCATATTGTTGGCTTTGCGTTGGAGCCGCCATAGATTGGATAGGTTAATGGACCGTATGCAACTGACCGACGACTGCACTCATTAACTTCAATTCCTCACGTGATCTGAAATATTTGACCAGTCAACGGTCAGACCAACATGCCGCCATTTCTTGTGGGTCAAAGTCCGAGATGTGTCCACGACCAACCGAGTATTGATCGGCTCCGTACCTTCCTGGCAGGATAATACCCGAGGAAGAATAGGATATATTATTTGGTTTCTTCGCGTTATGCAGTGAGGGAGATCGTCACAGTTGTTGGATTTTTTCTTTCTTCTTTCGTTGTCTTTGACCCTTTTGTCACCATCTCTTCACCTAGTGTTGCGATTACTCGATTTGCATTCCACAGGTTACTCGAGCATCCATTCGTTGATTTTTTTTAATTTTTATTTCCCTATAATTTGACGGCAATTGTAACTTGAAATGCATGTTGATGGTTTAGAGGATGCCATGCTAATAAATTACGATGGCTAATATTTTTAATTTTTACATAAAATATTTTTTTATATTCTTGGACGAGACATATAAGATCAAATTTTGATATGCATAAGAAACCCAATGTAACCAAGGAGATGGCTTGAGTATCATGTCACGAACGATCGTCGCGCACCTGTAACAACTTCGTTCAACGAATCGTTCGTTACTTTTGCATGCTTATATCGAGACATGACAGCATGTTGTCTTAGTTTTGTGTGTTTTTACTTGTAAAAATGCATGTTCGAATAAGTTGCAGTTCTGCAGTGCGATCGCTCGTCGCGCCGGGTTGAACTGCCCAAAACAGTTTCATTTTCACATGCCACGGCTTGTTTTCTGCAAGTCGCAGCTGCACGCGAAACGTCAGCCATCTCAACACTCTGGAACCCCCCGGGTGGCATAGGGCTGGATGAGGCTTCGGTATATTGTCAGACGTTGAAAAATCTTCACAAGTTCGCTCGATAACTTGACGGGAACTTGCCTTCGCGCCCAACACCCGATGAGCAGTTGTTTGTGAACTTGCAACTGTTCGTTCAACCTTCTAAAGTCCTTGTTTTCTCCTTCCTCTCTTTTCTCTCTTGCACTTAAGGTGCTTGTTGAATTGCTTGTAAAGCTTCCCTCTCCACGAGACGTCGGGACTTATCCGTCGCTCATTTTCAATCTAATCAACCTTTTGTTTTACAGGACCTTCGGGACCTGTACAAGGTTGCAACTAGGCTGAACCTTTACAAACGCATATGTCGCAAGGGAGCCTCATGACTTAGGCAATCCCAACTAAGTCCGAGGTGTTGGCGCAAGGATGCTTCACGACTTAGACAACTTCAGCTAAGTTCATGATTTTGCTGCAAAGGTGCCTCACAACTTAGGCAATTTCAACTAAGTTCATGACATTGTGGTATCAGAGGGGGCAAGCAATTCGAGCAAGCAGCGAAGCAACTTCGCAATGTCGCCATGGCCAAGTATCGTGGCAAATCGAGCAAGACGGCACAAGCCGGACCTTTGCCCTAAGTAGCCGCAGGTGGGTTGCAAGTGCAAACTCGCTCTCATGTCGTTGGAGCCGCTTTGGAGGATCGTGGCAGTGAACATGATGAGCGAGAAATTGGCTACTCTCCGAGAGCGGAGGAGGCGCAATGTGGAGCGCCAACCGGGAAGAAGAGTCATAAGGAGAGACTCACAGCGATGGAAACCCGCTTGGATGTTCTTGAAGCGAGCTTAGAGGAACTTTACCAAGGCCAACAAAGGTTTCTTGGGGTAGAAAGCTCGCAAGAAGAAGCTGAATCCCGAATCGATAAAGTTGAGACCCTAGTCGATCGACTGTTAGACGATACTAAAGACTCCATGCAATATTTGCATGAAGTTGTGGCGGAACTCACTTCTAGAGTGATGGTACTCACAAGGGCACTAAATGCGGGAGAGAGCAACACCCACATTGCACCGCCACAAAACTTGAGGGCACTCGAACCGCATGGTTATGGAGGTGCTAGAGACACTAAAGAGCTCGAGAATTTCCTATTCGACATGGAACAATACTTTCGAGATACAAGGCCTAATTCTGAAGAAACCAAAGTTTCGATAGCTACCATGTATTTGAATGGGGATGCAAAACTTTGGTGGCAAACCCGTTGGGAGGAAATCCAATAAGGTCGGTGTCAGGTGGACACATGGGAGGATTTAAAGGGGGAGTTGAGAACTCAGTTTCTACTTGAGAACATAAAGTTCGTCGCAAGGAGGAAACTAAGACAACTCCGTCAAAGTACTTACATTCGAGACTACGTGAAGCAATTTTCTGCACTAATGCTGGACATACAGGATATGCCCGAGAATGATAAGTTATTCAGCTTTCTCGATGGTTTGAAGCCTTGCGCTCAACAAGAACTACATCAAAGGAATGTCACCGATGTGATTAGGGCAATTGCTGCTGCAGAAAGGCTCACCGACTTTATTACCTCAAGGACCCGGGAAAAAGAAAACAATCTTCAAGAAATCGCCCCCCAAAATATTCTCGAGGAAAGGAGCCCGGGGGCGAACAAAGGAATAAGAGTTCCCATAAAGGGCCAAGCTCAAAAGGCAAGGCCTCAAAACCTAACAGATGCTTCTTGTGCAGAGGGCTGCACATGGTGAGAGAGTGCCCACATAAGCAAGCATTCAATGCCTTAACAACTTCTATCTATCCCCCAAATCGGACAAGGGTAAGGTTGTCGCTCTTAGTTCGAGTAGTTCAGAATCCAATAGCAAACGATGAAGAGTCGCAAGGACCCTGGATGGGGGCAATGCGTTTGTTAAATACTATGCGGGGTCAAGTGGGAGAGAACATAAAGACAAGGCCACAAAAAACAGAAAGCAACGAGCTGATGTACATAAACATTAAGCTCAATGGTCAAATGACCCGTGCGATGGTGGACACGGGTGCTACCCACAACTTTATTTCCTATCGAGACGCAAAGTGACTTGGGCTGATCTTGGAGAAGAACCCAAGTCGAATGAAGGCGGTAAACTCGGAGGCCAAGCGAATCTCCAGCTTAGCAAAGGGAGTTCCCATCAAGATCGGAACATGGAGCGGGAGCACAAACATGATGGCAGTGCCACTGGACGACTTTCAAGTGATTCTTGGAATGGAGTTCATGCACGCGACGAAGTTGGTGCCAATGTCATTCATAAACTCCCTATGTATGATAGGAGGTGATGACCCCTATATGGTTCTCATCTCTTGGAGAGGAACCAGGGAACCCCAACAGATATCGGCATTACAACTAAAGAAAAGGGTATGAAAAGGCGAATTAACATTCGTGGCTGCTATGAAGCTAGAGCCATTCAATGAGGAGGTCATTCATAAACCTACCGTGGTGGCTAACGTTCTGAAAGAGTTCACAAATATTATTCCACCCGAGTTACTGAAGACTTTGTCACCATGCAAAGGTGTTAATCATCATATCGAGCTGGAGCCAGGAGTGAAGCCTGCACCGAGACCACCATACCGCATGCCCTCTCCAGAGTTGGCAGAACTTAAAAAGTAATTAGGTGAACTACTAAGCGGTGGTCTCATTCGTAGTTCCAAAGCACCTTTCGGAGCTCTAGTTCTCTTTTAAAAGATACAAGATGGGAGCCTCCAACTATGCGTCAATTATCGAGCCCTCAACAAAGTGACGATAAAGAATAAGTATCCCATCCTACTCATCGCGAACTTGTTCAACCAATTGGGCAAAGCAAAGTATTTCTCTAAACTCGACCTTCGATCGGGGTACTGGCAGGTGTGCATTGTTGAAGGCGATGAAGCGAAGACTACTTATGTGACCAGGTATAGAGTGTTTGAGTTCTTAGTGATGCCTTTCGGCTTAACCAACGCTCTAGCCATGTTCTGCACTCTTATGAACCAACTATTCAAAGAGTACTTAAATAAGTTTATGGTTGTCTACTTGGATGATATCGTCGTCTACAATCAAAAGCTCGAGGAGCATGTCGAGCACCTTCGGACAATTTTTAAGGTTTTCAAGGAGAATACTTTGTTCATAAAAAGGGAGAGGTACTACTTTACTTAAACAGAGATCTTATTCTTGGGGCATCGAATTAGTAATGTCTCCATTTGGATGGACAAATCGAAGGTGCAAGCTATTGCGAAATGGTGAACTCCAAAGAAGGTGCTAGAGTTAAGATCCTTCCTTAGTTTTGTCAACTACTATTGGCGCTTCATAGCAAGGTATTCGAAGCGTGCAACTCCACTGACGGAGTTGCTGAAGGAGCAGTCTTGGAGGTGGTCTGACAAATGTGAAGCTGCATTCCTAGACCTGAAGGCTATTGTGTTGGAAGAACTGATGCTCAAATTACCGGACTCTAGGGAGCCCTTCGAAGTCCATACATATGCTTCAGACTTCGCTATTGGAGGAGTACTCATGCAAGAGGGTCACTCAGTGGCCTATGAGAGCCGTAAGCTCAACGAGACCGAGCGACGGTATCCGATGCATGAGAAGGAGATGACAGCGATGGTCCACTATCTATGAGTTTGGCGGCACTACCTTCTTGGATCGCAATTTGTGCTGAGGACAGATAACATCGCTTTGAGCTATTTCCAAACTTAAAGGAAACTCTCCCCAAAGCAAACACGATGGCAGGACTTCCTGGTTGAGTTTGATATGACAATGGAGTACAAGCCCGAAAAAGCAAATGTCGTAGCCGATGCATTGAGTCAAAAAGTGCAAGTGAATGTCATACAGTTGGAAGGCAAAGGCCAAACAAGTCAATTGCACTCCACTTTCTTTTCCATGATCAGGGATGGACTATACAATGATCCTCAGGCAGTAACCCTGATGCAACTCGTCAAAGAAGGTAAGGCATGACAATTTTGGGTCCAGGATGGACTCATTTACATAAAAGGGAATACGGTTTATGTTCCTCGAGTGGACAATTTGAGACGTGAACTCTTAAGAGAGTGTCACAATTCCCTTTGGGTTGGACATCAAGGTATTCATAGAACTTTGGCTCTCGTGGAGAGAGCCTTCTATTGGTCGAAGATGGGGACTGATGTAGAGGAATATGTTTGAACGTGCCTCACTTACCAACAAGACAAAGTGGAGCAGCGAAAGCCGGTGAGACTTTTGGAGTCGTTGCCCGTACTAGAAAGGTCGTGGGAGAGATTTCCTTGGAGTTCATATCAAGTTTGCCGGTAGTAGGGGGACTCGGATTGATACTCATGGTGGTCGATCGATTTTCAAAGTATGCAACTTTCATTACTGCACCTCTATATTATTCAGTAGAGGAGGTGGCCAGGCTGATGATAATGAAAGTGGTGAGGTATTGGGGAGTCCCGCATAATATCATCAATGATTGAGACGCTCGGTTCTTGGGACGATTCTAGACTGAGCTATTCAAATTGTTGGGGTCTAAGTTATACTTCTCCATAAGCCTCTACCCTTAGACGGATGGCCAAATTGAAAGGATAAACTCACTCCTTGAGTAATATTTTTGGCACTACGTGAGTGCCAACCAATAAGATTGGGTGAAGCTGTTGGACACAACCCAATTCTCCTACAACTTGCAGCAAAGCTCTGCGTCAAACAAGAACCCCTTCGAGATCATTACAGGACAATAATCATCAACTCCTCATACCTTGGCTCTTGGGTATATTGGGAGTAGTCCATTAGCATATCACTTTGCAAAATAACGACACCAAAATACAAATATTGCGTGGGCTTACTTGGAGAAGGCGGCCAAAAAGATGAAGAAGTGGGGAGACTTGGGAAGGCAATTGTAGGAATTCAAAGTCGGCGATTTGGTGTTTGTAAAGCTCTAACCAACATCACTCCAATTCTTTAAGAACAAAGTACACAAATGATTTATGCACAATTATGAAGGACACTTCCCAATTATCAATTGGGTGGGCAACGTCTCCTACAAGTTGCAGTTACCGGCGTGGCTCAAAATTCACAATGTTTTCTACGCCAACAACTTGAAAGACTACCACTCAGATCCGCAAGATACTTCCCAAAGTGTTCCAACTCAACCACCCCCCATCAGAGCCTCCTACGAAAAGTGAGTTGAAACCATTTTAGCGGATCGCAAGATAAAGCTACCCAATGGTGTTGAGCAAACCGAGTACTTGG